>NC_134399.1:226312694-226912694 GCF_050003625.1 Haematobia irritans | reverse complement strand
TCGAAATCTCAAGTCAATCTTGTGACAACAAACCTCAAAAAACTATTGTTGTCCAAATTGTAGAGAAGCAGAGAAAAAAAATCAAACTTGAAGGAGTTGTTTCAATTTTGTGATGTGAATGATATCAATTCCCTCCCCAGCCAAGGTTTATGATATTTAATAACAAATTCATTACAGACTCCGTCTCATACGATCTCATGAAAACGATTATTTCTTTTTAGAGAAGATAGGAACGCACCTCTTTTTCGCTTTTCAAACTCCATTCATTGTTGACAAAGTCATTTAAATAGAAATGATTCAGGTGTGAGGAGATTCCTATCAAGATTCAATGAAATACCCGAACAAAATCAATTTTCGTTACCAAAATTGTAGTTTACGAATACGAATGCAGGCCATTTCAAAATGGGTTGGTCTGAATGAGGTAATTGCCTTATGAAGTGGCTTCTCTAGGAAAACAAAAACCTAGGCTAGCTAACCCATTATCATTATATGTCTCAGGGACAATTGAATGAGAATTATCAAGAATTTTATGAAATTAAAAAAAAGCAAATAGCCAAAGATACATCAGCTTTGTCATATGTTGTCATCTGGTTATTGCCATGACGGCATAATAATTGATCTTTTTCGATTTTTCCATTTTAAGATTTCCACCAGTTTTTAGTCGAAAAGAAAAAACATGCGGAAAGCCACAATTTCACAGATGACAGAATGGGGTACAGATGAATGACAACGACAACGACGATGAGGCTGCTGGGAATACTGATGCGTTTGCCTTGCCAAGTTTCTTGGACTTTGATAAGAGTTAATTGCATTTTGATTTATGAGAAATCTAATTAAAATGAACAAATATGAAGAAATAAAAAAATCAATTAAAACGCACACATACACACATGTACACGAAACTTGGCAAAGGCAAAGCCTTAGTATGACAGACTCCAAATGCAATATGGAAAATTGTAATGTTAATACAAATTAAATATGAAATCTCAATGATCAACAGCATACATACGTATACTAAAAGTTGCTAGCCTGGCTAGCTAGAGCTAAGTGCCAGTCATTTGAAATAGTTAGCATTAGATGATTGTTAGAGTGGCAGTAGCACAACAATTTAATTCTAGGCCATGTCAGTAATGTGTAGTTGAATAGAAGTATTAAACTTGTCAAATTTTCACACATTTTGAAAATTTTGGCACAAAACTTAATTAAACTTCAAAATCAGTTTTAAACAGATTCATCAACTGTCATAGATCCACAACGCTCCCCAACAAAACATCCTAACAATAGTGACTAGAAACAGAAAAAAACAAACAAATAAACAAGTTTCATAATGAAGATGAGGCATATTTCAACGGATACCCGAAACAGTGGCTAATAACCTGAAACTACTTACTTACTTGCTTACTACTTGTCCATGTCCATACTAACATCTAGCAAATAAAATAACGTCATTTGATGATGATGACAGCACGCATGCCTGACATGTTACCCATTGCAGAGTCTACAACTTTATTATGGCTGTTGATACTTGCACTATAGTGTATAACTCATTATTAGTTTCTTCAAATCTAAGAAAGCCACGAAATAAACCTCCAACCACATCACCTAATACTTAAAAACAAATATTCAAATGCCAACTAACAACATTTTCTCCCTCTTAGAAAAAAATATATATATTTAGATATTATGGTATAGAAAAATAAATGAAAACCTCTACTTCCACTTGTCAAATTGCATTTAACATTAACCAATGCGACAGACGGACTTGAAGTTGCTTGAAGAATTTGCAAGATAAAAAGAAAAAAAAAATTAAAACAAATATGATATGCATTGCAATAAAAAAAAAATATACTAGCTAACTGACTTGACTTGCTATTACCTCTTCTCCTTCGTCGCCTTCTTCAGTATATCAAAATGCATATACAATATATTCCACTTTAGTTTTTCCACGCAAATCCATGCGTTCATTCATCTAAACCATAATCAGCCAAGCATAAATAATATGGAAGAGAGAAAAAAAAACTTTTAAACATATATTTAATAAAGACATTACTGCTGCATTTTGCTAGAAACTAAAATTAGGGATACTCAAGAAAAATGGCATGAAAGTTAATAGAAACTGAAAATATTTAAAGATATTTAGCAATCTTAATAAACCAAATGTTTGAAAACATTTTTGATGAATTTTTCCAATAAAAAGATCGTCAATCAAACTCAATGTTTCAAGAGTAAACGAACTGTTAGAGAATAGACAGGCATGTCATATTATGGCTAATGAGCCTGCTTTTTCCAATGTACAAAAGATTTTTATGTGTGCACACTGTTTACTGTGATATATACTCCCAAAAGCTAGAAAATATATATGTGAAATTAATATTTATGGTTTGTTCCTAAATATCAAGAGAAGATAATTGTAAACGAATTGTTAGAAAATATATTCACATGCCATGTTCTGCCTGATGAGCTCCCTTTTCCTAATATACAAAGCATTTTTATGTGTGCACACTGTTTACTGTAACGTATACTCAGAAATCTAGAAACTATCTATATATGTGAAATAAATATGTATCATATGTATTTAACTATCAAGACAAGACAACTGTTAATGAATTAATAGAGAATAGGCAGGCATGTCATATTATGTCTAGTTAGCTCCCTTTTTCCAATATATAAAACATTTTCATGTGTGCACACTGTTTACTGAAATTAATATTTATGGTTTGTTCCTAAATATCAAGAAAAGATAATTGTAAACGAATTGTTAGAGAACAAATACACATGCCATGTTCTGCCCGATGAGCTCCCTTTTCTCAATATACAAAGCATTTTTATGTGTGCACTCTGTTTACTGTAATATATACTCCGAAAACTAGAAACTATCTATATAAGTGAAATAAATATTTATTTTTTTTATATTTAAATATCAAGACAAGTGTAAAGGAACTAATAGAGAATATATATGTACGTGGTATTATGTCTAGTGATCTGGCTTTTTTCCCATATATAAAGCATTTTGATGTGTGCTCACTTTTTACTGAGAAAGCTAGAAACTATCAATGAATATAGAGTTTTGTTTTTTTTTTTTTTCGTAGTTTGTATCTAAATATGAAGAGAAAATAACTGTAAACAAACTGATAGAGCATAGATATGCATGCCATATTATGTCTTGTGAGCTTTTCTTTTCCAATACACAAAGCATTTTTATGTGTGCATACTGTTTACAGTAATATATACTTATTTTATACTTAAGTAGTTTATAAGTTTTAAGTGGTTTCAGGTTTATACTTAAGTAGCAAGACAAGAACTGATAGAGCATAGATATGCATATCATAGTATGTCTGGTGAGCTCTATTTTTCCAATATATAAAAATTTTTTATGTGTGCACACTGTTTACTGTAATATTTAATTCGAAAGCTAGGAACTATATATATGCAAACTATAAAAAAAAAACTTTGTGCTTAAATATCAAGACAATAACATGTCTGCACTTATTTATAAGCAATAATAAATAAATTATAAAATATTCCGTACCAAGAAAAGCAGCACATATATTCCCTAATTCAATTTTGATTTGATTTTTTAATACCTATGCAATAAGAATAATAGACATAAAAATTTTCCCCTATTTCATATGGGTGCAACCCAAAGAAAAAATACTTTCCTGAGGAATGAAATTTTAGTATTTTTTGTAAAGCACATAAACTCGAATTTATAATAAATAATTCAACGATTTTCTCTGTAAACTTTTTTTATTTGCTTTTTAAGAAATTTTCTTAGTGTCAAATGAAAACATTGCCTGTCTAAAATTTCGTTCTCGGAAAACAACTCTTCTTTCATTGTGACCACTCATGATATTCAGTGAATACCCTTAATGTTTCTAATTAACTGTAGTAGCTAGTTTAACTTTGTATTTGTTTGTTTCTTGTTGTTGCAAAACTTATTACTGGCATTTATTATTAGTTATGAATTTTGCAATCTTGTATGTGATCAACAATTACAAATGCCAAGCCCGGGAGGATGTTGGTCGTTGACTGATACAACAGAAATAGTTAACATTACTGACTTTAACTGTCCTTTAGCATTTCTAAGTTAGATGCTGGCACTTGATAAACTTTGATAGGCATATTTAACATTGATAAGCCTCATGGTATGTTGAAATCATTTTGTTGCTTGTTAATTTTTTAACTAGGATTATTAACCTTAAATTATGAAGTAGGCTAGTTATTCATAGTGAAAGAAGAAATTATTCATCAGTCTGGTAAATCGATTTCAGTCTATACTAGATGTAATATATATTTGAGTTATCAAGTTTATTATCATTTAAAATTAATTCAATTTAACTAAATTAAAAAGAATAAAAATATTTCTTAGGGAAAAGCTTCAAGGATAAACAATTTTGAACGAAGTTTAATAATTTGTACTTCTCCTTTTAATTTTCTTCTTTCATATACATAAAATAAATAAAATTAAGTTGCATTTAGGAAAACTTTAAATAAACTGATAACATTACACTAAACTAAAATTTATATCATAGGACAGTTTTTAATGGAGATTGCTTGTTTTTAGTGATGGATGAATGTTTAAATTAGGCAATCGTAGAAGGTTTTTATTCTTTAAGGTGGGCACTATGTTCGGTTTTCGTATTACTTTTTTTTTAAATCAATTACTGTTGATGATGAAGATGAAACTGTAATCAATCAATACATTAATGCCCATATGCAAAACAATTTATTGACAGTTTATCGAAGGAATTTCTATGGAAAACGTATGCTAGAAGTTTTCTTTAATTTTTTTTTGTATATGAGGGGTAAAACTTTTCCATTCAAGTTTTGACAAGATTTGATAAAAATATATTCTTTGTCATATGCATTTTTTCACTTGTAATTTAGTGGAAAATCAGAAAATTGTACCCACCTTTAGAGAGAAAAACAAGTAATTCCTCAAAACCAAACGGTTTCAATAGTTTAAGATGAATATTTGAAGGATCGCAACCAAAATCTAGTGTGTCTGAAATGGTAGAACAATAAACAAAATCATGATTATTACTTATTTCAGTACTTCTATAATATCAAATATTAAATATGGATATTTTTATTAAAACCAATAAAAGTAGTGACGTTGGTTTTATCGGATTTAAAAGCTATAAATTGATTTGACGAAATATATTCCCATAAATCACTACATAAAAAAGTTACCATAAATAAATTCAAACAAAATTATTATATCCTCCATCTTATGATGGAGGATATAAATACTAAGAGAAAACCAAAAGATGCTGTTGAAAAATATTTTAATAATTTTATTTTGTATTACATTGAACTCAGTAAACAATACGTATTGATTATTTTTTCAGAAATTATTGTCAAATATTTTAACAACAATGACTCAATTAAGAACAAATATACTAACATAAATCACTCAGCATTATGGGTATTTGTTGCAAAACCACTTCAAAATAAAAGCATTTGGATATTTATAAAATTGTTTTATGGGTTTTGATATTCTTTCCTCAAAACCCATATTTGCCAGCATTTAAAATGGCAAAAAAAAAACCCACGCATTGTTAAATTCAAAACACAGTAATTGGTATTAAATAAATGTTGCATTTAATAAAAATATATTTTGTATATAACTATGTTTAGAGATAAATTCATAATTTATAAATATTGAAATGTTCTCATATTTTCATCGGAAGTAAATTTTAATATATAATCATATCTATGATTTTTTTTCTGATTGACTTACAATTTCCTGATTCTCTCCCAAAAATGTCTTATCTCTTGTGGTTTCTTCGTTACACAAATTGTATCATATCACAATTATTTACACCTTTAACATGCCGACCCGAGCAAACTCAATTAATTTATTAATAAGATTATCTATTAAAATATTCATAAAAATATATCTATTCAAAGACAACTGTTATTACACATATCACACGCACACATACATCTATATACGCATACAGGGCAAGCTTAGTCACCAATATTCAAAAATATGGACAGTTTTTTAATTATTCCATCATAAACAGATGTAAAAGTTTTCCACATTGCTACTTCCAATGCAATGGTTGGTGATGTGAAGGCTGGATCTTGCCATAAAGTCAACTGTGGGGGCAATGTGTGGTGTTTATTAGTGGCACAGCAAGTGGTAACCTCCTAACCAAAATGGTCAGTCAAATGGACAGAAAAACTACTTAATCGTAAAGCGAAGGTAACAGATAACCGTCTTAAGATGATATCAAGTGGAGTTGATGGTGCGTTTGGTGCTGCTGGTTGCGGTGGTGGTGGTGGTGGTGGTGTGGTTGCTATGATGGTGGCTAGTGTTTAGTAGCCAGCAACAGTTACAAGTTCCAACAAAGTCAGCCCGCTGACTATGTTAATCAGTTATAGGCCATAATGACAATGATCACAATTATCATTAGCATCATAATGATTACACTAGGAAAAAATTTTGGCAATAAAAAAAATTATTATCCAAAAAGAGACAATTCTAATAAAATTCTAAATTTTTGTAATAGTCGTGGAGTTACTCTTGTCTAATGTTCACTTATAATTTTTTTTTTATTATTCTTTAATAAAATTAATTTTATTTAAATTAACAATTTCAGAAACTAAAATAAATTAATTTATTGAACTTTATTTATTAACCTGCTCCACACACACAGTATCGTGGTTTTATGATCAATCAAAATCACCCCAAAATAACTCCATTTCCAAAGAGTCCATCATAAAGAGATAACTGTGGGTACAAATCTCTCTATGTTCAGTTTGTACAGATACCACAGTGGTGTGGTAACTTTCAGCAACTAAAATAAATTAATTTAATCTGTATTAAATTTAACTTTATTTATTATGATCAATCAAAATCACACCAAAATAACTCCATTTCCAAAGAGTCCTTAATAAAGAGATAACTGTGGGTACAAATCTCTCTTTATGTTCAGTTTGTAAAGATACCACAGTGGTGTGATAACTTTCAGCAAGCATTAGGTCTGTTAAGTAAAAACTTACAAGAGAGTAAAAATGGAGTTTAGTCGCTTTGATTAAATTAGCAGAAATTTACTCCATCCAGTATCAATTTACCATGAGCCAGTTTAAAGGTTTTAAAGTCCCTGAAAACAATAAACATATTCATATTTTATTAGTAATTGAAACAGGAATATATATTATGACCAAAAAACAACTGTTAATTACGATAACTCTTACTTAGAAATATACACAGCAATCTGCTTTTCTCAAGAGCCAATTTTATTCTCTCTCTGGCTCTCTTTTGCTGGCTTTTTGGAGTAAACGAACGACTTTCAGTAAACATTTGTTATAATTATTAAAAATTATCGCGTACTCGAATGGAGCTATTGTTGATAATAAGCATTAATTCGCCATTCTAACCAACTTGATGAGTTTGGTGAAAAACACAAGAGAAAAAAAACCAAAATGAAAATAATCAAACATTATGCACAGTGTAGGGATTTAAAATAGGGACGCTTTAGTTGGCATATTTATATACAACGTATGGACGTATTAAAAATTCTTCAAATAAGTCGTAGTTTTCTACTGAGCAATTGTCAGATTGATATAAACTATCTTGTTGCCTCTTTCATATATTTTCCGTGTACTAAAAAATACATGGTTTGCTAAATTTAGTCGTAAAGAATTTTCTTTAAAGCACCATTTATTTTAAAACGCTATCATTACTGGAAGTTACGAAAAGATAATTATTTTTTTTAATTTTTGTACTTACATATAATCTTATAAAAATCCTTATCATTTAAAAACGTTTTTGGATAAACTTTTATATAATCGCTTATTTAATTATTTTATTTAAAAGGGAAAGAATTGCAAAAACATTCGAGAGACGGAGAGCTAAATGTCACATAAGTGCTGCAATCGGACAGGGTTATTCGAAGCTGAGGACACTTTGGTCGACTCATTATTACACTCCTCTTAGGGTAAGGTGTCTCTTGGCGAAATGTTATGTGATACCGGGGATTTTATATGGCGTTGAACTTTTTGCAAGCTGCGATTCGGTTAGTAGGCGCAGATTGAATGTATTTTTTTATAACGTTACGCGTTATGTCTATGGATTGAGACGACGCGACTCTGTCACACAATTCTCTCGCACTATATATGGAGTTTCGCTTGATGAACTAATGTCAATTAGGGGCCTTTTATTTCTACACAAGATAATACACTCGGAAGTTCCGGCATACCTATTCGATAGACTTAGATTTGCTCGTTCTAACAGGGGAAGAGCACTTATACCAATGGTGCATCGTACATTGGTCTCTGATTGGCAATTTTTCATATCATCCATACGTCTCTGGAATACACTTCCACAAAATATTCAAACAATAAGTGACATTTTGCAATTTTAAAAGATATTATTTGATAATTTTCGCTTACAGCAGAGGATAAATTTCTATTGAATGCTACATTTATTTACTTTTTTATTTCATTTTTGATTATTAATTTCTCGTTTTTTCATATTTGTTCATTTTTTTTTTGGTTTATTTTTTTTTCTTTTCTATTTATGATTATATTTTTTTTTTACCATATTTCTTACACCTTTCAATTTTTATTTACAATAGTGTAATTTTTATATCAATTCAATTTGAATCGTATATTTTTTTTTTGTTTTGTTTTGTTTTAATTTAATTTTTTTTTTTTTTTGTTTTAATATAATTTCTTTCAATTTTTTGTCTTTTCCATTTTTATATACATATGTTAAATTTTTTTTCTTCATGGATTCACAATATCAAATGTAAATTTACCAAAACTTTTATTCTTAGGTATTATAATGTTATTATTTTATATTAAATGGATAATTGTAACATGTAACTGTAATTATAAGAATCTAATATTCTTGTTGTACATGTCATAAATAAAACAATCAATAGTGCATTTCTGTTAAATGTAGTTTAGCTGTCTATGTTTAAATCATTAAATTTGGGACTCTCCTCTCTGAATTATGAAATATCTTTATTTTGAAGAAACTTTGTCTTTGGCTTCGAATTAATACCGGAAACTTCTAACTGAATGTTAAAATTTTTTGAACCCAAGTAAAAATTTATTTTTAGTGTAGAGTGAGAGTAACATTACCAGTAAGTAACTACTGTTGAAGCTGGAACAGTTTTTTCCCCTTCTTCTACTACTGCTCTACCAGCAGCAACTATAACCAGTATTTCCCACCAAATGTCAAACTTTCAACTCATGCTGTCACTGGAAACGTTGTTGTTTTTCTCTTCATCATCTTCATCTCCATCACCATATCATTCTTTACTTCTGGCCCCACGAACCATTCAAATCATGTTGGTTTTGGCCAGAGGGCATCATTTTCTGCTATCGCTATATGTGTATGTTTTTCGATTCCAGAGGCTACTGGGCGTCAAAGACAAATATTATTTTGACCGTAATTACAAAGTGCGTATTGAAATAACAAACCTCCCAAATCAATTTAGAGGGTCATTCATTAAATCCACAAATGAAAGTCCACAGAGGTATTCTGTGATTGTTAAAGCCATGATAAGTGCGGGTGTGATGATGAGATGATCAATTTCACTATTTGTCAGCTGACCTTGTTAATGACAAAGTGACTATGGCGACTCTAATGATGGAAAATAAGAAGATGATGATGATTTTGCGTTCCTAAGCAATGAGTTTAGGATTTGGTAACAACCGGAAACTGAAAATATTTGCTCGACAATGACGACTATCTCAATGACTTAAAAAAAAAAACGAATCCAAATCAAATACGTGTCATAGGACCAAAGTAGAGATTTAGTAGTGATCATGTCCATATCATTCGTGCAATTTGTGACAATGACTTGAACAATACACCTTACACCTCTCCCCCCCCTGGTGGCTCTTCCCAATGGGATGGTAAAATATATTCCTCACATAGTCACGTCCCTGTTTGTTTGGAACATTCAATAAATCGACTCTTGTTTGGTCAGAATACAAGAGACCAAATTGTTTGTTAATTTTGTGTAAGAAAACATGAAATTTGTAACAAAAAAAAAAAAAAATAACAAACATAAAGCAAATCACTTCATTATTTGGTGATCTTTCGGTTGAAACATAGCAGAAATTTGTAGTTGGGATATAAAGTAGCTAGGATTCATTGGTGGCTTAGGTTAATACGCATGTGCATACATTCGCACACCCATTTACTTTCTTGGCTTAAAAAAAGGTGTGTGGCGATTTAATCTTTGTCTGACCAAAAACCGGGATTAAAGAAACACACATCAAGACTCCCAACACACACACACATGCACACACTATTATGGAAATTAGGCTACTTTCGGCTTTCTTCCAAGCGAACACCCAAAAAAGGAAAAAGTTCACATATCCGTTTGAAATTTTGCAAAGAGAGAAATTACTTATGGTTATGGGTTATCTCGATTCTCCATTCCATACATCCCAGACCAGACAAAGGGAAAGGGATTTACAAACGGTTATGTGTGACCGAGCAAAATGGCAAATAGGGACTTTGGCGGAATCCTTAGGTGGGATTAAAATCTCATCAATAGTCGGGGCATTATCCCTAACTATCAGCCTTATTTTGTTTTGGTGAATAGGCCACACACACACACACGCTCTCACTCGCTCGCATACAAAAGTGCATGCTCTTAACATATCCACACCTCTAGTGTGGTAGGTACCCTCGGGTTATTTGTCACTTAACGCATGCATTCAGCTCTCAAACTCTCATTCGGTATTCGTCATTGGTCTACCACATATCGCTCACACATATCTCCGATATAACTACGAAACTAATAAGGAATATCACCACCCCGAATAATTAGCAATCTCCATTGGCAAAGGGGCATGGAGAATTCTTAGGGCATATGGAGTTTTATGGATTGTTTTGTCATATTTTGCCTTTCACATTGGCCTGAAAAGTAGTTGTTGAAGCGACCACAAACATTGAACGACCCTAAATTACACGCTTGCTTGCACGCATGCGTGTGAGCACTCAACAATAACCGGCAAAATAAATTAATAACGCATCTGTCTGAAATTTGTTGGAAATTATCGTCATCATCCAAACCAAACTCACCCTTGTGGTCTTTAACAATAGCCAAGTATGAAATCACCATAAAATTAATAATTTTTAACTGTTATTACTATTATTTATAGATCAATTAATTAAAGTGTTTTAATTTTTCTTCTCTTTCTGTCTTCTATCTTTTTAGGTTTCCTTTTCTTCGTTTAGCTTTGCCTAGTATACAGCCTCAAAGTGGCTCTACACTCAACAGAAGCCTTAATGGCTGCCGGTTTTCTAAAGTCTGGCGATTTGGGCCCCCATCCACATAGTTATGGTGGGCCACATCCGCATCATTCAGTGCCGCATGGACCATTGCCACCGGGCATGCCTATGCCATCATTGGGACCCTTTGGTTTACCCCATGGCCTTGAGGCTGTGGGGTTTTCCCAAGGTATGTGGGGTAAATATCGCGCCAATTTTGGTTACAAAAAAATTAACAAAAGAACTCTTTAGCAAGGTGGTGAAATACTATAAAAAAATTTAGTTAAAAAGAGAATTGGGTTGACGTAAGAAGATATGAAAGCGGATATTTTTTAACTCTTTAAAATTGTCATGGTCACAAAATTTTGACTAGAATAGGTCTAGAAAATTTTGTTAATGAACAACGAATATCTCCCTAAATAAGGGTCCTAAAATATAAAGGTTTTCACTTTAATAATTTTTGGCTCACTTTAGTAAGTTTTGTTTTTTCTTAATTGTTAAAAAATGAAAATAATAGAACTTTAATATATGAATTCAATTTCGCACAAACCCTTTCAAAATTTCTTTTTATTTTACTAAAAGTAATCTTCGTATAACGCAAAATACATTTTTACAAATTCTAACTCATCAAATTGCAATTCATCTTTGAATTTGATGTTAAGTGATCATCCCATTGAAGTTCTAATAGCACGCATCTTTGAATTTGATGTTAAGTGCTCATCCCATTGAAGTTTTAATAGCACTGTAATATATCGGATAATAGTTTTTCATTATTAAAGAGCTAAACGCAAGAGTGAGTAATGTATAGAGAGTTAGAGTTTTATTACCACATACCTCTTTATAATGAGCTTACAAATCAAAGTAAATGAGAACACACTATTCTCAGTAACAGTGATTAGTGAGTATTTATGTTTACCATTAACAGCCATATCTCTGTATATACTTACAGATGAGAGGGAGAGATACATTTTAGGAGAAAAAACTGTTAGACAGCGAAATAAATACATGATATTTAATGATTTGCATATAAATTCAATAAAGAAGATCAATGTTTAATTGTTCCAACATAATACAGTTTCCAGAATAATCTCTCATGTTGTTAGCTTAACAAAAATACAATTTACAGCAAACATTTTGTTTTCACATTTTACGTTCATGTCAATATGTTATGATAAATCATCCAATACGTTTTGCCATTGATAAAAAATGGAAAACAACTACAAAATATATCTGAAATGCATTTTTTTTAAATAGCATTTTGTTCAAAAAGTGATGGTTATGTGAGAAAAAAAAAACAAACACACATAGAGACAAAACAAATGACAAATGATTTGTCGTGACAAAACAGAATGAGCCAGTGATAAATACACCAGCTGATAACTCAATTTTAAGCAAAGATGACGAGGTGATTTCACTTGGAACCAACAAATGAAAAAAAAACCCCAAACCAGGGCCGATGAAAAAAAGCCTCTGGGAATGGGAAACGGGCGGACTTTCAGTGTAAAAGAGCCAGACCAAAAATCAAAACAACATCCTGGCTAACTGACTGGCGAAGCGACGGTGAGTGCAAGTGACACCAAGGCGACATTGATGTTAACGGTGATCAAGTGCATCCATAACTTCCCTCAAAAGAAAGAAAACGAAACAAAACCAAGTCTGGCATGAAAAGCATTTTCAATATTCCAGTTTCGAGGTGACTCGTTCAAAAAAATGTCTGTGTTCGTCGGTGTTTGTTGTTTTTTTGTCATTCTTTCTTTCGTCGTTGTCAGCCTACAACTCTACCTCAATTCTCAGACATAAATGGGAGGATGGGTTAGATGGATGCTCTCGCTGCCAGGGGACAATAAATGAATACAGATTGCATCATTATCAATAATATTGTCAAAATGAATAATGAGCGCTTGCGTGCACTGACTGACAAGCCATTGGAAATTCACAAACGTCGTTGTACTCATTCACAAAGGCATATGCATAGAGCCATACTCACTCAGTAAGGCAATAACGATGGCCTAGAGTAACGGTTACGCATGATCAGTAGGCATATCTCGAAGTAAACGACTATGTTTGCCAGAGACAGAGTCATCTCTTGATGATTTCATATTGACTAGCTAACTTTTTCGAAAATTGGCCACATCTGGCTTTATTTCGAAGGCAAAGGATTCCAAATTAATTCTAGTCAACCAAAAAATGATTTTTTTTGTTTTTGATTTCTTTCATTGCTTTCATTTTTGTGGCAGCTGTAAAAGGAGTCAGCAGTCAAGGCATAAATTTACGTATTTTCCAGTAGGCACGTACATGTCAATGGACTTTTAATGTTCAGTTATTCTGTAGTGGAATTGAGCCTTTCGCTTTAGAAGCCTAAAGAACAAAAGCAGGAAGTATAGTCTGAACCACCCGTTCGTAAAAAAACAGAAAACCTGAAAAAAGGCCACACATTAAAAAACTATCGTACTCGTATTTTCCAAAAAGGCCATACAATATATGTTGGAGGACAGCGGGATAGACGAGATTAGATGTACGAAATATGGAAGGGTAGGGTGACAAACAATGGTGTCGTCGTTGGATTAAAACCAAAAGAGCTGGCTGGCAGACACAAACATGAAATAGAATGAAACCTTTGCAGCCCTCTTAGGGTATGTGTATGTGTTAGAATTACATACATCCATCTATCTATTCTAGGGGTGTGTGTATATGTATGGGATATATAACTCTCTAATGTTTATATGTACAGGCCAACAGAAGAAGACGAAAAACAACAACTTTCCACCAACCCGCTTTCGTTTAAGAGTTGCGGCTTTCAGGGGTTGGAAAAACTCAAGTCAGACAATAGAAATTGAAGGCAGCAGCCAGCCAGCTACATTAAAAATGGGGTTGCAACAAAGCACGCAATTCTTTGTTGGTATTAAAATAACAAAACCAACAACAAGCATGCCATGGATTTTCTTCCCTTTCCCCAAAACGAAAGGCGAATAATAAACAAAAGAGAAAAGTTCCACATAAACGCACCTTTTCACGGGACATTTTTTTTTGTTTGGGTTGTTATTTTGTTTTACCTCCCTAAACGCCATTTTCAATGAAAACGAACAGAGAACAGAAATTAAATGGAAACTAGAAGGACGGACAAATTTCATTCACACTATATACAGAAAATGTTCGTCCTGTGATATGCTTTCAGTTTAGTATTTGGTCCCTCTAATAAACAGCAGGATATGCTTTATTAATCTCTTAATTAATTAGTTTTTTTTTTTCTCATTGGCATTTTTTTTCGTTTGTTTATTTTTTATGGTATGGAAATTCCATACGACTGTATTCAGCTTATCTTCAAAGTCATGTCAATGAAAAGCCATTCAAAGTTAATATGAATTTTTCATGACCATGAATGAGTTTGAATGAATGCCGCAAACTAACAGTTTCACCACCTTGTTAGGACGTTCTTTATATAGCATCTTTAGAATTGGACTAACCACCATCCTTGTTTTGTTTTTTTTGGTTTTGGGCATTTCTTCCCTGCAGGTGTTAACACACGTAAACAGAGACGTGAACGCACCACATTCACACGAGCCCAGCTGGATGTATTGGAATCGCTATTTGGCAAAACACGTTATCCTGATATCTTTATGCGTGAGGAAGTTGCACTGAAAATCAATTTACCCGAATCCAGAGTACAGGTAATTATGAGATTTTATTTTTATTATTATTATTTTTTTATTTACTTAATATTAAGAAATTCCTTTAGTAAGTGAAGCTAATGCGCCAAAAAGAATTTCTGAATTATTTTTATTAAATTGAAAATATTTTGTATTGTTATTGTACTTTTTATAAGAATTTTTCAATCGATATCGCTTTTACGATTTATACAAAACTTAATCCTTGTGGAAGTCTCAATCTAAGTACGATATTTCTTAAAAAAAAAAAAACATTTTCATAGTTTCCCATATTCCGAAATTCGGAATCGCAAAAATGTATTTTTCTTTTTAACCAAAAAAAAATAGAGATACTCTCGACTCCAACACAATTTTAATTTGAACTTCTCATTAAAGATAACTATATTACCAAATTTTAAGTTTTAAAGGATAAGAAAATATGGCCAAACGAAAATTGCAATTTGCGATTACAAATTTCGGAACATATGGGATTGTTTCTGGTAACAAAATTATCTTCTGAGTCTATTAAGCTTTAGCCGGTAGACTGTCATTCCATTTTTTTTTTGCAAGAAAAATTATTTATTTATTTATTTAACTTATCTTATAGTAAATATAAGGCAAGTATAAAGAAAAAAGAAATAGAATTAGCTACAAAGGCCAGCAGCTAAAAAGAATTCTATTTTTATCCAGTCTTCATAAACTTTAGGGCAGAAGATATTTTTTGCCGAATTTGAAAAAAGTAGAATCGAATTTCGTTAAAGACCCCATACGCGACCATGATCTGATAAATGCTTAGCCCAAAAAAAGGAAAATATATTTAAAAAAGTGGCGAAATATTGTTCAATATAATCTCCTCTTAACTCGATACACCAGCCCAAGCAATGCTGCAATTTCGTCAGTATTTGTAGTCTCGACGCCTGACCTCATAGTTTGACTCTTATTTGTAACCAGTCGAATTTTCTATTGATTAAAACATTGAGAAGTCGATACTCGAATTTAAAAGGATTATAAATTCAAAATTTTTCTTTTTGATTAAAATCCATTGCACGATTTTGTTCTCTCTTAAAAAGCCAATTAGTCGATGAAAAGACGACTTAAAATGTCTCTTTTCGGTTTTTGTATCCTTAAAGGCGGACTACATTCGCCAACACAGTCCAATGTTTGGACTTCAGCTTTGTCCACCACGGATCCGATGGCAAACACTAGGTTAGGTAAGGTGGCAGCCCGATGTATCAGGCTCACATAGACTATTCAGTCCATTGTGATACCACATTGGTGAACTTCTCTCTTATCACTGAGTGCTGCCCGATTCCATGTTAAGCTCAATGACAAGGGACCTCTTTTTTTATAGCCGAGTTCGAACGGCGTTCCACATTGCAGTGAAACCACTTAGAGAAGATTTGAAACCCTCAGAAATGTCAACAGCATTACTGAGGTGGGGTAATCCACCGCTGAAAAACTTTTTGGTGTTCGGTCGAAGCAGGAATCGAACCCACGACCAGAGAATGAAGCCGGCGAGTCGCGCCGCCGATTTTAGCCGTCGCCGACCCGTTTTTAGCAGTCGACGCCGCCGCCGACTATGTCGACTCATCTCGACTAAAATGTAGACGCCAATTAATCTAAAATATTGATTTATATCAGAAAAAATTAATAATATTTGTTATAGTTTTTGCCAAAATTTTGAACTTTCCACGTTTAATCAATTAGTATCAAGTTGCTATAATAGTTTTACAAAACTTTAGCTCAAAAAAATTGAATGAAATGTAAATTTGATTGTAAGATTGGTTGTACAACTAATCTCATTACAATTCGGAAAACTTCAAATTGATTTTATAATAGATAATTTTGCGCCGCCGAACAGACAATTTTTTATCGGCTTAGCCGTCAAGCCGCCGCCGCCGTAGTCAAAAATTTAGTGTTAGCCGCCGCCGACAAAAATGGGTCGGCTTCATTCTCTGCCCACGACCTTGTGTTTACAAGGCGGGCATGCTAACCATTGCACCACGGTCAAACACTAGCTTTGAAACAAATTTTACGAATGCGCTTGTCCGGAATCACATGCTGAACCAGTTGCGTAACTGGTAACAATTTTCTCTTCCCAATATGAAAAAAAAATTAATTGGAATTAAAAAATTCATTGATCCAATGAAAAAATTAATTGCTACTTTCAATTTTTGTGATTGATTTTTGTTTCAATTAAAAAAATTGTTGAACCAATTAAATTTTTAATTGAATGTTTTTTAAAACTCAATTAAGACTTTAATTGGAAAAAATTTCATTAACGTTTTTTTTGTGCACGGACTAGCCGACCTCATTGAAATTTGGCAAACCAATTTTTGGCGATAGCTTTCGAAGAAAATGCGGCGGATATAGTACACTGAAAAAACAGTGAACCCACCAGGAAGAAAACCTTCGGTTAATTTTAGAAAATTTTGAATATTTGTAGAAAATTTTAACTAAACAGTATTACAAACGTTGGCATTTCGCCGATGTCATAAAAATAAGTAAATATTTTTCGACAAATTCAAGAAAATTTATTAGACATAACTAAGTTTTTTCACTTGTTAAAGAAAATTTTGTAGTTTGAAGGAAAAATTTGGAGTTCCAAATTGCAAGGATGTCTTTAGTGACATACGAAGTTCATGATGGACGCCGTTTTGGTAAAATTTACAAATTTAAAGAAATTCTGAACTATTTTGTGGAATACACGAATTTAGTAAATCTTTATGCTTCATTTGAGTATATTATTTTCCTCGGTTTTAGTTAATTTAACTAACGTACTTAAAAAATTATTAGAGTAAAGACAAATTTCTCCAAACATAATAATTCCATGAACTAAAATAAAGTTAAATTGGCTTTAGTGAAATAGAGAGTTCACTTTTTTTTTGAGTGTAAATAGCTTTTCATTTCACTGCTTTATTTACTCTCCAAAATATTCCATTTCCGATTTTGTAGGGTAAATCGCGCAGGTGATTGATATTTTTACTAGAATCCGGGCCGACTATATGAACCCAATAAAATGAACCCAATCAATTATAACGAAATATCATTTTAATTAGTGACAAATTTCTTTACTATTACTAAGATTTTTCGAACTGTTTGAAAAATCCATCTAATATTAATTTCAGATTAAAATAAATATTATTTTGTTTTCTTATGAAATGTCTCCATTTATTCGACTGACCAATGTTTTATAGCAACAATTATTTTTTTTTTTTCAAGAAAATTTCATTTAGGAAAATAGAAACATTTGTTTGCCGGTAACTTTTGCATACCTATTTTAATAATCGTTAACATTTTTCCTCAATTATTCTGTGTTTCGTACCCAATATTGATAATTATTTGTCGAACAACAAGCATTGCATTCCAATCCAATCCATTTACAATTCAAGCACATGTCAATTACCTGTATTTGCCATGATATTGGTTTACACCGGCACATGTCTAGGTTTTCTTAGTCTTCTCTTTTCCATCATCATGAAAATCGCCAATGGGCCAAATAGACAGACCCATTTCGTCGATATTCATTACAATGTTTAGATGGAAATTGAATACCTAGGTCCCTGGGCCTATAACATACACAAAATAGTCTAGCACAAGTAAATTGGCAAAAGAAGAAAATGCCCACGTTCCGAAATCGTAGAAGACCCAAGGATACCATAGGAAAGCCCAGACACATGGGACGGACGGATATACAAATCTACAAAACAATAAAAGACAAAAGACAAAAAGAAGATACTACGATGACTATGACACCTACACCAGACTGCTTTAGAATAGTGGGCCAGCAGTTTTTTTTTCGTCTTTGAGTAAAGAAGGCAATACGATTCTGGTTACAATTGTAAGAATGTTGGATAATTCTACGTTGTTGTTGTTGTTGTTTTTTTTTTTTTGAGCCACAGGCCTGGTCTGGTCTCAGGCATAATGAAACCAACGTGTCAATTTTCACGAGTGGTCAATTTGCAATGCAGGGGCTTCCTTCAAAACAGAAGAAAAATGGAAAAGAAGACAAATGTAAAAGACCATGTGCCAATCGTTTGGCTACTACATTTCGCTGGGTCATTCAGCAACATGTATTCCGGTTATATTACCAAAGGTGGTAAAATGCATTCTTACTTGCAATACCAACTTAAGATATTCAATGTCACGTCCTTAAATTACACATAATCGATTTTGTTATTGTTCTACAAGGGACACGATTGAAAAAAATCAAAGAAAAAAAAAAACAAACGACAATGTCCTTTCTTTTTGAGTATATCATTGTGGCAGTCCATGGCAATTTGAGCGGCTGTGTTTGTTTTTCATGCTAATGTTTGAACAACTGATCAGCGCCTAACGTAATTTTTGGCAATCTCATCAGCGAAATCAGTGACATCTCAATTTCCACACACAAAACACAAAAATCTCTGTCACAAATCCGAAAAGTTCTCAAATAGACCTCGGGGCTAAAGAAAATGATAGCATTGTTAGTTGTATGAGTTTGTATGTCCGTATGTTTATTTAAGGCCTATATCACAAATGATGACAATTCTTTTTGGCCTAAAGGCAAATGTTGGCCATTTCATTGCGTTTCACGATAATTATGTCATTTTGCCCATTAACACAATACCCAAACCCCCCGTTTTACAAATACAAGGACAATGGAATGAGTCCTAAATAAACATTGAGCTCAAACAATGCCATGGCTGTGTTTATTTAGCCACATTAAAACATACGCATATTCTCAAAAAGAATAAAAGGAGAACATTTCTGGGAGCAATTGTCACTTGGCCATTGGTAAACAAACAGCAAAACGAAATTACACGAAATTTATTATCGAGAGGATAAACGAACGATACGAGAATCTCGCATATAAATTTGCTTATTCCATTGTTTTGTTGCAATAACGATTTGTCAACTATGACAAAGAGAGCAAGAGAGATAGAGAAAGATGTTTTTGAGAGTAGTAGAGAAAATTCAAACCCATTTATTTCCGTTTCCTAACTAAAGAAAACAAACACAGTTGTAGCTGTAGCATCGATTGAGATGCAATTGAAAAATATTTCAACATATGTTCGTCCAAGTGGTCCCTTAAGGTTAAAATTTTATTTGCCTAAATGATTTGTCGTCATATTCTGTCGTAATCTTCACATGTCACCATAGACCAACATACACACAAAATCTATATAATTTGTTTCAAAAATTCTTCAATGTTGTTGGTTGGTTAACGTTTAGATTTTATGGCTTCCTTAATGTATATTTGCTTTTTCTACTGTTATTACCGGTAGTTTAGCTTGTTAAAATCATTTTGTCTATAGGATTTGAAATGGTAGTAAAAATTTTGTTTTATTTTCATTATGTTTACATTTCAGATTGTCTAAGATTTCCTATGAATGGAATTTTTACTAAAGAGGGGGACAGGGGAAGACTGGGACATTCATTCATATGCGATAGATCCATATGTGTATGGGTGTGTGTTCATAAGAACAATTATCATATTAACTTTTGTTAATGACGGTTTAAGAGGTATTTTCACGGCTTAAATAAGTGAACTTCTTGTCTTTGTATAGGACAGAATCGTTTCAGGCAAAATCAAGACAAAAACTGTAAAAGTAAAGAACATTAAAAAACCCAACAAAAATAAAGCATTTTAGTTAAAGCTATAAAATATTTGGTTTTTGTAATCCTAGACAAAAGCCATTGATAATCTTAGCTACTTGGTAAATCTCTATTGTTCTAAAAAAATAGGGGAAATGATGATCGTATTAAAAAAAATATTATTATTACTATTAGACATTTTATAAGGACGTAGTTGGGTTATAATTGTCCCTATTTTTCTTATATTCTTATAAAAACACAAGCTCTTATAAAAAACGAGGTTTTGATTAACAAAGTTTACCGTCAACGATTTCCTATAAAATAGGTTCTTTCGTCATGGGCACTTTTCACAAAAAAAAAACTACTTAATAAAAAAAAAAAAATATTTCCACGAGAGTACAAGAAGAATATTATGTAGTAAAAAATGGGAAACAAACTGAGATAAAGACGGAGAGGTCATTTATGCACCCAGAGAAGGAATATGGTCACCTCAAACATGTTTTAAAAGCAAAATGTTATTTTTGGGTGGTGACCATGTAACATGGTTTTCGCAGCCATGTTATTTTCTCGGAAATCATGTATCTGATTTCGGCAAGCAGGTTATATTTGACGAGAAAATAAAATTTAGGGACAAACATGTTACATGGTCACCACACAAAAATAACATTTTGCTCTTGAAACATGTTTGAGGTGATCATAGTCCTTCTCTGCGTGTATTTAATATATTTAATATTTATTTAGAAGGGGATACTGAACCGAAGAATTAAAATTGCCTTTTTAAATCTTTAAATTTTACTAATCGATTTTTGATGACAATATATCAAAATCAAAAAATCAAAAGTATAATGGTCAAACACTGTAGAAGTGGAAAGTTACTATCAAAAACTAAATTTTTTATTCTGAATATATCATGGCTCCTAAATTCGTCGAAAATCAGTTGCATTGGTTGAGACACAGATCAGAGAGATCCACAAATTTTAACCACTCTCAAAAAAAAAAGTTTACTTGGATCCAAAGATTTTGACCATCCCTTAAGGATTTTGGTATTGATTCCGAGCCAAAGATGTGGCCTATTTAAAATAAATAAATTTTTTAGCGACCTATCTGGCTTTAAATCTAGGACCATTAAAATTAAAATTAGGATTCAGATCTCATTTATGAAATGTTCATTCTCTTTTCGCGGTTTATTAATAAAGGTACTCAGGTACAAACAAATGCCAGCTTAAAAATCCAAATTATAACGGATACTTCAAAGTAAAAAATGTTTTCTTAATTCCAAAAAAAAAAAACGTTAAACCAAAGACGCTAAATCCTCAAAATAAGTCATAGCCTATATTTGAAGCGTTTTATCTTAAATCTAATGTTAGAATGTTTCAGTTAATTTAAGGACAATTTCTTTAAATCAAAAATGTGTTTCTTTACTTTAAGAAAAATTAGCATTAGTGCAAAGACATGGGACTTTAATGGAGGGAAGCAAATTTACAAAATTTGTGTCCTAAATTTAATGGAAAAAAGTTTTTGAATCAAAGATTATAAACTTTATTTTAATAAAAATTTCATTATTATAAAGAAATTTGTCCTTAATATTTTGTAAATTTCGTATCCTAAAATTTTGGTTGCGTAATCTTTAATATCACGTAAATATTTTTTTCAGTGCAATTAGAATAAAAAAATATTTAATGTATTAAAATTTTTAATATACTTAAAAATAAATTCTAAATATACTAAACAAAACGTTATAGCAGCTAAGGCTATAGACTTACTTAAATTATTTTATAAAATATTTAAAGTTTACCTCGCTTCGAAACTTTATTCTGCCTATGTCCCTGGTTAACACTTATATTTATCGTCTAATTTTCACAAATATTGACATATCAAAAATAAAGTATAAAAAATAAAAAAATAAAATATTTTCCAATTTTATTTCTTTCTTTATATTTCAAAAAATACTAAATTAACAAATTATCAAAATATAGAGTTTTATAATGGAAATATTTATTTTTTTTTTTTTTTAAATTAGAAATCATTTTCCAATTGGCGTCGGTACTTGATGTTTCATCAATTTCGTGATTGAAATAATTTCATTTAAAATGTAATTGGATCAATTAATTTCGATGATTGAAGCCTGTATTTGTTCTTATTTTTGAAAAAGTCAACTTCAATTTCGATTTGGAATAACTTTACATCCCAAACTTACCTTCTAAAGTAAAATGTAGTAAACAAGGTGAGACTGCTCGCATTAGGGCTTTATATGATTTTATAAAAAATTTATTATTTTTTTTATCATAATATTCAACTCTAGAATAATTCCAAAGCAACCCTTTAATCTTTCAATCATTAAGTGAACAAAATTTCCCAAGTCATAATCAAAGAATTGAAATCTTCACTCTGCTCATGAAATGGGGAAATGAAAAGAAACACCCACATTCCAACATAAATTCTCCAACGATATATGCCCCAACGATTACAAATGTGAATGTGTGTGTGTTTCTGTGTATTTCTGTATGTTCATGTTGATCATAAATACAAGCAAATGGTTGGTTGCCAAATAATTGAATGAGCAAATGGTGTGGGTATGGAATGGGATGGTGTGCGTGCTTCATGAAATGTAATCATTTTCCAGAGCTTATCTACACCAGAACAGAACAAACATTGACGCCCTAATGCTACTGTTTACACCAATACCAAAAATGCCATAACCCCCACCATCATCACCGCATGAGAATACTAGCACCACCACCATCATGACCATTGGCAAAACCAGCAGCCACCTTGGTTTTTGGCTGTGGATATTTTTATGTTTTTGTAGTGAATTTCTATGGCTCCAGGTTTAGCTGGTATGTGTTTTTTGCTGTTGTTGTTGCTCTGACTTGATTCTGGTTTCTGGCTATTGGCAATGATGATGATCAAGACTTCTTTCCTTCGGGCCCTTTTTTACTCAATTGGAATGCCACACATGCTTACTATCACAAAATAAATGTTTGTATATGTGTACATATACAAGGCTATGGATATGAAACGCTTGAAATATTCCGCTTAAAGTATAAGGCGAAGGACTACAAATAACAGAGTATTTGTAAGCATAAGGAACGAATGAAATAAATCATAAATCAAAATGTTATTATTCATGTTGATGATAACCTTGCTAAGCGCTTCCGTTTATTCCGGCAAAGGCAACAATATAATTTGACCTATGGGTGTGTTATTTGTAACTAACACCATTTTTCTTTGCCACAACATGAATTCAGGGAGGACTTTTTAGGCGGGTGTTATTGTGGGGGGTTATGTGTTTAATAGGGCACATAATGAAAATAAATGGGATTTCTTGCCCAGCCATTTCCAAAAAAATAATATGAACGCTAGCAGTCTTAATCGTAATTTGTCATTACATCTTACTCTCCCTCTCGTTTTGAACCCAATATATGGTACAATTTTGCATCATCAAGAGAACTCAGTTTCAAATAGGGTAGCAAGAACCACGCATACATAGAGTCCCATTTGATATTTCTTAGATGGCGTATGCTTAGTGTCACCATTGTTTTCGTCACGATCACATTGCATCGTATTGTTGTCATGAATGTTTGTTGTTTTTGTTTTGCCCACCACCCTGTGTGTATAACTCATGTTGTCCCTTGTGAAGTGTGATGAGAAAACTAACAACAGTTGCCTTTTAAAATTGTAACCGATTTACAGTACTGGTGAGAACTGTGGGGAGAGTATATGTAATGTGATTACCACCTCTCTCTTGCACAAACACAATCTTTTACTCTTTCACTTTCGTATATTATAAGCATACCATTGTGTGGACTTGGTCTATGCATTTGTCAACAATGCGTAAATACTTTTTTTTGTTGTTATTGTGATTTTTTTTTCTGTAGTATACAGCTGTTGTGTTGTTGAAAAATTCCCACTGCAGATTAAATTTGAGTTTGTCAAATTTCTACTGAAACGATATCAAGGTATTTGTTTTTTTCTTTTGTGAAAAGATTTATCTACATACAAAAAAGGACACTTGCTAAGAAACGAAATAAGTTTTTAAAGTTTCTTTAGAATTTTCAATTAACTTTGAGAACATAGCTTAGATTAACATATTTTATAAAATATAATACACATATGGTCCACATAAACTTTATGCTGTTTTTATTAACCCTCCAAAGATTTTAGGCAGTGTTTATTTAAATAGAAAGATTTTTATACAACCTGCCTTATGATAATCAAAATGATTGAAATAAACTTAAAAGAGACTTTATAGCATGACTTGGATTGTACTGTATATATTTTCCTGGTTTTATGTTACAGCCTGTGAGATAAACCGTGAATTGTTTTTTTCCAACTAAACAAAAACTAATTTATTATTACAAATAAATTATTTTTTGGGTTAAAGAATATGGGAAATACTAGTGTCACTTTCATTATTAATAGGTGAGGTATTAATAGGTCTATTCTCTAACTGATATGTACTTATAATACTTTTGTACCTTTTGCCAGACAACATTGACTTTACTTTTTTATGGATTGTGATTAAATCTATGGCAACATTTTGTATACATTTCTCGTTTAATAATATTAAAGGAAATTGTATCTTCTCATGATGCAAAGATCCTTTGAACTATTTTAAAAAAGCATTGTATATTATAATTTTATTGCATAATTTAAATTTTACCTTCCAAAATAATCAAAAATTTTAGGGTTTCACTCGTAAAGAAAAAACTTCCATACTAGAACACACAGTTTGTCACTAAGCATAATCTCCTTCTTCCATAAAAATATGAAACTCCAATCTAGACTATTTATGAACATCAAAGAAAATCTATCGGTATTCGAAATAATTTAATAATAATAATAATTTAATAATGACCTAGTTTGTAATTGATAATACAATTGATTCGGAATGAACATAAATCGGTAAAGCTTTGATGTTCAACACATGAATGCAAATACATTTGGCCAAATTAAAAGCTCAGCATTTAACAAATGTTATGGTTCATTAAAGGACATCAAATACCAAAATAACAAAAAGAACCACAATTACTAAGAAATTGAAAATGTAATGTCTGCATTTAACTTGGCTGCCGAATATGCTTACTTGACAATCCCCAAACCCAGAACCGAAGTGGTTGAATGATTGGCGTGTGTTTTTTCTCTCACACTTTCATCCATCAAAAGAAAATTGAATTGACAATGATTTTAAAATTCCCATTTAACATAAAGTTCCAGGAATAATACCTGATGACGAAAAGGGAAAAAAGAAAACCAAAACAAAAAACGAACTCTCCTCCCCTAACATTAAAGGTTGTTATCGCCAAAAACCATACCCCACATCCACTAAAATCACTGCTTCATGCTGTGGCAATGAAAGGGCATGAATTGAAATTGAAATCAAACAAATTGGGAAATCTTTGCCGTAATGAAATCTGATACGCCTTATTTAATGCTCTTTTTGTGGAAGGGCCTGCCATAAAATATGTAATGACACAAAATAGTACGCCCTAGCCTGGCTAACGGAACAATTTTACTTCACTTTGATAACTCATCGTCATCGTCATCATTATTCACATCATTATTGCTCAGCACCCTTCATTTTTCTGACGTTTACGTTCTCCACAAAGAGTCCTTGCTTTTGCAACAATAACAATGGGCCATCAGAAAGAGGGGCGACTAAGTGCGGTAACACAATCGGCCAAAAGAATTGAAGGCGTTATACTTGAGATTGGCGTGTGGCAATACAACTTGCAAACTAAAATGCGAATCAATTTCATATGAATGAGGGTGGCACGATGAAACCCAATACGTATATTTTTTTTTTTTTGCCTTCCATGTCCTTTATGGCCGCATACTCAAGAGCCACAAAAGAGCTTTTCGAAATCACTGAAAAAACATTTTTTTTTTGTTTTTGGGAGACCAAAAACAGACCCGGAATGAATGGATGATGAGAGCGTTGGTTATGGAGCTGGTGGTGGTGATGATGATGTTGTGAACATAAATGCGTTCGTAAGCACTTTGCGGAATGTTAGCCATCCTCCTAAGCATAACAAACAAGGATAATGTGAACATGAATGAATGCATGAGTGAGTGATGCAAGGGCAAGGGGGAAAGAAGAAAGACCAACGAACGAACAAACCAAACGAATGAATAAATAAAATTCTTAATGTATCCTTGTGCACTTGTTTCAACTGATAAGCATTTCTATTCCCAGCAAAAAAAGGGGGATGCTAGCCAAAGATGGGCAAATTGTGGGAAGAACTAACAATTGGAAGTGTGAGGTTTGCTTTTCTATTTGACAATATAATCGAGTCAATTTGCAGCTGTACGCCTTGGATAAACACATACACACTTCTACAGCCAGTTGCCCGGCAGGCCTGATTGTATAACTTTATTAGCCAGGGCGGAAATAAGGAAGCAAAGCTTTAACAGCTTCCAAGCAACAGCAAATGATCCAATGGTTTTGGGCGCGTGACTTTTAACACTTGTTCCTTGTTTAACAAACAACTATAATTTATTCATTGATACGAATGAGCGTGAGTGTAGAGTACCATTTTCCGCTTGAAAGCCGAGAAAGGCCCAAAGCAAACCATCATCGTCTGTTGTTTGTGTTAAACAAATATATAAACAAGCTTCTTGCGCTTGAGAGCAGAAGATATTGAACCAACTATCCCATTATATGCCCTTAAAAATTTGTTGAGGGGGATAATTGTTGTGGGAGCTTTTTCAATTTGTCAAGTGTTTGTGTAAATATAAAGCCTACATCTGAGTGGAAGACATGAAATCACTTCCCTGTCTTCAAAATGTTTTTTTTTTTTTAAATAAACTCAAATGGATTTAATTAAAATAACTAAATATTTAATCAAAAGTCAATTTATGTTATACCATAGCAACTTGCTAATGTTGCTTTTTCTATAAAATCAGTGAAAAGATAAGATTTAAGGGGCTTATTGCACTACAAAATGAACAAATATAGGTTTCTTTGGATCGATCCCTTATTGCTGAAAGTCTTCCTTTTTATAGTTTTTTTATTTTTGTGGTAATTTTTACCCCATAGATTTTACTGCAAAAATACCCAAACACTCGTAATGTCACAAATATTGTGGTGAAAAACAAAACAAGAATAAGGTTCATGTGGTGTTTGTTATTATACAGCCTATGTAAGAGTATTCACCTCAATTGTGAGGAGAGTTTTTTCGGAGGAAGAGAGAGAGTGATCTCAGTCACTACAAAGCACATATTTTTCTATAGCAAGAAGAAATCAATCAAGGAAATTGTGGGTGATTATGTCGAAAGTCAGCACTCACTATATTGAGAACCAAAATACTATGCCCTCGGTTTGCAAGATCCCAGTTTTTGTTAAATTCCTAAAACTTTTTCTGTCTGTTAATACTCTTCCGTCATGTGAACTCTCTTTAAATGCCTATAAGTTTTACCTTATCAAATAATTATAAATTTAAAACTTAATTATATTTAAAACCAGTTTGCCTTCCTTTCTAATCGTCTTATTCACATCTCATTATTCTATTTCCAGGTATGGTTCAAAAATCGACGAGCCAAATGCCGTCAACAACTACAACAACAGCAACAATCCAATAGCCTAAGCAATTCGAAATCCGTAAATTCCGGTTCTGGCTCGTGTTCATCATCTTCATCGTCACGCAATACATCGAATAGTGCCGGTAGTAATTCAAATTCAACGAATTCCTCCTCCTCGAAATCCGGCAATAGCCATCATTCCTCTTCATCGTCATCCGCCAATCATAATAGCAATCAAAATAAATCCGGTGGCAGTAGTTCGTCCAATCCGAATGGCTCTGGGCCAGGTGGTAGTTCGTCGGCAGCCGCTGCTGCTGCAGCTGCCGTAGCACAATCGATTAAATCACATCACAGTTCCTTCCTCAATTCATCAAGTTCCACCTCCGCCGTTACTCCAACCAGCTCGTCAGCGGGTGGCCACTTACATCACATGGGTGGTGGTAATACACATGGAGCGGGTTCATCGGCGGGCCTGAATACATCCGGAGGTGCGGCCCATCATAACTCATCGCCATTACTGCCCACACCAGCCACCTCAGTGAGTCCTGTGAGTATTGTTTGCAAAAAGGAACACATTGGCTCCAGTGGTTATCCCGTATCGAATCCCGACGCTCTAAGGGCCGCATCCTATGATACCTTGAAGGAAGCGGGTGGTGACATTAGTACTAGCTCTCATCATCATAGTATTTATGGAACAGCAGCCTCAGCGAATCCACGGCTATTGCAACCGGGTGGTAATATCACACCTATGGATTCAAACTCCAGCATCACCACACCTTCTCCTCCCATAACCCCCATGTCACCACAATCGGCAGCCGCCGCTCATGCAGCCCAGTCAGCGCAATCGGCCCATCATTCGGCTGCCCATTCGGCAGCCTATATGTCCAACCATGATTCGTATAATTTCTGGCACAATCAATATCAGCAATACCCCAACAACTATGCCCAGGCCCCCAGTTATTACTCGCAAATGGAATATTTCAGTAATCAGAATCAAGTGAATTACAATATGGGCCATTCCGGCTATTCGGCAGCATCAAACTTTGGCCTTTCGCCTAGTCCCTCATTCACGGGCACCGTTTCGGCCCAGGCCTTCTCTCAAAATAGTCTAGACTACATGACACCTCAGGATAAATACGTGAATATGGTGTAGAATCTGCTGATGCAATACTGCGGAGGCAAATCTGAGGATGATACCCAGGGCCCAATAACCATGATGAGTGATCACAAAGGCTCCGGGGATTACGACTAGATTGTAAATGTAAAGAAATGAAAATGAGTTCAATAAAATAAAAATTCCAAACATATCGCGCATAACCTTTTGTATGACCGTAAGGTAACTCTGCGGTAACAAAAATTTTGCATCACCCCAAAAGGGGAGAGAGAGAGAGCAGAAATAAGATGATCTCTCTTCTTGATAGAATATTTCGATACGGCGGAAAATACAAATACCTAAAAATAATGAAATTATTGTAAATATTAAAAACGAAAAATTTGACAATTATTTTTTGTATCATTTAAACAGCCAATGTCAACGAAAAACCGAGTGATAACCAAAACAAACAAAAAAATTAAGAACTATTAAACAGATACATATGTACTAAGTGTTAAATTAAAATTTTCAAGAGATTTTTCTTTGCAAAATCTTTCCCCCAACAGATCTTGTCCAATGTTTCAAACATTCCACACACAAAAAAAATCCAGTATTCTAATAACATTCCAATGGACTTAAAGAACAAAATATCCAATAACTGGTGATTTTCCAAATATTTTTATATATTCTATGATATAGCCCTTTTTCAACTATCAATGCAATGTTAATGTTTAAATATCACTTACCCTGTATCTCGATCCCTTTCTCGATTCTTAAAAAATGAGAAAACCACAAATGATGTCCTTTTAATTGTACTTCATATCATTATTATTATAAATAAAACAAAAGACCATAGTTTTAGATATTTGTATAATAGATAAGCATAAAAGCCACGTTAAATGTAAAATAATTAGCCAATAATAACAAAACAAATCAGTTCAAAAGGGGAAGCAAAAAATAAAAACATCAACAGACCCGATTTCATTAGCACATGTCTATAAGAAAATCTCAAACAAAATCCAAAAGCAAAATATAAAGGCAAAACAAATATTAATCTTAAACAAAATCTAGTAAATAGTTAATTTTATTTAGACATTATATAAACAAACTCAATGAAATACCCCTTCTTGCCCTGCTAAACCTAGACTAAAGATAATGAAAACAAAAAACCATATAAACAATTGTATTAATCCTTCCTCTCCTCCAAATAAAAAAAAAAAAAACTTCTTCATGCTAACAAAGAAACAAAAAATATTTAAAAAAATAGTTAATAACTGATAAAATAGTCTGTGTACAAATACAACAATTTATTAATTAAATATTTAATTGCTCTTACCACAACACACATTAACCTAAACCCTTTTCCACCACACTCTTACAACATACTCTCATCGTTCTCTTTCTCCCTAGTGTGTTGTGATTTGTTGAATTTGTTGTCTCCCCATTCTCTTCTTTTGTTTTCGCCACAATGATGAAATTCTTTTAAAAGCTTTTTTTGTCATATATTTTTCTCATTTTAGCTTTTAAGTTCGAATTATAAACTAAATACTCTACAAAAAAATACAAAAAATCAATCCAATATTATTTGTTTTAAACAATTATCACTATAGGTTTTTTTATACAGTTTTTCATTTTCTAGGAAATAATTTTAGTTATTTGTTCCCTCTTTTTGTCTCACTCTCTGTCATTCGTAGGAGAGAGAGAGTTTTATATTTGTAAGTTTAGAGTTCTCAAATATTTTATAAAACAAAAATAAAACTAAATGGAAAAAAAACAAAAATGCTAATCATAATATTGAGAAGTTAAGTCAAATTTATTTTTATTATTATAAAATGCAAAAATAAATAAATGTAAAGAGAAAAAACCAACTATATATAAACAAAAAAACACACACCTATATATATACATACATACAAGAAAAAAAAATACAAAAATAATAATAAAAAAAACATTACTGACTTTTTATTTTTGGGGGTGGGAAGTGGTGAATTTTGGGGACAGAATTTTTTAAACATCAATACAATTTTGGAATAATCAGTCAGATCAATAGATTGAATTTGTTATAAAAATGCAGACATGTGAAGTTTGTTACCTAAAAAACAAATAGTAGCATGAAACAATGTGAATTGGGTTAAAAATGTAGGATTGATAACGTGCTCATGCGAAGTAATATTGAAACATTTTATTCGATGATTGCTGCATTGCATCTATACACACTCTCGAAAATAAAACTGCTACCGTTACTCGTCAACCGACAGTCGCTATGGTTCTGTTTAATCCATGGTTGCCTAAACAAACGGTTTATAGACATATTGACGACTTTGCGCCAACAAAATGAAATAACGATTTTACTTGTCCAAATATGCTTTAATCTATCAATCGATTATCCACCGAAGTTCAATACTTGGCATAAACGTTTTCCGTACATGGTATTCTGTACTAACTTGAATGAAGTTATGATTAAACCTAAAATGTGGTATACCTAAATTGTGGTACGACATTCACATTCGACTATAAAAAACAAGTCACTTTTCATTGGAATAAACATAAGAGATACACTGAAAGAAGAGTTTTCTTTTCTGAGAAATGAAATTTCAGACAAGCCAAGTTTTCTTTAGACCCTAACAAATTTTCTTTAAAACCAAATAAAATAGATTACAGACAATCGTTGAAACCCTAAATTCGAATTTATATGCTCTACAAGAAAATAATTTATAAGGGGAATTTAGTTTTTTTTTTTAATAAATGTTTTGTTTATTATATATATATATAAGAAGGGGGAATTTAGTTAGTTTTTTTTAATAATTTTTTTAAATAATTTTTATATATATTATTTCAATTTTCATACGAGCTTATTAGACATGAAGATTAATTTGTATTAAAGTTATTGAACATTTTGCAATACAAAAAAAGAAAACAATGCTTTCAACGGTTTTCATAATTCGGTTTTATTTATTCTTAAATAAAATACTTTATAACAATGGGGAATTTCGTTTGCCCAAAACTTCGATGTACACGCAAAGAAAAAAAAACGTTTGGAAAACGTGTACCAAAAACGTTTTTCTTTTGTTGGAGTTTTTTGAATTGCTTCGAAACTTTTATCACCAAAAAAAAATTCGTTTGTTACAAAGTTTTTATTTTTTCAATAAAAACAGTTATTTTTGAAACAACATTTCGTTTATATCAAACACTGTTCTTTTCTGACTTTAGGTCTTTAATAAGACACATTTTACAGTTCAAAATTTAATATAGTACAATGTAATGTTGAACATTTTTTCGGAATCTTCCGAGCACATCTGGAATATATGTAAAAAAAAAAAACTTTGGTCGAAGCAGGGCTCGAACCCACGACCGTTGGCATGCAAGTCGGACGTAGCAACCACTGCTCCACGGTACCAAACTAAATGTTTGTTTCTGTTAAACAAAGTTTGTTTATTCGGTTCGTGGGCGCCGCAAGCTATGCTATATAAATATAACTTATATGGAAAATTATTTATTGATGACAATAACAGGTATATAGCTCAGTAGTTAGTGTGTTGGCTTACAAAGTGCATGGTCCGCGGTTCGATTCTCTGTCCAGGCGAAAGGTAAAAACAATTTTAAAAATTTATAATATCGTATAATTTCTTCTACATTGTTGGTATTGCAGGAAAAGGTGTTAAGAACTAAAAACCTCGTGGATGTGGGAAAGATGTGAGATGTAGTATTTAAGAAATTGTTTTTACATCCTGGAAAAGAATAATCGTTTATCACACAAAGTATATACTTTTCTTCCAAATACACTTCCATACATCGAAAAGCAAATGAGAAACGAACTTTGTTTGTCTAAAATTTCGTTTGGGAGAAAAGAATTATTTTTTTGCGTGTAGGATAATAAAAAATTCAATTTATATGCTGTCAAAAAAAATAAAATAGATGCATCGACCTGTATGGGAGTTATATACAAATATGGAACCATATCAACCCACACATAATTATATGTTCAAAATACAAAAAAGTACTTTCATCAGGAGCAAAATTTCAAACTATCGAAATTCCACCTTACTACGAAGTATTTTCTTTAAAATTGAAAAAAAACTGCAAGTGATATAAGGATTGTAATTTAGCATCAAATGAAAAGTTCGTATGTCTAAAATTTCGTTACTCAGTAAAGGAATCAAAATATTAGGCAAATCGAATGAAAGTGATACTTCTAAATCTGAACAGTGGAATACACGGCAAAAAAATGAACATTTCGACCAACATACATCGCTTGGAAATTTGTTTCGGGGTGTAAAGTTTGCAAGGATATTATGTTATTTTTGTGATAAACGTTGACGACTTTTACAGAATGTAAATAAAATTAAATAAATACTATCTCAATTTTTTGTTGTTTTTTTTTTTTTTGTGGCTAATTTTGTCTTTTCTATATCGCTCACTTCCACATCATTTTTATAGTTCTCAACACTTACTCTTCCGTAAAACTAAGAATGTAGAAGCAAATATGAGATTTTCTGAATTATTTTTAAATTTTACTTTTAACCAGGACAGAGAAAAAGAAACACGAATAAATAGGAACTCATACCAATCATTTTATAAGCCAACACAGCAGCGTTGTCAGAATTGTTTCACCAAAAACCGCTAGATTTGCCCAAAAAAATAGCGAAAAAATGCTAAAAAAATAGCTAGAAAAAAAGCTAAATTTTTTTATATCAAAAGTCACATTTTTGATTGAAATTTAACAAACTTAAAGGCTTTATTTCACTTAAAATGCATATTATTTTCATTTTAATTCTACTTCTGTGAGACTGTAACAATATCTAAGGCATATTAGCTCTGTTTGCGCATTCGATACATTTTGATTACTATCACAAATTTTTTACTGGAAGTCCTTCGTTTTGTGGGAGCTACCTTCCCAACACCTCTATTTTATTTACTTGTTATTTTAAAATATTAAATAATTTAAGCATGCTTCGGATTTGGTAAAAAAAATTATTTGTCATTTTTTTAAATAAAATTTTAGTTTGCTTTTGAAATTGTTAGAAATTCGAAATACATTACTTTTATTTAAATTGTAGAAAATACCTACAGTTTACATTTCCCAGTGAAAACATTTTCATTTTCTTCATGAGCTATCAAAGTGCTTTAAAAACGTGCTAACGCCAACTTAAATTTCCAAATTCAGACTCGACTTCAAGTAGAAATTATTGTATGTATACGTTTTTAAAATAAAGTGTTGAAAAACATCTTCTATTTTTGAACGCTATTTTGGTTTGTGGTTAAGATGCAAAAACTCCTCACATTTAAAGATTATTTTATTAATTCTTCCTTCTTTCATGAAAACATACCCATTTTTAAGTTGAATCACTTAATTATAAGGACAAAACGACTTTATCATCCTTTGGGACAAGGAAAACAGTTTATATAAGAGAAATTCACAAATGCTATGATAACCAAAATTCGCGTTCTATTTTAAGGAGATGAAATCTTTGGCCTCACGACAATATTTTTTCAGTGCACAAAGCAATTCACATCTACTATTTTAATTTAGCAATATCGCAATAACTTTAGAATATTATAATAACATAAAAAGGATAAACGAGTCACATGCTAATATTCCCAATAATTTACTGACAGTTTATCTAACAAATTTGTATGGTAATAGTAGATTTAAAGTTTACGATAACTTTTATGAATATGATGAAAAAACTTTACAACAAGGTGTATTTGCTACAAAAATGCCCGCATAATGGCTGGAATCATTATTAATGTTTCAACTGAGCTTTGAAATATGTGGAAACCCTTATTCTTGCAGCAAGGCTTAGATAAAAACGCAGTTTTATCCATATTTCAATAGAAACATGTCCAAAATAAAAAAGCCAAAAATAGCTAAAAGGGTCATGAAAAAAAGCCAGAAAAAAGCTAAAAGCTAAATGCATTTTTTTCCCGCTAAACGTCTTCAAAAAAAGCCAAATCTAGCGGGAAAAAAGCTAAATTGGCAACGCTGCAACACAGGACCCACACGGTCCAAACAAAATTGTTTTTCATAGGCTTGGTTGTAAAAGTTATATGTTTAGAACTCCAATTATTGGCACATTATTTTTAAGTGCATATCATGTTCATAAACTGTTAGAACATAATATGTTTGGGACATCATATTTTCTTATATATAATGTATCTGCATGCAAACATATATTAATTTACAAATTTCGTAAAAACACATAAATGTTTAGAAACGCCAGATAGGGCGAGGGAATAGAATAAGGATAAATATGGCGACGGATATACATAACGAAAGACATCAACATAACACATTGAGAGAATCAAATGATAGCAAATGGTGCTCTGCTTGAGAGACTTTTTTGTAGATAAATATGCTTGCATTCCTTTTGGTATGTGTCTCATACATGAACGAGGTTTCCCCACAATTTTAAATGTTTGAGTCTAAACATTATTCAATTAACAGATTCAATTGTGTGAAAAACGATCGGAATGCGAATACTTGTGGTTATGTTTTATGTGTATGTGTTTTTTTTTTAACTACATCGGCAACATTGTATTCTTCTTGTGGCGTCAAAACAAATCGAGTCTAGCTATGAGTAAGTCCGGATTTTCCGGCAAAGAAAACAAAACATTTTCAGTGAATACATTTGTTCACAGGATGATGCTTTTTTAATTTATTCCGCTATTCAATAACTATAAAGTAGAAAAATTAAACATGAAAAAATATGAAAAACCGCATGTTGTAACGACTTACATATTTTGCATATAAATTAATCATTAGGGTACAAATTTCTTATAATAATGACATTTTAAATAAAACAAAATTTATAATCTTTGCTTCAAAATTATTTTTCATTATATTAGAGGGATGTAAATTTTCATCCCTCCGTTAAGGTCATGCACCCTCAAAAAAAATCGCTTCCCTAACATATGTTCCAAACATATTTTGCAGGAAGCACATATATTATTGGATATTGCCGAAACATTATGTTTTATGTAAACATGTTATATGTTTGGAAGCATTTTGGCCCAAAAATATTATATGCTTGGAAGAATTTTCTCCCCAAGAAGATTGTGCTCATTACCTCACATAATTTTCACTTCCACGAAATTTTTTAGTTCTTGGCAATTTTTCTGTAATAAAATAATATTGTAAAATTTATAAAATTGAAATTGTTCTTTATAAATTTCAATTCAATATAAATTTTATCAATTTTGCCTTTCGCCTGGACGGAGAATCGAACCGAGAATCAAAGCCAGCACACCACCACTGGGCTACGTAGCTGTTATAGTCAGCAATAGACAATTATCGTTATAAGTTCATTTATATAGCATAGTTTGCAGCGCCCACGAGCCGATGCAAACAAAACATTATTCAACAGAAACATATATTTGTTGGCCACGTGGAGCAGTGGTTAGTATGTCCGCCTTGCAAGAGAGGAGTTCACCAATGTGGTATTACAATGGACTGAATAGTCTAAGTGAGTCTGATACATCGGGCTGCCACCTAACCTAACCTATGTCCGCCTTGCATGCAAAGAGTCGTGGGTTCAATCCCTACTCCGACCGACCACCAATTTTTTTTTATTTTTGTATTTATATTTATATATTATTAAATTAAATTTTTACAATGAAACTTCGAAATGTGTGTTAAAAGAGATTTACAGTCAGAAAAGAACAGTGTTTGATATAACCGAAATGGACTGAGCTTTTGGATAAAATATTATTTTTTTAATTGCAAAAATAACAATTTTGTAACAAAAAAAATGGTTTTGGTATACAAGTTTGAAATTTTCGAAGAAATTCAAAAACTCTAGCAAAAGAAGAACGTGAAGTCGAATATAAACATACAATATACACATCAATTTATTTCGGCGTGAACTATTTTTACTAGCATCTAACACCATTATAAATGCATTTAAAATTTCTCGTATTTTGAAATACAAATAATTATTAACGAATAATTTTGTACTTAATTTCATTTTGCCGGAATTATGTTGGCATTATCGCTCTAAAATGGCCATGTTTTCACGTTTTCTTTTCTTTAATAATTCTTTTTAAAATAAATCAACTTTTTCAATTGTTTCTTTGGATCGAGTTTTGCCGCTAAAATGAAAAATAATTTTAGCGGCAAAACTCGAACTTAATGCCCGGTTTTATTTTTGAAAGTGTACGTCAACTCATCTTAGACTACTTATTAATAAAGAGGAACTAAACTTATTTTTTGCTGAAGATCCCTTTGTATTTTTTATATATTTTCCACTGTTTTTATACCCTCCTCCATAGGATGGGGGTATTAACTTTGTCATTCCGTTTGTAACACATCGAAATATTTCTCTAAGACCCCATAAAGTATATATATTCTGGGTCGTGGTGAAATTCTGATTAGATCTGAGCATGTCCGTCCGGCCGTCTGTTGAAATCACGCTAACTTCCGAACGAAACAAGCTATCGACTTGAAACTTGGCACAGGTAGTTGTTATTGATGTAGGTCAGATGGTATTGCAAATGGGCCATATCGGTGCACTTTTACGTATAGCCCCCATATAAACGGACCCTTAGATTCGGCTTGCGAATCCTCTAAGAGAAGCAAATTTCATACGATCTGGCTGAAGTTTTGTATATGGTGTTGGTATGCGATCTCTAACAATCATGCAAAAATAGGTCCACATCGGTCCATAATTTGACCAGATTTGACCTCCGGTGCCTTTTGGAGAAGCAAAATTCATCCGATCTGGTTGTGGTAGTATATGATATTTAACAACCATGCCAAAAGTGGTCCATATCAGTTCATATAATTATAGCCCGATCCCGAGATTTGGTTTTGGAGCCTCTTGGAGGACCAAATTTCATCCGAGTCAGCTGAAATTTGGTACATTGTGGTAGTATGTGGCCGTTAACAACCATGCCTAACTGAAGGGTGATACGGTCAAAATTTGATCAAGGGAAAACGCGTGTAAATCGGTGAAATCGTTTATTTAAAAAATCAAATTAAATTTCTTTTTTAAAGTTCAATTAGTATAAAATTCAGGACAAATATTCAGTTAGGCTTTCGCTTTTCCAAATCCGAATTGCCGGGCCTTACGCTTGACACCTGCCATCAGATTTTGTACAGCCACCTTGTCCACCTTCTTCGCCGCAGAAAGCCAGTTTGCCTTGAACTGCTGCTCGTCCTTAGCAGTTTTTTTTTTGGTCTTCTTTAGGTTCCGCTTGACAATAGCCCAGTATTTCTTAATTGGGCGGAGCTCTGGCGTGTTGGGAGGGTTCTTGTCCTTGGGAACCACCTGCACGTTGTTGGCGGCGTACAACTCCATGGCCTTTTTACCGTAATGGCAAGATGCCAAATCCGGCCAAAACAGTACGGATCAAAATTTAAATTTCTTGGTTGACAGTCTCGGAAGCTATGAAAATGCTGCTTTTCAAGCCACAGGTACAGATGGCTTGCCAAACCAGATATTTCTTTGCGAACTTTGACAGTTTTATTTTGCCGTATAAAACTCCTGTCCCGGGAGCTGCTTGTAGTCGGCTTTGACATAGGTTTCGTCGTCCATTACCACGCAGTCAAACTTCGTCAGCATCGTCGTGATACGCTGCTCTTCTTGCTTGGACGGCATTTTGACAACTGAAGAGTGAATTCCAAAATCAAAATAGGAGCAACATTCTACACTCACACACACCTTCAACATGAGGGGTGTTCAGGTTTTTTAAATGCAAAATTGAAAGAAATACGTCAAGTTTATATTGACCAAATTTGGACCGTATCACCCTTTAGTATGTAATGTTGAACATCTTTTCGGAATCTTCCGAACATATGTGGAATATATGTAGAAAAAACTTTTTGGGGTTCGGTCGAAGCAGGGATCGAACCCACGACCCTTGGTATGCAAGGCCGACATACCAACCACTGCTCCACGGTGCCCAACTAAATGTATGTTTCTGTTAAATAAAATAGGCTCGTAGGCGCCGCAAACTATGCTATATAAATATAACTTATAAGGATAATTGCCTATTGACAATAACAGCTACGTAGCCCAGTGGATAGTATATTGGTTTACAAATTGTATGGTTCGTTTCTTCGTCCAGTCGAAATGTAAAATTTAAAAAAAAAAAAATATAAAATCGAATAATTTCTTCTACATTGTTTGTATTACAGAAAAAGGTGCTAAGAACTAAAACAACCTCGTGGAAGTGAGAAAGGCGTGAGGGGAAATGCAATTAGCCAGAAAAGCTTGTTTTTTAAGTTAGGCTTTATGAAATTGGTTTTACATCCTGGAAAAGAATGAACGTTTATTATAAAAAGTATATACTTTCCTTCCAAATAAACTTCCTTACAGCGAAAAGCAAATGTGAAACGATCTTTGTTTGTCTAAAATTGCGTTTGGGAGGATAGAATTATTTTTTTGCGTGTACTAAATAAAATTTTATCTATACTAGATTTAATGTTGAATAGGTCCCTACAAAATGTCTTTATTTTCAAGAAGCCTCATCTTTGCCTCGGAATCACTACCAAAATCCTTGAGGGAAGATCGAAATCAAAAATCAAAAAATGCTTTTATTTACACGCAGAGATGGAATATGATCACCTCAAACATGTTTCAAGAGCAAAATGTTATTTTTGTATGGTGACCATGTAACATTTTTGTCACTAAAATGTTATTTTCTTGTCAAATATAACCTGCTTGCCGAAATCAGATACATGATTTCCGAGAAAATAACATGGTTGCGAAAACCATGTAGGTCACCACCCAAAAATAACATTTTTCTCTTAAAACATGTTTGAGGTGATCATATTCCTTCTCTGGGTGTACGGTACAAATACAAACTTTGTAATATTTGATAGGCTTATGGATATTGGTATCTGGCATTTTCTTTTCCATAATAAAAATAATACGAATTGCATAATATTCATTTCCAATAAACTCGTATTAAAATTTTAATAATAAAAATTTTCTTGCTTGATAAAAGTTTGAATTTTTCGGACACATACAAAAAACTGTAACAAAAGAACAATATTTGCTACGATATGGCTAAACTTCGGTTCCTTATTTTGGAGGACTTAGAAAATGAAAGTTTTTTGATTTTATTTTTTTAAACAATTTCCTCGGTAGGAAATACGTCGTTGTTTTCATTAATTATTTATATAAATATTTCTTTTAATACACTGGCCATTTGACACACTTCCTTTCTTCCCACGCCTTTTGCGCTACCATACAAAAGTTATTTGGGCAAATTGAAAAGGGAGAACGCGTGGCGCTTATAGAATTACCAACTAATTTCATATTTATGAGGCTTCGACTTTGACTGCTGCCCGGACTCACTCCACCAAATTGATTAAGATCATCTTCAATGAGTGTGTACATGAGTGTGTGTGTGTGTGTGTGTGTAAAAAGTGTTTGGCACAGAGACCCACAAGTTGCTCTCGGAATGATAACAAATTCACAAAATTCCATTCATGTCAAAGCAAATTGGTTCTAATCTAAACCATGGATCATTCATCCTGGGAAGCTGAACGCCATCAAATGCCAGCAAGTGCTACTTTACACTCACTTCTGATTGAGGATGGTAGTTGGCAGACGGCCGTGGCACGTGTCCTTTTTTGGTGATAATAGACAGTCGGCCGCATTGAAATACGAGTCAGTAGTCATTTATGGAAGATTTAAAAGTGCGCGAGTGTGTGTGTGTACATCTAACTACGAAGCCCCAGAACAGCTATATTTTGCTGGTTTACGTCCATCTATTTGCGGTTGAGACTTCTATGCCCCAGCAGCCAATTAAATGGCCATAAATGAACCGCCGTGCAGATATGTCAGGTATTAATTATGGGAATCCTTTAGGAATTACTTGAAGGTATCCTTTGTTTGTTTGCTAACCATTCATCGAAATGTTTATCTCTCAATCAGGATGTGGTGGATGTGAAAAGGGAGTCACTATTCCTCTATTAATTGCGTCCTTAATTAATGAAATATTATTGTTCGGATTTTATATGAAACATCAATGAAGGACCCACTCCTTTCGCATGATAGTTCCATTATATTTTACTTTAATGTATTTTAAATTGAATGGCTTTTAGAGATCATTAACGAAATTCAATTAACAAAATAACTAAATGTCCTACGAAAAGGATTAAGAAAGAGGTAAAATTGATTGGAGCCCACTATGTGATATCATGAATATCCTTCGTTCGTTAAGTTGGCGGAAAACTACCGATTTTTTCATTGGTGGTACTTTGTGGTGTCACTGACTTCGTCTGTAACACATCGAAAAAAATTAAAGTTTTTGAAAATAACGTTTTCGCAAAAAGAATATAAAATAAATAAAAAAGTCAAAAAATAATAAAAAAAATTACAAAAATTCATAACAGGTTAAAATCTGAGATTTGACTTTTTCACATTCATGGAAGATTTTGCAAATTACGATAATTCTAATTTTTTGTTGATTTTTAATGGAAAAAATATATTTATACAAAATATATGCAAGACAAAAAATAAAAACAATGTATACGTGGGCGGTTCGGAAACTTCTTAGCCTATCAATGAAAGAGAATAGTTAGTTTTTCAAAAATATTTTTATTTAAAAATACAAAAATTCATAACAGGTTCAAATGTGGGATTTGACTTTTTGACATCCAAGGAAGGTTTTGCAAATTACGATAATTTTAAATTTTTTGTTGATTTTTAATGGAAAAATTATATTTATATAAAAATATATGCTAAAAAAATAAAAACGATGTATACGAGGGCGGTTCGGAAACTTCTTAGCCTATCAATGAAAGAGAATAGTTAGTTTTTCAAAAATATTTTTATTTTTCAATATAATCTCCCGAAACTGAGATGCCCATGATATTATCAATTTCACGCACTTTTATTCGTCGATCATTTAATACCATAGCATGCAATTTGGCTACAATTTCTGTTGTTGTTACTGTTTTTTAACGTCCACTACGTGGTTCATCTTCAATGCTTGTACGACCACGTTTAAATTCAGCAACCCAATTTTTTGCTGTTGGATATGAAGGAGCACTTTCACCTAACACATTCACCATATCATTATGAATTTCTTGTCCCGATAAACCATTTTTATGTAAACAATTAAATACAGCACGTATTTCTAATTTGTCCATTGTAAAAAAATTGCGGATGCGTCTTTTTTAAACACCTGTTTCTATATGAAGGAGTTCCCAGATCGAAACAAAATTTAACATGTGATCATAACAGAGATGGAAGTTTCCAAAACACTTAACTTTTTTCTATTTATATATCTATTTATACCGCGCAGTTTCCGAACTGCCCTCGTAACATAAAATAATATGTTATGTTAATATGTATATTAACTTTGTCATTCCGTTTGTAACACATCGAAATATTGCTCTAAGACCCCATAAAGTATATATATATTCTGGGTCGTGGTGAAATTCTGAGTCGATCTGAGCATGTCCGTCCGTCCGTCCGTCCGTCCGTCTGTTGAAATCACGCTAACCTCCGAACGAAACAAGCTATCGACTTGAAACTTGGCACAAGTAGTTGTTATTGATGTAGGTCGGATGGTATTGCAAATGGGCCATATCGGTCCACTTTTACGTATAGCCCCCATATAAACGGACCCCCAAATTTGGCTTGCGAGGCCTCTAAGAGAAGAAAATTTCATCCGATCCGGCTGAAATTCGGTACATGGTGTTAGTATATGGTCTCTAACAACCATGCAAAAATTGGTCCACATCGGTCCATAATTATATATAGCCCCCATATAAACCGATCCCCCGATTTGGCTTGCCTAGCCTCTAAGAGAAACAAATTTCATCCGATCCGGCTGAAATTTGGTACATGGTGTTAGTATATGGTATCTAACAACCATGCAACAATTGGTTCACATCGGTCCATAATTATATCTAGCCCCCATATAAACCGATCCCCCGATTTGGCTTGCGGAGCCTCTAGGAGAAGCAAATTTCATCCGATCCGGCTGAAATTCGGTACATGGTGTTAGTATATGGTATCTAACAACCGTGCAAAAATTGGTCCACATCGGTCCATAATTATATATAGCCCCCATATAAACCGATCCCCCGATTTGACTTGCATAGCCTCTAAGAGAAACAAATTTCATCCGATCCGGCTGAAATTTGGTACATGATGTTAGTATGTGGTCTCTAATGACCATGCAAAAATTAGTCCATATCGGTCCATAATTATATATAGCCCCCATAAAAACCGGTCACCAGATTTGACCTCCGGAGCCTCTTGGAAGACCAAAATTCATCTGATTCAGTTGAAATTTGGTACGTGATGTTAATATATGGCCTCAAACACCCATGCAAAAATTTGTCGATATCGGTCCATAATTATATATAGGCCCCATATAAACCGATCCCCAGATTTGGCCTCCGGAGCACCTTGGAAGAGCAAAATTCTTCCCATTCGGTTGAAATTTGGTACGTGATGTTAGTATATGGTATCCAACAACCATGCAGGAATTGGTTCCTATCAGTCCATAATTATATATAGCTCCCATATAAACCGATCGCCAGATTTGACCTCCGGTGCCTTTTGGAGAAGCAAAATTCATCCGATCTGGTTGAATTTGGTACGTGGTGGTAGTATATGATGTTTAACAACCATGCCAAAAGTGGTCCATATCAGTCCATAATCATTTATAGCCCCCATATACACCGATCCCGAGATTTGGTTTTGGAGCTTCTTGTTTTACTTGTTTCATTCATAATTATAAAGAACATCTCAGGAAGTAGTTAGAATGTCATGCCGTGGTGTCATATCAGGTTCATATCACAAATATTTGAATAGACGTTTTGATGCATTGTGTCCCAGCAAAAAAAGTTGGAAGTTGTTCTAAAGGCACAACTTTAAAAGCACTTCCAAAAATGTGCTTCCAAAGATGTTCTTTAAACAGGAAGTTCATTTAATAAACTTTTTTATAACTTGCATTTTACTTATTTTTAATTTTAACTTTTTTGTTCAAATAGATTAAGAATTAATAAAACGGTACAAATTGTTTAAATTTTGTCCAAAAAATTTCTGAATCAATTCTAGAAAAATTGCGAATGTTTGCTAATATTTGGTGACAAATGTTAGAATGCACTAAAAATCGTAAAAAATTATAAAATTTATATATTTTTCCGATTCACATGCAAAACACTGAATTCGGATTACACCCTAACCTTAGACAGTTATCCCTCTTCAATATGACGACGCGTAATTTCATTTTCGATTTAAAATGCATTTTCGTCAATTGGGAAACTATAAATTTAAGTTATTGTAATTCGACCATTTTATTTTGTTTTTTTTTATTTTATATCAATTAAAAACAAATTGAATAAGAAAAAAAAAAAGAAAATTCAAGTTTGGATCACATTTTTGCTCACTATGAAAATTATAGAGTCTTCTAATGAGCCGTAGTCAAAATGACGAAGGGTAACGTTAGTGTACAAAACATAAGGATGACTGTCTAGGGTTAAGAAGTGATGCAAATTCAGTGCAACAGCTGTTGAAATGGTGGACATCCGTCCTACGACAAGCCCATGTTAAATTTATCGCTTCTGCGCCAATTTTGTATAATTTCCGGATCCAAAAAGAAAATTTTCATCACGTTTTAGGCGACGGTTTTTGCTGGGGTTCAATAGCGTTTGTGACTGAACGTGCTAAGGCGTTCTGTTATGGTACCAAGAGTCCCAGGCTTAACCCCCGGTGGAAGCGAAAATATTTTTCAATTTGTAAAAATTAGATAATAAGAATATAACAAAGTGTAACAAAAAATACTGATAAAAATAAAAAGTGAAATTGGAAAACAATTTTTGTTTTTTTAGCTTTTTAAATTTCTTCGTCCAAATGAACTACCAAGGCACAACTTCACAAGCAATACAAAGAATCCACAAATGGAGTACTTCCGTCCCATGTAAAAGTCATTGGAGATGATCTAAGTTTGCACTACTTCCGGATCACGAATCCAAATTACTTTTTTGGAAGCTCTGTTTTTCTTCAATTCATCGTCAAATAATTCGTTATAGCCACCCTTTCCAGGTAGTCAATGGAAATAACACCTTATGAATCACCCTTTCATCCGATGAGAGATCATTTACCTTCTTAGCATCCTTCGTCGGTTTCAGTCCATTGTTTCGACTATTCCTTAGATACAGTGTATTTCAGAGATAGACACTTCCTCGGACTGAGTTTAATCAACATCAAAGTTTGCAATGGCAGCTCTTCCCGGAGTAAGCAAATACAGTTCCCACAGCTTTCTCGTACTCAAAATTTCCTGCAGTATAGGTTAGGTTAGGGTAGGTGGCAGCCCGATGTATCAGGCTCACTTAGACTATTCAGTCCATTGTGATACCACATTGGTGAACTTCTCTCTTATCACTGAGTGCTGCCCGATTCCATGTTAAGCTCAATGACAAGGACCTCCTTTTTATAGCCGAGCCCGAACGGCGTTCCACATTGCAGTGAAACCACTTAGAAAAGATTTGAAACCCTCAGAAATGTCACCAGCATTACTGAGGTGGGATAATCCACCGCCGAAAAACTTTTTGGTGTTCGGTCGAAGCAGGAATCGAACCCACGACCTTGAGTTTGCAAGGCGGGCATGCTAACCATTGCACCACGGTGGCTCCCTCCTGCAGTATATAACCGACGTGATTTATGGAAATGCCTGCTATCGTGGCTATTTCTGTTCTGTAGATGTGAGTTCATGGATTTATGTCATGTTACTGCATAAACAGTTGCAGTTAATGTAGAAGGAGAAGATCCACTATCTTCCAAAAAGAAAAATCAAATTACGGACCGACATTAGGTCAGATTAGATATAGTTACATCCGATTATTTTAGGCTCACTTAGACTAAATTTAAATTTTCTCTATGACAAGAGGTCTCTGACATTGCTTTGAAAAAACAAAAAACTCAGAAATATTACGAGTACTATTGAGTTGGGATAATCCACCGCTTAAAAAACATTTTGCGGGCATGCTAACCATTCCACCACCGTAGCACCCGGACTGGACCCATATTAGACTTTTGAAATTTTTCCATAACCTGCGAACACTCCCGCTTCCAGCAGGGAGAACAATGGACAGCTGAGTCTAGTTTTACTCACGGCTGATTCTGAGTCGTTCATTGTATACACCCAGAGAAGGAATATGATCACCTACTAGAGGAAAATGTTATTTTTGGACAGTGAACAGTAACATGTTTGTCGCAACCATGCTATTTTCGTCGACATTATGTATGTGCTTTCTACAACCATTTTATGTTTGGCGAGAAAACAAATTTTTTTCTGCAAATATGTTTAATGCTTCCCATCTAATATGGAATATATGACCAATAGTTTTGGCAACTAAATTTTTTTCGACTGAGGGAAATTTCTTTAATTTATAAAAACCGTAACATGAACTAAATTCTTAAACCAATTGTCTTTGAAGAGCTTTTAACATAGGGCGTTTTCGTTTCGCAAAAAATATGTTGCCCTGGTGTTACACTTCTTTATCCCTCATTGTATTTTCGCTCAAATAATATTGTCATTCCAAAGTTATTGTTAATTCATAATATTGTGAGGGATAGAGGATCCAAAATGTATGACCGTGTCCTTTATATTTGTTAATCAATTTCGAGAATGTTGCACCTTTTTTCCCAATCGAAATCGCCATTATAATTGTCATATTGAAATATATTGACGAGTTTATGAGAAATGTCCTTAATTCCTTCTAAATGTTTGCGAATTTATCAGCTAAATATTAAAGTTTAAATATCTAAATTTATTTTATAGCCACAAAACGATGCTCATTAAAAAATATTCTTCCATGAAACTATTTAGGAGACCTCAATTATTGATTGATTCGAAGAAGTTGCAAAAAACAGCAAAACTTCAATTGAACAATAACTGACCAATTCCATGAAAAAGATTATCCGCACACACACACACTCATTTTAATGGAAGTGCAATAATTTCAACTCAAAAAATGGTTTCGCATCATTAAAAGTGTATTGAAACCTTTTACAATAAACCGGAAATGAAATATAACACAAATATTGACATTGGGGCTATGTCCTTTCTCAGTGCGTGCGAGTGTAGTGTATAATAATATTTGTTTAAATACATCAGTTATTTGTAATTATCCATTGATTTAAACTACTATTCTTCAATTAAACGCAAAAAAAACATCATATGCCATTTGTGAGATGATGATGATGTTGTTGGTGTGAGGAGCGCTTAGGGGCATCCATGAATGTAGAAACGTATTATATTTATTATTTGCTGGAGAAAATATGAAATTCCTAATAAATTGAATAGTTAACTAAGGACAACATTTTAAATTTAATTAAACACAACGACAACCACCAAGCGACCCCCAGCAGCAAAGCAGCATCTTTTCATTTAGCTGTAGTTCCATTAAAGGGCACACACACACATGCATCCATTCAAATGCCCTCATCACAGAAATATCCATATGTAAGAATAAAACAACAAGTCAACGTTCCATATCTTTGGTCTCTTTCCTACTTCTTACTAGTATCGATAGAGGAGAAAACATTAAAACTTAACGAAGAAGTAACTGTTCCCAGCTTACTGTTCTCACACGCACACTTTATCACACTTGCTAATGGTACGTAAAGTTAAAAAGAGACAGTTATAGTTTACACATTCATTCATTCGTCCAACAGGAAGAGGCGTTCATTTCTGATTATAAAGGGGCGCCATTGCAGCCAAATGAATGAAAAGAATGACAGAGATGGTCTTACTTTCATAGCATCTACTATTGCTGGTGAAGGGAAAAATAGACACTCATCAGTCGCAAGCATACTCACTCACAGCCATTTAACATTCTGTCTGTACCAAACAAAGCTCTCATCATTGCATGTTGCCGCTGTTTCTTGAGCAATAACTTCTCCCAATAGAGGAGCCCAAGCAAGCAACGACAGCAGCTACAGTAAAAACACATTCTTCTAAACGAAACGAAAAAAATACTTGGCTCTCAGCTCTCAAAGAAGAGAAGAGAAGAGGTTTCAATGTATAACGAATGCCCCATCATAGAGAGCATTTGTATGTGGGTGGCTGTTGTATGGGGAGCAATAAGATGTTGAATATGTATGAGTGGGCTTTAGTCCAGCGTACATTCACGTACTGGTAGCTGGGCTGGGGGGGTTTACGAATGGGGAAAATGAACATGCAAAGACGAATGAGAATTTATTGAAAGTTGTTGAGGAGGATTGCCAATGGGATTGAGAATCCTTGTTCCCTTAGTTAGGGTAGGGTACGTACATTCATTGTTAGTCTGTCTGTTGCTCTTCAGCTCGCATGCCAGCACACACAAACTCAGTTCCATTCATCGTAAGAGTTTATTTGTTTGTGCAACTGGGATATTTATTTTGTGTGAGTGTATGTGTGTATTCCTATGTTTTTGCGATACTTGTACGAATGTAGCAATGAGCGCCAGCCAGCACACTTATTAACTGGTCCTAGCCATTGTTTGTTGGTATTTGTACTTTAACAAGCATTCTTCAGTCGAGTACGTACATAAGCCACCATCGTCCTCGTAGTCAACATGAATATCGTCATTGTTATCGAAGAAAAAGAAGAAGAACAAGAACTAGAAGATGAGTAGAAGAGATTGTCGTCGTTGTCGTTGCCATACCCTTTGTCGTTATACAATGATTGTTGTTGTCTTCAAGACTTGGATGGCGGATGTTGAGGCTATGTGGATAGCAAAGGATGTGGTTGTTGTGAACGTTAAAGATGGCTCTGTTGATAAAAATTTTCTTTCGTTGAGCTAACCAAGTCACCTTCTCCCATTCCAACCATCTTCACTTGGCTTACAGTACATATTTGGGGCGTTTCACAGCACAAAATTGGCTTTGTATTCCATTCGCAGTTTGTACCACATCTCCCGCTTCATACTCCTCGCTTCCCCTTCTCCTTAACCACGTACTTAGCATGTTCTCGTTTATTTGTCGTCAAAAGAAAACGAATTAAATTTTCCAAATGTTCAAGTTATTTACAGTTTTGCTCGTTGTTGGATCCCTGCTCTTCATCAGACCCAGCAATCACAAAGGATATCACACAAACTGAAATAAAAAAAACCAAACAAAATTAGATTCTGATGATTTCAATTTAATGCAAAAAATGACAAAAAAAATAGAATGACTGACATACTTGTTTGTTTCTTCTGCGCGTTGATTATATGAGACCTTCCCTGCTCTCCTTCTTCTCAATCCCCATTCGTGCAACTTTTAAAGAATATAGTAGATATTTAACTTTAAAGAATATATCCTTTTGTAATCATAGTTACTCATGAATAAATTTACTTAAAATGTTAAACGAACATATTGGAGTGTTGTTCTTTCAGACATAATGAAAATTAAGCAGTATTTTGTGTGGCCAATTAGGAGATAATAGGTTGGTTGATAAGTCCCCGGTCTAACAAAGACATTTTTTTCAAAATTCGTTTTTATTATTCAACATAGTTCCCTTCAAGAGCTATACAACGATTATAACGACCTTCCAATTTTTTGATACCATTTTAGTAGTACTCCTTCGGTTTTGCCTCCAAATAGGCCTCAGTTTCGCCGATCACCTCTTCATTGCAGCCAAATTTTTTCCCTGCGAGCATCCTTTTGAGGTTTGAGAAGAAGAAAAAGTCGCTGGGGGCCAGATTTGGAGAATACGGTGGATGGGGAAGCAATTCGAAGCCCAATTCATGAATTTTCGTTCTCAATGACTTGTGGCAGGGTGCGTTGTCTTGGTGGAACAACACTTTTTTCTTCTTCATATGAGGCCGTTTTGCCGCGATTTCGACCTTCAAACGCTCCAATAACGCCATATAATAGTCACTGTTGATGGTTTTCCCCTTTTCAAGATAATCGATTAAAATTATTCCATGCGCATCCCAAAAAACAGAACCCATTACTTTGCCAGCGGACTTTTGAGTCTTTCCACGCTTCGGAGACGGTTCACCGGTCGCTGTCCACTCAGCCGACTGTCGATTGGACTCAGGAGTGTAGTGATGGAGCCATGTTTCATTTTTCGTTTTGGATCAAAACTGGTGCTCAGGATCAGGACTAATCCTATATCGGTCCTGCAATGAAAAAATATTGACTTAAGCCATTACACGCCAAGACCATTTAAAATAAAAGAAACTTTGCCAAATTTCATTTATAAACAGAGTTCTGCGAGATTAAAGGTTGCCAATTTTCTGTTTTCAAGAGAGTACAATGGCAGGGAATTGGTTAATATGAAGGAGCCACCGTGGTGCAATGGTTAGCATACCCGCCTTGCATAAACAAAGTTGTGGGTTTGATTCCTGCTTCGACCGAACACCAAAAAGATTTTCAGCGGTGGATTATCCCACCTTAGTAATGCTGGTAACTTTTCTGAGTGTCAAAGCTTCTCTAAGTGGTTTCACTGCAATGTGGAACGCCATTCGGACTCGGCTACAAAAAGGAGTTCCCTTGTCATGGAATCGGGCAGCACCCAGGGATAAGAGAGAAGTTCACCACCGTGATATCACATTGGACTGAAAAGAATTTACACAACATCAAGGATACATTTCTTAAATTGTTTTTTTTTTTTTTTTTTTTTTTATTTAGGATATGAATCTTTGAAATTTGCGTCTCTCCATTGCAGCCGTATGCCTTTGTTATAAGGCAAATTTTCCTTAATGTTAAGAAGAATAAACTTTAAAACCTTAAAATATATCAAACCCTTAAGGGAATATCAAAATCTTTAATTCAAGTCAAATTTTTTTTAGAGTAAGGTTGATACAAACTTTGGAATTCAATTTTCATTAATTTAAGTCACCATCAACGGCATATGCAGCTCTGGGCAATCGCATCACTCTCGTTCGTCGGCAGTACTGAAAATGCCCTCAATTTGTCAAAGTTCTGCCTGTTTTTTTATAAAAGAAGCTAAAAAAGTCATATTCCGAGCAATATTGCAAGAAAAGAAACGCCATTAAACTATTCACTAGAAAGATCTCTAACACGTTTCGACCTAAAAAGTTTAAAATTTATGTTTTAACTCATTATGTTTAATTTGTAGGCTACATGGGTGTTGGTGGCGAAGGTGAAGAAACAAGTGAATAAGTCTAAACATAAGCTTAGACTCATTAAATACCAACAACGAAGAAATTATTTTGTATGCTTTTTTAGAAACCTATAGCATAGAATCATAGTTCTTAATTCAAATTACACTTCTTCATATTTAAATTATATTTACATTACAAACTAATCTATTCGCACATCTACATCTATCGGTTCCAGTCGCCTTAGCTCATTGCGCCACCGACGGAGTTTCCACAACAACGTCTAACAATCATAAAATGAAATAGTGAACGCCCGTCCACGAAAATGTAAGCAGTTTGTTAAGATTTTTCATGAAACTTCCTGTTTCGTTTCGAGAATGTCCGTTTACATTGGAAACTGTCGTTTTATTTTTTTCAATTTGTGTATGTAATAATGAGAAACAGATTTGAACACACAAAGAAAATTGCATTAAAATTGTTTACTACCAGTGTATGCCCTAAGATGAAACATAATATGTTTGATCAATACAAACAATATTTTGTTTGCACCAATCCTGAAAATATATATGCTTGAAACAAACTATATTTGGGATATATGTTACAGAAGCGATTTTTTTTTGAGGGTGTACATTGAAAAAAATATTTACCTAATAGGAAAGACATTTTAGAAGAACGATCATAATCTTTGCTTTAAAAATTGTTTTCTTTAAATTTAGGCTACTAATAATTTAATTTCGTAAGTCTTTTCCTTAAAGTAAAGAAACACATTTTTTGATTTAAAGAAATATAAATTAACTGTCATACTTTACTTTAAATTAACTGTCATATTGAATCTTTGGATTAAAGATAAAAAGCTTCAAACACTCGGCTACAAAAATGAGGTCCCTTGTCATTGAGCTTAACATAGATACGGGCAGCACTCAGAGATAAGAGAGAATATGATATCACTGCTATGATATCAATTTGGACTGAAGAGAATTTACACAACATCAATGATAAATTTCTTAAAGATTGTTTTTTTATTTAGGACATGAATCTTTGAAATTTGAGTCTCTCCATTGCAGCCCTATGCCTTTGTTGTAAGGCCAATTTTCCTTAATGTTAAGAAGAATAAACTTTAAAACCTTAAAATATATCAAACCCTTAAGGGAATGTCAAAATCTTTAATTCAAGTCAACTTTTTTTTGAGTGTTTTTCAGCAGTGATTATCCCATCTCTATAATGCTGGTGACATTTCTGAGTGTTTCAAAGCTTCTCTAAGTGGTTTCACCACAATGTGAAACTAGTTATAAGGATGTTCATTCCTACACGGCCGGAAAAGACTGTTTTTCATAGTTATATGTGTAGAACTCAAAATTTTTAACACAATATTTGTAAGTGCAAGCATATAATGTTCATAAACTAGCATATCATGTTTGGGACATATATGTTAATATGTTAGAACATATTATGTTTGGGACATAAAATATTTGTAAATATAATATGCTTAGATGCAAACATATATTAATTAACATATATAAACATATATGTGTTTAGAAAGAGAGACCTAGAGAGTATGCTGCAAGTAAAATAATGGTAAAGTAAAGAAGTTCACCCCTGTGGTATCACAATGGACTGAATAGTCTGAAATATCGGGCTGCTACTATACCTAACCTAACTTTTTCGAGAACGAGAAAGAAATTAATTTAAAGTACCCACTATAATAGCAAACCCGAATTCTATTAAAAAAAACATTGAATCTAATTTCTATTCGTTCACTTGTTTTCCATTGAAATCAAATTGGTAAACTTTTCAATTAAACTACACCCAGAGAAATGATTGGTTGGAATTCGATTAGGACAACAGTTTGATAGTGGAGACCCACAATTTTTAATTGTGTGGAATAATTGTTAGTTGTTTCTCTTGTTTGATAGTTTATATAATCAATATAACGGTGGTGTGACCAAAAGTTGGTACACATGACCAAATATTGGTCGTTATTTATACATTGAAGTAACTAACCATTTCAATTTATTCCACCCTGTTGTGATAACTGATTTGTTTTGCCAATGTGTCACCAAACCCAACTGAAAGTCCGCCTAGCCAATAAGTTGGTTGTGTTAACAAATTGTATAGTTATAAAGGAATTTGTTGCTATGGACTACATAAATATGACAACAAATAAGTTGTTGTTTGATTTCATTAATTATAAACTCTAAATTCTCAAAATTTCAATACAATTAAAATTTGTCATGTCGAGTACCCAATATTAGAGAAAATTCTGGCCATAAAGACTTTCTGTGAATTAGGTATATATTCTTTTTAATTCGGTAGCTGCATTCTTAAGTGGTAAGTAACATAATCATCAAATGAAATTAATATCACTCACTTACGTTCTTCCCTACTAGAGATATTTTAACAAATGTGACGATTTCCGAGGATGTGAATGGCTACCTCGCCATCGAACTTAAAATCGATCAGAACTGAAGAAAGATTCTGGTGCAAAGACATAACAACATTTCAAGGTCCATGCGTGAGTCACGATCGGGTAATTGTGAGTGGAGCATCAGCAGTATCTGCATCATTTCCATTCAGTTTTAATCTCTGTTGGGGTTTTGGGTACATTGGGGTACTGCCACTCAAATCGAATGACATATATAATCATGTAAGGCGTGTTCTATTAGACAAACTTTGCCAACAGAACACGATCAAAGGTACATTTTTTTAACGTTAACGCAATTTTTTTTATATTATGTCTGCTTTTCTTCCAGAAATTTTAAAAAAATATTTTGACCTCCTTGGACCTGAAAATTGTGTAGATTTCGCAACTCTTGCTATCTCATGGAGTTCTTTTGCAGTTCATAAAAGGTTCTAAAGATGACGATGTTTTTTTACGTTAATAGTCAATAAAAATATTAATATGTATTAAAATTAAATACAGACTAAAATTAATTCACCAAATGGTTTCTTTAGTTTCTCAAGCATTGGTTGTCCGAAAATAATAAGTAGTTGTTTCAACAAACGAATAAAATCTTATTGGTTGGGATTACCAATTAGACTTATAATGCGCCCAAATTTTAGTTATCCAAACAATTTGATATACTGTTGTGCAAGACTTCAGTTGGTTGCTTTGACAAATTTTGTCAGTTATATTCTGGTAGTAGATGGGACCGAATAATTTGGTTGGCAAAAGAATTGGTTGTCACAACAAATTTGTTTTCTGTGTGTAAAAGGTCTCCCAACTATCCAACAGCAATTAACTCGATCGACGCCCATAGATATACATATACCTGATTTAATTTCATTTTGCTTGAGAATGCCATAGTGCTAAGTTGTATTATTGCGTTGCGAACATGCCCTCCAATGCCTACCTTACAACACGAACCATAAACCTTGTACATGGGTTGGGAGCATCCCTATGAACATTATTGTAATTGTGATGTACTTTTTTTAATCGGTATTTATACTGCATTTTCTTTATGCTTTGACTTTTCATCATAACTGCTGGTATTATCCGCACGCTTTTAAATTAATTAAACACACACACGCACACACACAGTACGAGGTGGCCGGAGCATGGGTGGTGGTAAAAGCACCAAATGACAATGTGTACAGGAACTCGCTTAAGGACAACAGCAACGCACATATTTGAGGCAAGCAACAAAATTGCATGCACACAGCAACCAACAACAACAACAACAACGGCAACTACATATACAATTATTTCACAAATATCATTTGTACAAATGGTATGTAAGTGTGCGTGTGCGTATGCTTTGAAATATCATTACTATTTACACTGTCATTACCGCAATGTTGCCAACTTTTAGGAAATGCAAACAATTACAAAAACAATTCTCATCATATGATTGGTTTCATTCTTATACTCACCACCATAGGATTGAGGTACATTAATTATTTTATTTTGATTTTTTAACGCATTGAGATGTTTTGGTAATGGGTGAGTATGAGATTCTCAGTTGATCTATACATGTTTTTCCAAATTATGAAAGCAAGCAGATCGAGAGGTACTTACACTGATTTTGGCATTGATTCGGAGCCAAAGAAACTGAGAATCGAATTAAGATATATATTTATGACCAAATTCTTTCTTAAATTTGCGTCTTGCGTTCTTGATTTGAATATATCCGTTTTTCTGATTTTTTTTTCTTCATCTGCTATCAAAGTCCTTTAAATATGTGTTAACGACAACATTATTTTCCAAATTCAGACTCGACTTGAAGTGGAAATTATACTATGTTTCAAGTAAAAAAATTATTCAAAATAAAGTGTTGAAAGACATATCGTATTTTGAACGATTTCACTAATATTTAAGACGATTTCATTAATTCTGAAGAATTTTTCAGTCAACACTCGAAAAAAGGTGAACTCTCTATTTCACTAAAGCCAATTTAACTATAGTTTAGTTCATGAAATTATTATGGTTGGAGAAAGTTTCCTTTACTCTAATAATTTTTGCGTACGTTAGTTAAATGAACAAAAAATCCGGAAAAATATACACAAATTAAGCATAAATATATACTAAATTCGTATTTCTCACAAATTAGTTAATTATTTGTTTAAGTTTGGACATTTTACTACAAAAGTGTTCGTCATGAACTTCGTATGTCACTAAAGACATTCTTGCAATTTTTAACTCCAACCTTTTCTTTCAAACTACAAAATTCTCTTTAACAAGTGAAAAAAATTCATTATGTCTAATAAATCTTTTTGAATGTGTCCAAAAATATTTACTTATTTTTGTGATATCGGCGTGATGTCAGCGATTGTAATATCGTCCAGTTAATTTATTTTTTTAACGCCCATTTTCATGTAGCTCAGTTAGGCTTTAACTGCCAGTTAATAGAAAGAAAAATGGAAATATCTTTTCTCCGGTTAACTGTAACTGAAAAATTTTCAGCAGTTAAGTTTCTAACTGGCATATGGAATATATACGCAAGATGACAGATATGTAGATATCACGGTTTAAAAGTTCGTTAGCTAACGTAGCACTAACGGAGCTTCATGAAAATGGAGGTAAATATTCAAAATTTTCTAAAATTAATCAAAACTTTTCTTCCTGGTGGGTTCACTGTTTTTCAGTGAAAGCCAAGTTGACATTAGCCGAATAGTTTTTTTCTTTTATGTTAAGGTAGCCATTTTTAAGTTGAATCACCTAACTATAAGGTCAAAACGACCTTATTGAAAAGTTTGTAAACTTTTCGACAAGGAATTAATATCAGAAAAATGCATGTTCTATGCTAAGCACAATTCTTATTTGTATTTAAAGCCTACACGGATGAAAAAGACTGTTTTTCATATGTTTGGCTATAAACATTATATGTTTGGAACACAAATTTTTAAACACAATATTATTGAGTGCAAGCATATAATGTTCATAAACTAGCATAACATGTTTGGGACATATATGTTAATATGTTAGAACATATTATGTTTGGGACATAAAATGTTTGTAAATATAATATGCTTGGATGCAAACATATATTAATTTAGAAATAGCCTATAAACATATATGTGTTTAGTAGCTTGGAGCGCTATTTAACAGGGAGCGATATTGAATTAAGTTGGTGGTTGTTGCTTGTTATTACAAAATTAACATTTTATTTTTCCTTGGGCAATTGATCAGCTACTTCTTTGATCCTTACAAACTGTGTGGTCCGCTGTTCGAATCCCCGTCCGGCAAAAGGTAAAATTAAAATAAAAAAAATCATAAAATTGAATAATTTCTTCTACAATGTTTGTATTACAGAAAAAGGTGCTAAGAACTAAAAAATCTCGTGGAAGTGAGAAATATGTCGGGGAATATACAATTGGGCAGAAACAAAATTTTGAGCATTCAGGTCGAAAACCCAAGTTGTTAGCACCTATATTACCTGTTTATTTTCATAATTCATTATGATTGTAAATATATAACAACATTATTGAATTTGGATGCAAAAATACAAAATGTTTGGAACTTAGACTACCCAAACATATATTGTTTAGACCAATATGCTTTCAAACATATTATATATTGGTAGAGATCAAACATATAAATGTTTGGGCAATACCCAAAAATGTATATGCTTGAAGCAAAATATGTTTGGGAGTATATGTTACAGAAGCGATTTTTTGTGAGGGTGTAGTACTAAGATCACGTTTTCGCACGAAAAACTGTTATACTCCATATAAAAATCGTTAGCGCGGAATAAATGCGAAATCTTTGTTTTGAGCATTTAAAGCACATATTTATACAACCCTGGATTTTTCGCACGAAAAAATAGGCAGGCATATTATTTCGCATAAATAAGGTAACATCCCTGGGTTTGAGATCCTATATACGGAGGTAGATGAAGATATTCGTTTTTCGCAGAAACGAACTTAGTACTAAACATTAAGGACAATAAATCTTCCAATTAAAAAGAACATCTCTTTTGGAAAACCTTTTATCATAATTTGAGGAAAAATAATCCAAAGCAACAATTCATAAAGTTTATTTTCTTGCAAATGTGTTATTAAAGAAAAGTTACCGTAGAGGAATAGCCAAAATGCAAAGGCTTGACTTGCGTGACATGTGGTTCCAAAAATATGGTGTCACAAGCCACACACTACGTGTAACAATGAAGATATAGAGAGTCGTGTTCGGAGAGCACTTTATTACACGTTCGGAACAGGTCGCGTAAATCGTGCGATTTAACGCTTTTAGACTATTTTTTATGGAAATGTATTAAAGTCCATGTCTACAGAGGCAAGCCTGCTTTAATAGACGCATTGGAATCACGGTTGTCACAATTGGTAAAATTTTCTACTGTTTGGTAGATTGGTAGAATTCTGGTGTTTTGGTAGATTTTGCAAAATATTGCCTTTAGGAATAAAAATTAAAACATTTTCTATAGAAATAAAATTTCTACAAAAATTTCTGTAAACATAAAATTTTGACAAAATTTTCATTTCTGTAGAAATGAAATTTCGACAAAATTTTCTATAGAAATAAAATTTCGACAAACTTTTCATTTCTGTAGAAATAAAATTTCGACAAAATTTTCTATAGAAATAAAATTTCGACAAAATTTTCTATAGAAATAAAATTTTGACAAAATTTTCAATAGAAATAAAATTTTGTATAGAAATAAAATTTTTGCAAATTTTTGTATAGAAATAAAATTTTGACAAAATTTCTACAAAAATTTCAATAAAATTAAAAATTTGACAAAATTTTAATTTCTGTAGAAATACAATTTCGACAAAATTTTCTTTAGAAGTAAAATTTCGACAAAATTTTCTTAGGAATAAAAAAAATTCCTTTAAAAATAAAATTTTCTAAAGAAATATAATTTTGGCAAAATCTTCTAAAGAAATAAAATTGTGACGAAATCTTCTAAAGAACTGAAATTTTGACAAAATTTTCTAAAAAATAAAATTTCGACAAAATTTTCTATAGAAATAAAATTTCGACAAAATTTTCTATAGAAATAAAATTTTGACAAAATTTTCAATGGAATTAAAATTTTGAAAAAATTTTCTATAGAAATAAAATATAGAAATAAAATTTTGACAAAATTTCCAATATAAATAAAATTTTGACAAAATTTTCTATAGAAATAAAATTTTGACAAAATTTTCTATAGAAATAAAATTTTGACAAAATTTTGTATAGAAATAAACTTTCTACAAAAATTTCTATAACATTAAAAATTCATTTCTGTAGAAATACAATTTCGACAACATTTTTTTTAGAAATAAAATTTCGACAAAATTTTTTTAGGAATAAAAAAATTTTCTAAAGAAATAAAAAGTTGACGAAATTTTCTAAAGAACTGGAATTTTGACGTAATTTTATAAAGAAATAAAATTTTATTTTTCTGGATGATTATCGTTGAACTTTTTATTTATCTTTAAAAATTATTTTTCATAGTTTCGGCTATAGGGCTTGTGACCAGTTCGGCTATAGGGCTTGCGACCAGTCTGCGCACAGTGGGCCGCAAGTGAAGATGTAGAAATTCTAGACCACGAAAACAATTACAGACGCAGACTTACTCTTGAGATGCTAGACATTATCAACACTCCACCTGACGAGAGAATGAATTACAAGAAAGACATTGAGAACTGCGCTCGAATATATAGACATACAATACAAAAGCACAATAGAAAGTTAAATTCAGTGTAAAACAGAGTGTGAAGCTGTGCACACCAGAACAAATGTAAATTATAATAGTTTAATAATTTATTGTTTGGTTTTGTTTGTTAGTGATTTTTGTAATTAAATTTAAAAAAATTTTCTGTTTTTTGTTTCACTTCAGCCTTGAAAACGGTTTTGACGAAGTCTACCGAAATATTGGAAATAAAAATAAAACATCATATCTATGTTTTTAATCGACCTATAGCCGAAACTATGAAAAATAATTCTTAAAGAAATAAAAATTTTACAAAATTTTCTATAGAAATAAAATTTTGACAAATTTTCTATAGAAATAAAATTTTTACAAATTTTCTATAGAAAGTTTTAATTTTCGTGTTAGGTCCTTGTGAGTTAGTTCCCCCATTTTGTAGCAGTAACTGAAACCCTTTTGTAGTAGTAACCACAAAATTATTATCAAAAACTTAAAAATAAGATTTTTTATTTGGTAGTTTTTTAGTATTTTTTTTTTTTTTTTAATTTTTGTAGATTATTTTTGGCACGAGTGGCAAACGTGATTGGAATATGATATAGAAGCATTTATTCGTGTGATAAATTTATGATATTGTCAAGCATTCTATATCGCTGAGGGATGCTCTTGATATTCTGGGATCTAGTATGTATCTCATATTCCATATTCCCATATTTGATATTTCGAAATGCTACCATGAATCTTTAGCACTTTATCATAGTTGGCATCACTGATCAAACTTTTAAGATACCAATTAACCATGTGGCAATGCTAGCTGCATTATCAACGCATGGTACCTCTAGCCGTTCCCTTGGAGATATATCTGGATGCGGACGTCGATAAGAGAGTACAAAGGCAATCAAGTTATTGTTCTCGCTTAATCATTATCGCAGCCGCAAGGGTAGTTTACAGCAAGAAAAAACAAATCGGCATACTTATCCGCAACCAAAGCCACATCCGTTTGTAGTGCATTCTGTTAAACGCACATAAGCACCTCGTTTTATTTCGCTAATTGACGACATCTGCTCGATTAAATTTAAAGACCTTGGATGGCAACCAACCAACACATCGTACTCACACACTCACCCACCAGCCCTTCAATGTTTACCACACTTTTGGCAACCCCTTCCCCGCCCCATGGAAAAACAATCACAACAATGAATGAAATCTTGCAACACAGAAAAGGAGACTGGCACGGAGGGCAAAGGTAAAACTATAGCAAGGCTTGCTTCGCCAAAAGCAAGTACAAGGACTAAGTACCAGCAGGTAAAGCTCAGTTCTCAATTCAAGTGATGATGCAAAGCAACCCCCAACCACCGTAATCCAGCCATCCATCTATCATCACCATTGGTTGTGCTAATCATATTCATTGAAATAATTGTGGCATTAGAGCTAGAATAACAAGCCATTATGACTGACTCTAAAGGTCGATGATAAAGACCGATGGTGGGTGACTACAAGGATGAGAGGATTTAAATCTTTAGTAACTTTGTACTTAGCATTGTCATGCATCATTATCATCGCTATGTCGATTTGGCCGTTGGTATGCGTTAGCTTCGTAGTAGAAATTAACTCCGCCAGTTGTTGTTGTGGCCAAATATTTCGTTGTTCTATTTTTTACTCTTCCTAAAGAGGCCTCCTGGAACAGGGAAAATTTGATGGTCGTTATAACAACGACAACCTGAATGACTACCTCTCGCTTCTGGTTGTTCATCGTCTTCTCTATTTTTTAGGCTAATGATGTAGAAAAAAGAAAAAACCACTACACATGCCATGATTTGGACAATTGTCATGGCTGTCGTCTCCACCTCTACCTATTTTGGAACAAAGCAAAGCCTATCAATTAAGGAACTTTTACCAGTCGTCCATTGTCTACAATTGTCAAGAGTTTTCATTTTTGGGCTATCGTTGTAAGAGAACTATGCATATCGATAAGATCTTCAGGGCTATATTGGTGGTGGCATCAAATTCTCCAAAACATCCAAGGGTAATGAGTGAAAGATGCCAAGATGTCATCGATAAGAAGATCCTATTTCTTCAATAAGGTCCTTGGTTGTTTGCTGTTGGTGACCATTACATGACACCATCAAGATCAAAGATCATTTTTGTAATCCATTCTCTATGTTTTCCATAGATGTCACAATGGCGTTGCCTACAAATTACCAAATATTTGTTAATGATTCCTTAGGTGCTAAGATATTTTTTTCGGATTGGCTTTTCTCAGGTTCCAGCAAGGCCTGTTAAAATGGCTAAATATGATCCTAGATTTTATCAGTATTTGAGCGAAATGCACAATGTTTGATAGATTTTGTGAAAATAAAAGGTTTGGTATCAGGGAGCTTATACTCACAGAAAAACGTCTACAAAAAAAGCAGTCATTGTCTGCTGTTACAAAAAAAAAATAAAAGGTTTGTACAACGAGTGTTCACAAATTATGGTCTTCACGCGGCCAACAAAGACACAATCTACGCTATTTTGGCCCACTTCCGGTAACGCGCCGTCTTTTTAGTGTCAACCTTACTCTTCAAAATGCGCACACATTAAATGGATTGGGATCCAGCGATTTTTGTGGCAATTGTGCGATAGAAATGAAGCGAGGAACCTCCTTTTTATGCAATGGAAGCGTGCTGAGTGGGTTGATAAAGAGTCCTGTTTGAATATCCATGGTCTTCGGCCGAAATGTTTGTCTGCTCAGGGATTCATTACTGTCTTTAGACTCGTTTTCCGATAATATTCGGCATTTATCTTCTTTTGCAGATAAAGAAAGTCTGATTTCAGTGAGTCTGTAGACGCAAAAAAAAACGTTTGGGAAAGTGTGCACCGAAAACTTTTTTCTTTTGTTAGAGTTTTTTGAATTTCTTCGAAAATTTTAAACTTTTATCACCAAAAATTTTTTTTAATAAGATTTTCATTTTAATTTTTCAAAAAAATACTTCTTCATTTGCAGATAAAGAAAGTCTGATTTCAGTGAGTCTGTAGACGCAAAGAAAAAAAACCTTTGGGAAAATGTGTACCGAAAACTTTTTTTCTTTTGTTCGAGTTTTTTGAATTTCTTCGAAAATGTTAAACTTTTATCACCAACAATTTTTTTTTATTACAACATTTTTATGTTTGCAAAAAACAAATAATATTTTTTGATCCAAAAAAAAACAGTCCATTTCGTTCATATCAAGCACTGTTCTTTTCTGACTTTAAGTCTTTAATAAGACACATTTTGAAGTTTCATGGTAAAAAATTAATATAGTAGTATGTAATGTCGAACATCTTTTCGAATCTTCGGAACATTTTACGAATATATGTAAAAACTTTTCGGTGTTCGGTCGAAGCAGGGATTGAACCCACGACCTTTGTTATGCAAGGCGGACATGCTAACCATTGATCCACGGTGCCCAACAAAAATGTATAATTCTATTAAATAAAGTTTCTTTAATCGACGCGTGGCCACCGAAAACTATGCTATATAAATAAAACTGTTTGATTGTTTACGTTGCTTGTGCGTTGATGGTTATAGCGATAATTGTCTGCTGATCATAATAACAGCTACATAGCCCTGTGGATAGTGTGTTGGCTTACAAATTGTATGGTCCGATTCTCAGTCCAGACGACAGGTAAAATTAAATATAAAATAATTTCTTCTACATTGTTTGTTTTACAGAAAACGTTGCTTAGAACTAAAAAATCTCGTGGAAGCGCGAAAGATGTGAGCATGGCTGAATAAGGAGGTTGAATCACGATAACAAAAACAACAAATTTCAATATGTTGTTTACAATTTTAAGAAGTCAAAATCAGCTGATAAAAGAATCGTATGGCATTGGTAAAAGTGGCAATTATTTATTCTTTCAATTGTCCTGAAAAAATAATTAAAATCCAGAGAAAACTAAAGGTTCAAATTTAATTGTGTCACCTGTGAGTGATTGTGAAGTGGATAATTCATCCGAGGAACGCCGATATGAGACAAATAAGACTATAATACCCACCAAAGTTAAGAATGGAAGTCAGTCAAATGGATCTTCGCCATCTATTAACAAAAACAGTTTATGATGCAGTTTAAAAACTGATGTGCGTGGTATTTTGGGTCTGGAATATGTTATCAAGATACTCAAGTCATCTTTGAACAATTCTCCAGCTATGAATGCGCGAGTTTGTTTGAGATGCATTTGCTATGCAGTGTCATTTGGAGAGCTGAAATCACCATAAACATATGATTTTGACATCTTAAAATTTTGTCGAAATAAAAAAATTGTAATCATATGGGCCCATGATTTAACCTTCTTGTTCAGCCATGGATGTGATAGAAGTTAAAAAATATACTGCAGAAGATCTCTACGGTTCGTTACAGCCTGCAAGAAAAGAAAACTTATTAGGAAATAAAAATAAAGTTTCAAAAACGGATAAGAGAATAAAATGTCATTTGATTTAAATTGATTACAGTCCGATATAACAAAACTACTAACTACAAATTTCGCGCAAATTTTTTAATTTCTGTTTCCCGTACGCTCCAAAAACTAAACAATATTTTGATTTTGCATTCACCGAATCGAATGTTATTTACTTCCTCTTCTGGGGAGCCTCCGTGGTGCAATGGTTAGCATGCTCGCCTTGCATACACAAGGTCGTGGGTTCGATTCCTGCTTCGACCGAACACAAAAAAGTTTTTCAGCGGTGGATTATCCCACCTCACAAATGCTGGTGGCATTTCTGAGGGTTTCAAAACTTCTCTAAGTGGTTTCACTACAATATGGAACGCCGTTCGGACTCGGCTATAAAAACGAGGTCCCTTGTCATTTAGCTTAACATGGAATCGGGCAGCACTCAGTGATAAGAGAGAAGTTCACCAATGTGGTATCACAATGGACTGAATAGTCTAAGTGAGCCTGATACATCGGGCTGCCACCTAAACTAACCTACTTCTTCTTCTGACAAAAGCAAAAGATTTGTTAGTTTTTGGAGCGTGCGAGAAACAGAAATTAAAAATTTCGCTCGAATTTTTTAATTCGCGTGCAATCTTTTGCATTCATCAACATATATTTAATATTGCAACCAATAAAAGTATTCAATTTCTTTCGAGTTTTATTATATTGGACTATAATCAATTTAAATCAGATAGATATCCGTTATTGGCACTTTCTGTTTGATTTTTAATACGGTTTCATTTTTGGCAGACTTTAAGCCGAAATATGACTAATAGGGATCTTTTTATATACGTGCTTCTTCTAATGATGTGGTTATGCCTTGCATATATTTAAAATCTTGTAGCTAATGTAAAATGAGACTCCAGGCTGATAGCATATCAAAGGCATTGGATATGACGGTTGTCCATATTACCGTACTACAGTCAAAATTTCTTTACAAATATATACACAACATCTGTTAGAAGTTGAAATTGTTATGAACTAAAATGGAAAAAATTATGAATTTAATTCATAAATTTGTTATTATTGTTTTTACGAAATAAATTCCCAAAATATTGGGAGATATGTTATATTTCAATTTGTGTTTTAGGGATTTGGGATATTTTCATAAAATATTTTAATGAATTAAGACCCCAATTTGAGTATATCTTTCAATTTGCGTTTTAGGGATTTGGAGTATAATTTCATAAAATATTTTGGGAATTTATTTCATAATGAATTTTGGGAACTTATTTCATTTTTCATTTTGAGGACTTATTTGATGGGGACTTATTTCGTGGAGCCGAATGAACTACCTCGTGTGAAAATCGAACTAAATTTACTGCACATTTTAGATTTACACAAAGCGTTGTTAATTCCCTGGTGTAATTTTTAACTAAAACCCATTTTACCCACACTGAAAACAATATTGTCGTGAGGTCAACTATTTCATGTCTTTAAAATAAGAATGTAAATTTTGCTTACCATAGTTTTTTTTTCGTTGTCCAAAAGTAGATAAACTTTTCAATGAAGTCGTATTGTCCTTATAATTAAGTGATTTGACTTAAAAGTGGGTATCATAACATGAAAAAAAAATTTTGGGCTAAGGTCAAGTTGACTTTAATAATTAAGAAAAATTCTTTAAAATTAATGAAATTGTCTTTAAATTTGTTGTCTTTGCATCTTGGCTATAAAACAAAAAATCGTTCAAATATAGGACATATTTTTCAACACTTTATTTTAAAGACGTTTTTTACTTGAAACATATCATAATTCCTACTGGAAGTTGAGTCTGAATTTGGAAAATAAATTTGTCGTTAACTCGTCTTTAAAGGACTTTGATAGCATATGAAGAAAAAAAGTTGGAAAAATGAAAAATTAAAATGTGCTTTCTAGAAGTAAGTACACAAAACCCAAATTTAGAAGAGAATTGTGCCTTAAAAGTGTCCTTGCTTGTATTTTCCGCTTCTTTGGCTCGGAATCAATACCAAAATTTTTAAAGTAAAGACAAAATCTTTGGAACCGGGCATGCTTTTTTTCAGTGCATATTTGGGGGAATCGTACGAAAATTTTCTTGTGCATTAGTTCATATTGAACTTATGTGTACGGCCATTGAACTTTATACTCATGGTTAGTTCGTAAAATTTTTGAGGCATAATTAACAAACGAAAAAATTTCATTAGGCTGTGGAAAATTGTGAAAAATAATAAAACTTAACTACAAAAAAATTATTTACTTGATATGAAATTGAGTTAAATTTAGCCTTGCTTTAACTACGGTTTATTTTGTGAGGGGAAATGTGTTTTTTGACATCGGCATGCCCGCCTTGCATACACAGGGTCGTGGGCTCAAACCCAGTTTCGACCATACACCAAAAAATTTTTCAGCGTCACAAAGTGGTTTCACTGCAATGTGGAACGCCGTTCGGACTCGGCTATAAAAAGGAGGTGCCCTGTCATTGAGTTGAACATAGAATCGGGCAGCACTCAGTAATAAGAGAAAAGTTCACCACTGTGGTATCACAATGGATTGAATATTCTAAGTGAGCCTGAAATATCGAGCTGCCACTATACCTAACCTAACCCAACATTTTAAATAATTTTTAAGAGCTAAAAATGTTATGGGTATTAGAAATAGTTCGGTTTCACGCCTACTACATCTAAACTTTTGTAAGAAGAAAATCGCACCAAACTGACTTTATGCCCAAATTCAATTAAATAGAAATAAATTCGTTAGAAAACACAATACACTGTATGAATATATTTTTTATTTTGAAAACATTTCGCTACACTCCCATTATTTAGTTTTTCTAATGTAATTTTAAACGTTTCATCAAAAATTCTTTTTATATTTTCATTATCATCACCAAATCAGAAAGTGTCCAATTCAAATTGCGACGAAATTAAAAGACACAAAATTGAAAAACGAAAATGTCAGTCAAAAATTGAAGACGGATTAATTGTCATACTCTTTTTCTTCTCTTATTGCCCCTCTTTGCCCAGTTTTTCAGTTTGTGTTTTTGGTCTTTAAAGATTTCCAGTGCGAGTATGTGACCTAATGGACAGAGATACATTTTCCATTCCATTTCGATTTTAATCTCCACACACTTGTGTGAATTTGATTCCTTCAAACTGCCTCCCAAGTATAACATACTTGGATGCTTGGGTCTGTTTGTCCATTCGTCTGTCAATGGATATTGGGATGATGGGTGGATGGCTGGGCTATGTCCATATGACATGATTAAAAGTCTGTTCAGCACAAAATGTGGGAAAGGGGCCCATTCAGAGCGGGGCTAAAGAGGCAAAAAGGTGGGCTTAATGCATTTTCAATAATGTTTTGGCTGACTGGATGGCTTGACTGGTAGAGTTTGGTGGAATCAAGTGTAAATAAGCTAAAATCCCACGATTCGGGTGGCATTGTGAAATGTCCGTAATGTCGTGGTAGTCTCTTTTTGCTTCATTAGATGATGAACGCCATAGCGCTTGTCAATTAGTCGAGTCAAGAAAACAAAACCAAAAAAACAGACATCCAACCACCAACGTAATAACTTCGGCCATCAACGAATCGAGCCATCCACAAGCACGGGATGAAATCAGACAGGAAGTCAATATTGTCAATACAATGACATTTCAGAGATACCAAAATTTGACACTTGACATATGGAAGACCACAATAATGGAGAGATAAAGAAAAGATCTCAGCCACCAAAGAGAGCCCATATAAAACAGCCATAGAAAGCTGTCCATCTGCAATCATTAAATGGAGTGATACTCGCTTTCGTCTGCTGCTGTGCAAAATTATTAAATGCCACCGACTGTGTTCGAGTATCAATAAAACCTGTCAGCCATCCACCAGGCCAACCCAGCATCGAGTAAGGACTGACTCCCTTTCCTTTTTGCCAATATTATCGAAATCATGAAAGCGAAATGTTTGATTAGTTTAAGATTAAAAGAAAAATGTATTTGCTTAAAATCCACAAAGCCACAAAGACCAGTTCCAGTCCATCTCTCTCACTCTCTCTCTCAAAACGGAATATCATACTTTTTTGATTTTTTTTAATAAGGAACGACTTGATTGACTAAGCTGCGGTACCCACTTAAAAAGGTGCGCAAACATTTTGCCAAGAGCCCTCAACCGACTGTGAGCGTTATTTGTCTTTCACCTACTCCACACCACACAAAACAACACAATGAAAAAGGGGTGTTTCCATTCAAACCTCTACTAAACAGGATCTGACTGCTATACACAAAAAGGATCTCCTCCTGTGACGTAAAAGTTAATAACAAATCTTGACATTACACAAGAGGTTGTTATTCAATTCAGATCCCAATGCAAAGTGTTTGATTACGGTTGCTCTTTTCGTTGAGGGGGGGTTCTCAAAGATTCACGTTTATTTGCGAACTGATTTTTTTTGTTCTTTGTTGTAAACACAAAACAATGCAATTCTACTGCCTATTCATATGGCATACAAGAGTACTTCCGTATTCCTGCCGACATCATGATACAATGTGATTTTGATTTCCGCCTTCATTTCTTGCCATCTTGCATAAGAGGTTGTGGAAATGTTAGTGGGTGTAATGATTTGCCCATAATAGGAGGTTCAGAACACAAAGCGAATAGAACCTTTACAGATTATAACAAATAGGTATAATTTTCTTTATTACCACCTTATCGAGGTAATAAAAAACATTTTCTTTGATCTTTGAAAATCGTATTAAGAAATTGTGGATCCAAATAACGCTACTACACAAAATTGACCCAATATGAAACTCACATTTATTTGTGTGTGAACAGCTTCTTAATATATCGCAAAAAGAAAATGGCAAATTCACTAAACGCGATCGTTACTAGGTTAACGATCTAATTAATAATTTTAATTTTATACACGGAAAAAATTTTTTGTCAAATAAGAATCTTTTGTTAAAGCTTTTCAATTTCTTCGAGAAGTTCAATCATTTATGACTAGAAAATAGTTTTGATTACAAAATTTTGATTTTTGCATTAAAAATATTTGTTTGATTCTTAAATAGGATTGAGATTTCCTAGTGAACATTTAATATTAATATTAATCTTGCAAATTTTTTTTGGATTTGAAATATATAAACTAAATAGGTTTGTTTTCTTTAACTAAAGTTCCTTTAAATCGGTTTGCGTGTGCCTAGCAATCTGGTTTCTAAATAGAATTGCTTGGTATAATTTTGTATTGATTACAATAAGAGCTAAAAATGGCCAGGTGGATAGTGTATTTGTTATTCGATTCTCCGTCTGGACGAAATGTACAAATAATAAAAACTTTGCTTGGATCCAAAAATTGTGCCCATTTCTAAAGGATTTTGGTATAGATTCCGAGCCAAGAAAAAAATACAAATTTTAGAAAGTTTTCCATTTTTAAATATATAAAATTAAAATCACATTTACATTCTCTTTTTGCGATATATTAACCTATAAATAAATGTCAATTTTAAAAATCCAAATTATATAAGAAATTTCAAAATTAAAAAAGGTTTCTTAATTTTGAAAAAAAATTCGAAACAATGATATAAAATCCCAAAAAGAAGTCTTAACCTATATGTGAAGTTTTTTTCTTATTTATATTTAATACTAGAACTGCAAAACTATCGATAGTCGCACCATTCGATATTTTCGATAGTTTCGAAAAAACAATCGATACTATCGGATTTTTTGCAGTAACTAATTATTTCCGATTTGAAAGGCATTTCATTAAACAAGTTGATGATAATTTTTCTTGTGCGTTTAAAACTCACACATTTTATTTATAACAATCTAATTAAAAACAAGTATAAACGGCCGAAAGTTCGGCCAGGCCGAATCTTATGCACCCTCCACTATGGATTGCGTAGAAACTTCTACGAAAGACTGTCATCCACAATCGAATTACTTGGGTTGTGGTATCTTAAATCGTTTTCTAAATTGTGAGTTAGTCCATACGTGGTATACATTAGACAAAAACAAGTATGTGTAGGTAAGTCTACAAATAATTACGAATCGATATGGACTTTTGCACGGTACGTAGGGAGCCAGAATTGAAATATGGGGGTCGCTTATATGGGGGCTATATACAATTATTGATATGGACCAATTTTTGTGTGATTGGGGATCGATTTATCTTAGGGCTATATATAACTATAGACCGATATGGACCTAATTAGGCATGGTTGTTAACGGCCATATACTAGCACAATGTACCAAATTTAAACTGACTCGGATGAAATTTGCTCCTCCAAGAGGCTCCAAAACCAAATCTCGGGATCGGTTTATATGGGGGCTATATATGATTATGGACTGATATGGACCACTTTTGGCATGGTTGTTAAATATTATATACTACCACCGCGTACAAAATTTCAACCAGATCGGATGAATTTTGCTTCTCCAAAAGGCACCGGAGGTCAAATCTGGGCATCGGTTTATATGGGTGTACATATAATTATGGACTGATATGAACCAATTGCTGCATGGTTGTTGGATACCATATACTAACATCACGTACCAAATTTCAACCGAATCGGATGAATTTTGCTCTTCCAAGGGGCTCCGGAGGTCAAATCTGGGGATCAGTTTATATGGGGGCTATATATAATTATGGACCGATGTGGACCAATTTTTGCATGGGAGTTTGAGGCTATATACTAACACCACGTACTAAATTTCAAATGAATCAGATGAATTTTGGTCTTCCAAGAGGCTCCGGAGGTCAAATCAGGCGATCGTTTTATATGGGGGCTATATATAATTATGGACCGATGTGGACCAATTTTTGCATGGTTGTTAGAAACTATATACTAACACCAGGTACCAAATTTCAGCCGGATCGGATGAAATTTGCTTCTCTTAGAGGCCTCGCAAGCCAAATCGGGGGATCGGTTTATATGGGGGCTATATATAATTATGGACCGATGTGGACCAATTTTTGCATGGTTGTTAGTGACCATATACTAACACCATGTACCAAATTTCAGCCGGATCGGATGAAATGTGCTTCTCTTAGAGGCATCGCAAGCCAAATCGGGGGATCGGTTTATATGGGGGCTATACGTAAAAGTGGACCGATATGGCCCATTTGCAATACCATCCGACCTACATCAATAACAACTACTTGTGCACAAGTTTCAAGTCGATAGCTTGTTTCGTTCGGAAGTTAGCGTGATTTCAACAGACGGACGGACGGACATGCTCAGATCGACTCAGAATTTCACCACTACCCAGAATATATATACTTTATGGTTTCTTAGAGCAATATTTCGATGTGTTACAAACGGAATAACAAAGTTAATATACCCTCCATCCTATGGTGGAGGGTATAACAAATAAACAAAAGTAACGGCAAAGCTACTTCAAGTGCTAATTAGTAAGGTCCATTGCGAAAATGTGGACATAATTTTATTTCAAACAAGTCCTTCTTTTTGAAATGGTGTATCCAGCTGAACATTCGTTCGGACTCCGTGAATGCTGGAATTTAAATCAAAACCTAAGACGTATGATTTTATCACCCACATCCCAATGAAAATTTTTGCAAAATTTATTACAATAGACGGAATAGCTTAAGCGAGCCTGAAATAAATCTGGCTACCACTATAACCTACTTCATAATTCAATATTTCATTATTTATTTAAATCCAAAATGTATACATTTTATTTAATTCTTCATTTTAAATAAAATTTGCCTTAACGTTGTGTACATTGCGTGTCCTCATATTTATAATATTTAACATTTGGTCAATATTTTTTTAAAAATTGATAAAAACGAACCTTTGATTCTACGTTGTTTATATTGCAGAAAAAAAGCTGAAAACCAAATAAATAATGCGGAAGTAAGAATGCTGTGAAGTAAGATGAAATTATCCAGAAAATTTGACAAATACTTTATGAGCAACATTTTGATACCCCCATATTAACTTTGTCATTCCGTTTGTAACACATCAAAATATTGGTTTAAGACCCCATAAAGTATATATATTCTGGGTCGAGATGAAATTCTGAGTCGATCTAAATATGTCCGTCCGTCCGTCAGTTGAAATCACGCTAACTTCCGAACGAAACAAGCTGCCGACTTGAAACTTGGCCAAAGTAGTTTTTATTGATGTAGGTTGGATGGCATTACAAATGGGCCATATCGGACCACTTTTACGTATAGCCCCCGTACACTGAAAAAAAAGCATGCCCGGTTCCAAAGATTTTGTCTTTACTTTAAACATGTTGGTATTGATTCCGCGCCAAAGAAGCGGTGAATACAAGTAAGGATACTTTTATTTAAGACATAATTCTGTTTTAAATTTGGGTTTTGTGTATTTTCTTCTAGGAAGCAAATTTAAATTTTTCGAATTTTCAGCTTTTTTTCTTCATATGATATCAAAGTCCTTTAAAACCGAGTTAAAGACAACTTTATTTTCCAAATTAAGACTCGACTTCCAGTAGAAATTATGCTATGTTACCAGTAAAATAAAGTTTTGAAAAACATGTCCTATATTTGAAAGATTTTTTGCTTTGTAGTCAAATTTAAAGACAATTTCATTAAATTTAAAGAATTTTTCTGAATTATTAAAGTCAAGTTGACCTTAGCCCAAAAAAATTTTCTTTCATGTTATGATACCCATTTTTAAATCAAATAACTTAATTACAAGGACAACAGGACTTCATTGAAAAGTTTATCGACTTTTGGACAAGGAAAAAACTTTATATTAGAGAAGTGCGTCTTCTATGCTAAGCAAAATTTGCATTCGTATTTTAAAGACATGAAATCTTTGACCTCACGACAATATTTTTTTCAGTGTATAAACCGACCCCCAGATTTGGCTTGCGGAGCCTCTTAGAGAAGCAAATTTCATCCGATCCGGTTGAAATTTGGTACGTGATGTTAGTATATGGTCTCTAACAATCATGCAAAAATTGGTTCATATCGGCCCGTAATTATATATAGCCCCCATATATACCGATCCCCAGAATTGACCTCCGGATCCTCTTGGAGGAGCAAAATTCATCTGATTCGGTTGACATTTGGCACGTGGTGTGAGTATATGGTATCTGACAATCATGCAAAAATTGGTCTATATCGGTCCATAATTATATATAGCCCCCATATAAACCGATCCCCAGATTTGACTTCCGGATCCTCTTGGAGGAGTAAATTTCATCTGATTCGGTTGAAATTTGGTACGTTGTGATAGGATATGGCCGCTAAGAAAAAAGTATATATTTTCCCCGTAAAAAATAAATATTTTTTATATAGAGAAAGGGATTTCAAGCGGTACAAGGGGTTTTCAATCAAACGATATAAAGAGGCACCTAAAAATAAAGAGAGTTTCAAACCCTTTTCTTTATATAACAGACTTCATTTCATTTTTTTAAATAAAATTTCCTCCCAGTTATAATAACCGCCAACATGGCTACGCCCTTGGCCTTGTGTATAGTTATTTAGCTTGAATTAAAGCTAATTTTTCTTTATTTGGTTTATTTGAAAATTTTATGGCAGCAATAAACGTAATTCCTTGTTGTCGAGTCATGCAGTCCAAAGCAAACTCAAAAAATTACATGACATTTAATTTGTTCTTTTCTTTCGTCCATGACAATATTTCCACGACAATTACTCGTACTTAGCTAATTAAAAGCTGAATCATCACAACAAATCATTTAGTTGATTTATTGATTGAATCGAATGAGACAGAGAGAAAGAGAGAGAGAGAGCGCGAGCGAATGATATCCATTGATGCGATGATCATGCCAAACAAACAAATGCACATACTCTGAACAGAACGGATTGATGATAATTAGGAATGTACCTAGAGCAATTGATGACTGGTCAATTGACAATCAAGTCATCGATCTGCACCTGATGGGAATTACAAATATACCCCCATTAAACAAAAAATAATAATAATAAACAATTACTGAAATAAAACAAAGAACACCAAAACGATGTTGATTCCTTCGTTTACACAAATAATAAAACAGCAATTGACAGCCAATAAATTCACATACAAATACAGTTAATAACAATAATGACAGTTTCCTGTAACGGCAATCTCAATGAGATTTTGATCCTTGAGTAATGAGAGAGCCCACAAGAGCGAGGCTCTAAAGATCAGAGATCATTTGAACATCAATCATTTCTGTTTATTGCCATTTACACTTCCTTCCAGGATACGCTGCCATTGTTATTGCTCCAATTTTCAAAGGTGGTGGTGGCGGCTATTGATCTTTGCCTTCTTGCTGTTACTCTTTGCTCCCTTTAATAATAATGATGATGGCCAAACAATGGCAAATTGAAATCAAAACAAAGTCTGAAATGCAGATCGAAGCAATTTTCACGCTCCAAATGCAATCGATGGCCTAAGTATTTTACCCCTACAATTGCTTTGATTTGGCGAGCTGGCTGAGTGAACACAAACATTACGGTAGCTGCTTGTAATAACCAGTAGTCGGTTGCCTCTGATGTATAGTCGAAAAAAAGACCGGCAATTTCATGCATTTCAAAGGAGCATCAAAATAGAACCTTTGATTACTTTCATCCGAGTGGAATAGAACAAATTGGGCTTATTTTACCCTAAGAACATTTAGATCTTTTCATAATGCTCTTCTAGTTCATTTCCTAGACTAAAAAAAAAATAAGAAACTGAAACAATAGCAACATCAAATGCAGTCAATACTGAAAAGAAGGGAGACCGAATGATTGCATCCAGACAGACAGGCAGACGAAAATCCCTCTATTCTATGAGGCAGCTTCATATACAAAGACCATCATCACCAGACATTCTGGCGGCAGGTAGTTTGTCCGTCCATCCTTGTATCCACATACAAAGCAAATCATTTTTTTTTTCAGAGACTCACATAAAATTGGGTTAATTTTATGTTCCAGTGCACTTCCTCTTCCATAGCGCGTAGGTTTTTACGTCAACTTACAGCAGACTCCGCCAGCTCAGAACAGAGTGTGGGAAATTTTTAGCTGGGCTCAAACAAGTTCCAACCAAATCTAATGATCTCGCAGAGTAGAAATAAGCCAGTGTTTGTAGTAGGGTTGGCTGTCTAGCCCATTGTCTTCTACGAAATGTGTCAAACCCTGAAGTCGACAGAGAAAAAAAATTTAACAAAGAACCCTACCCTACCACACAACCAACACAGAAAATGTCACCATGAAAATCATCTACACACCATTTCGATTTCGAATACACCTCGTATTCAAACGGTTTTTAAATTAGTTTTTCATCGTCATTAGGTAAGGAACTCATTTTCAATGTGTCACTTTGACATCTTTTGTTCGACTCGGTCAAAACTTATAGGACCCAACGAACTCAGTATATTTTACTGTATACCTGCTCGAATTCATTCATGAATCTTGGCCAAGCAGAATAAAACCTCCTTTGACATTAAAAATAAGCATATCTTAATGATTGGAGTAGTTGTAATGTCCCGCCAGGAACCTCTATTCCAATATAACTCAACACAATAGATTATCGTTATCCAACGACGAATCGACTCCCTTTGAATTGTTTGTAAATTGAATACGATTAGATTTTTGTCAATTATATGCACTGTGTCCAAGACATATTGGGAGCCACCGTGGTGCAATGGTTGTGATGCCCGCCAGTTCAAACCCAATTTCGACCAAACACCAAAAAGTTTTTCAGCGGTGGATTATCCCACCTCAGTAATCCTGGTGACATTTCTGAGTGTTTCAAAGTTTCTCTAAGTTTCGCTGCAATGTGGAATGCCGTTCGAACTCGGCTATAAAAAGGAGGTCCCTTGTCATTGAGCTTAACATAGAATCGGGCAACACTTAGTGATAAGGGAGAATTTCACCACTGTGGTATCACAATGGACTGAATAGTTGTTGAAACTGGGAACATTTTTGTGTTTCATATAGCTCCGCTAGACTTTAACTGCCAGTTAACAGAATATAAATTGCCAATATGTATTTTCTCTCCGATTAAGTTTAACTGAAAAGTTTTTAGCACTCAAGAAAAAATTACTTGGATCCAAACAATTTGATCTTCTCTTAAGGATTGTGATATTGATTCCGAGCCAAAGATGCGGCTTCTTTAAAATAAAGACATTTTTAGCGACCTATCTGGCCTTAAATTTAGGATCAAATTGAAATTAGGATACAGATCTCATTTATCGAATTTTCATTCTCTTTTCGCGGTATAACATATTAATAAAGCAATTCACATGCAAACAACTGCCAAATTATAACGTATACTTCAAAGTAAAAAATGTTTTTTTTTTCATAAAAAAAATCTTTAAACCAAAGATGCTAAATCCTCAAAATTAGTCTTAGCATACACAGAAAAAAATTTCACGAAAATGTTTCCAATTAAACTCTTAATTGAGTTTTAAAAAATATTCTATTAAAAATTTAATTGATTTAAAAAATTTTTTAATTGAAACAAAAATTAATAGTATCAATTACTTTTTTAATTGACTTTTAATTAATTTTTTAATTGATACTATCATTTCTGTGATTGAAGTCATTTCAATAAAAAATTAATTTGATCAATGAATTTCGTGATTAAATCAGAAAAAAACAATTTTTTGTGTGTATATTTGAAGCGTTTTAACTTAAATCTAAAGTTTCAATATTTCAGTTAAATTAAGGACGATTTCTTTCAATCAAAAATGTGTTTCTTTAGTTTAAGGAAAATTATCCATACTTCAAAGTTAGTTCACATTTGTGTTCTACATTTAATAAAAAAATTTTGAAGCGAAGATTATAAATTTTATTTTAATTAAAATTTACTTTGAAGAAATTTGTCCTTAATATTTTGTAAATTGCTCATCCTAAAATTTCGATCAAATGTGGCCTTCACTTTTCGGATCATTTTTGGTCTTGTCACTTTTTCGTCATCTCTTTGAATGCGATTCGTTTCGTCATTTTTTTCGTCATCTCTTTCAATGTGATGCTACACGGTAACGTGCAATTCAAAGATTTTGTCTATAGATCTCATTTATCGAATCGTCATTCTCTTTTCGCGGTATAACATATTAATAAAGCAATTCACATACAAACAACTGCCAAATTATAACGTATACTTCAAAGTAAAAAATGTTTTTTTTTTTCATAAAAAAATCTTTAAACCAAAGATGCTAAATCCACAAAATTAGAAAAGTTCCTAATTCAGGACTTCAAGTTGAAATTTATGTTACGTTTCAATTAATAGTCGTCTTTAATATAAAGCGTTGAAGATGCAAAAACAAATTCAAAGACAATTTCATTCATTTGAAGAATTTTTCAGAATTATTAAAGCCAAGTTGACCTTAGGTTAGGTTTGGTAGCAGCCCGATGTATCAGGCTCCCTTAGATGTATCAGGCTCCATTGTTGACCTTAATAAAACAAAATTTTCTTTCATGTAAAAATTACCATTTTAAGTCGAATCACTTAGTTTTAGGTAGTAATATTCCTCTTTATTGAATGAATATTTCTTCGATTATTACATAATTATATTCAGTAAATGTACATAAATTTCAATACAAGACGATGAAGTTAATAACGTCTGTCGTAAAGCTTATCAAAATTAAGTTATGTGGGTATATATTCATATATTTTATTTATTACTTAATTATATTCATTTATTATGAACTGCCGGTATTTAATACTGCCTTCTATATAGGTTACTAGCTTATCCCAATCTCCGTGTTCCACCCCATCTAGTATCGTAATTACTTCCTCATCAGAAAGTATTGGCTTCCTAAATGCCGAGATCTGAATTTCGATAAGAATATCTTTCATTCAGATAAAGGTGAGCCCTGTTTGGGTCCAGGTAATTATATTCATAGTATTTAGTAAGATTCTATACAAAGACCATCATCACCAGACATTCTGGCGGCAGGTAGTTTGTCCGTCCATCCTTGTATCCACATACAAAGCAAATCATTTTTTTTTTCAGAGACTCACATAAAATTGGGTTAATTTTATGTTCCAGTGCACTTCCTCTTCCATAGCGCGTAGGTTTTTACGTCAACTTACAGCAGACTCCGCCAGCTCAGAACAGAGTGTGGGAAATTTTTAGCTGGGCTCAAACAAGTTCCAACCAAATCTAATGATCTCGCAGAGTAGAAATAAGCCAGTGTTTGTAGTAGGGTTGGCTGTCTAGCCCATTGTCTTCTACGAAATGTGTCAAACCCTGAAGTCGACAGAGAAAAAAAATTTAACAAAGAACCCTACCCTACCACACAACCAACACAGAAAATGTCACCATGAAAATCATCTACACACCATTTCGATTTCGAATACACCTCGTATTCAAACGGTTTTTAAATTAGTTTTTCATCGTCATTAGGTAAGGAACTCATTTTCAATGTGTCACTTTGACATCTTTTGTTCGACTCGGTCAAAACTTATAGGACCCAACGAACTCAGTATATTTTACTGTATACCTGCTCGAATTCATTCATGAATCTTGGCCAAGCAGAATAAAACCTCCTTTGACATTAAAAATAAGCATATCTTAATGATTGGAGTAGTTGTAATGTCCCGCCAGGAACCTCTATTCCAATATAACTCAACACAATAGATTATCGTTATCCAACGACGAATCGACTCCCTTTGAATTGTTTGTAAATTGAATACGATTAGATTTTTGTCAATTATATGCACTGTGTCCAAGACATATTGGGAGCCACCGTGGTGCAATGGTTGTGATGCCCGCCAGTTCAAACCCAATTTCGACCAAACACCAAAAAGTTTTTCAGCGGTGGATTATCCCACCTCAGTAATCCTGGTGACATTTCTGAGTGTTTCAAAGTTTCTCTAAGTTTCGCTGCAATGTGGAATGCCGTTCGAACTCGGCTATAAAAAGGAGGTCCCTTGTCATTGAGCTTAACATAGAATCGGGCAACACTTAGTGATAAGGGAGAATTTCACCACTGTGGTATCACAATGGACTGAATAGTTGTTGAAACTGGGAACATTTTTGTGTTTCATATAGCTCCGCTAGACTTTAACTGCCAGTTAACAGAATATAAATTGCCAATATGTATTTTCTCTCCGATTAAGTTTAACTGAAAAGTTTTTAGCACTCAAGAAAAAATTACTTGGATCCAAACAATTTGATCTTCTCTTAAGGATTGTGATATTGATTCCGAGCCAAAGATGCGGCTTCTTTAAAATAAAGACATTTTTAGCGACCTATCTGGCCTTAAATTTAGGATCAAATTGAAATTAGGATACAGATCTCATTTATCGAATTTTCATTCTCTTTTCGCGGTATAACATATTAATAAAGCAATTCACATGCAAACAACTGCCAAATTATAACGTATACTTCAAAGTAAAAAATGTTTTTTTTTTTCATAAAAAAAATCTTTAAACCAAAGATGCTAAATCCTCAAAATTAGTCTTAGCATACACAGAAAAAAATTTCACGAAAATGTTTCCAATTAAACTCTTAATTGAGTTTTAAAAAATATTCTATTAAAAATTTAATTGATTTAAAAAATTTTTTAATTGAAACAAAAATTAATAGTATCAATTACTTTTTTAATTGACTTTTAATTAATTTTTTAATTGATACTATCATTTCTGTGATTGAAGTCATTTCAATAAAAAATTAATTTGATCAATGAATTTCGTGATTAAATCAGAAAAAAACAATTTTTTGTGTGTATATTTGAAGCGTTTTAACTTAAATCTAAAGTTTCAATATTTCAGTTAAATTAAGGACGATTTCTTTCAATCAAAAATGTGTTTCTTTAGTTTAAGGAAAATTATCCATACTTCAAAGTTAGTTCACATTTGTGTTCTACATTTAATAAAAAAATTTTGAAGCGAAGATTATAAATTTTATTTTAATTAAAATTTACTTTGAAGAAATTTGTCCTTAATATTTTGTAAATTGCTCATCCTAAAATTTCGATCAAATGTGGCCTTCACTTTTCGGATCATTTTTGGTCTTGTCACTTTTTCGTCATCTCTTTGAATGCGATTCGTTTCGTCATTTTTTTCGTCATCTCTTTCAATGTGATGCTACACGGTAACGTGCAATTCAAAGATTTTGTCTATAGATCTCATTTATCGAATCGTCATTCTCTTTTCGCGGTATAACATATTAATAAAGCAATTCACATACAAACAACTGCCAAATTATAACGTATACTTCAAAGTAAAAAATGTTTTTTTTTTCATAAAAAAAATCTTTAAACCAAAGATGCTAAATCCACAAAATTAGAAAAGTTCCTAATTCAGGACTTCAAGTTGAAATTTATGTTACGTTTCAATTAATAGTCGTCTTTAATATAAAGCGTTGAAGATGCAAAAACAAATTCAAAGACAATTTCATTCATTTGAAGAATTTTTCAGAATTATTAAAGCCAAGTTGACCTTAGGTTAGGTTTGGTAGCAGCCCGATGTATCAGGCTCCCTTAGATGTATCAGGCTCCATTGTTGACCTTAATAAAACAAAATTTTCTTTCATGTAAAAATTACCATTTTAAGTCGAATCACTTAGTTTTAGGTAGTAATATTCCTCTTTATTGAATGAATATTTCTTCGATTATTACATAATTATATTCAGTAAATGTACATAAATTTCAATACAAGACGATGAAGTTAATAACGTCTGTCGTAAAGCTTATCAAAATTAAGTTATGTGGGTATATATTCATATATTTTATTTATTACTTAATTATATTCATTTATTATGAACTGCCGGTATTTAATACTGCCTTCTATATAGGTTACTAGCTTATCCCAATCTCCGTGTTCCACCCCATCTAGTATCGTAATTACTTCCTCATCAGAAAGTATTGGCTTCCTAAATGCCGAGATCTGAATTTCGATAAGAATATCTTTCATTCAGATAAAGGTGAGCCCTGTTTGGGTCCAGGTAATTATATTCATAGTATTTAGTAAGATTCTTCAACTTCCGTTTCCAGCATAAGTATGTAATTTGGGATAAAACTGGGTACCCTCAAAATCCGTTTTAAAAAATATATCTGCAATGAATTAACCTCTTCGAAATAAGAAAATCCCCAAACTTGGGCTGCATACGTCTGGATTGATCGGCAAACAGCTAAATACAACTTCCACCGTGGTGCAATGGTTAGCATGCCCGCCTTGCATACACAAAAAGTTTTTCAGCGGTGGATTATCCCACCTCAGTAATACTGGTGACATTTCTGAGGGTTTCAAAGCTTCTCTAAGTGGTTTCACCGCAAAGTGGAACGCCGTTCGGACTCGGCTATAAAAAGGAGGTCCCTTGACATTGAGCTTAACATGGAATCGGGCCGCACTCAGTGATAAGAGAGAAGTTCACCAATGTGGTATCACAATGGACTGAATAGTCTAAGTGAGCCTGATACATCGGGCTGCCACATAACCTAACCTAACCTAACTTCCACTTAGCATTCGCGTTGACATCCGCTCTTTCTATGAAATTCCTCCACGTTGAGTTTATTGCATTTTTTGCCTCATTATTTCTTTTTTGGATATGCTTATGGAATTTCATTTTTGGGGAGAAAGTTACCCCTAAATATTTAAATTCATTTGAGATTTTTATTTCCTCTCCCATATATGTCCACCTTTCTGTCCGGCTTAATTTCCCACCATTCCTAAAGACCATTATTTCTGATTTCGTCAGATTAACTTCCAAACTCCACATTTTGCAATACATCTCTACTTTATTTATCATATTTTGTAGAGTGTTTTTATCATCTGATAAAAGAACAATATCATCAGCATATAGGAGGAGTCTGATGTTAAGATCACTTAGTTACAAGGGCCAAAATAACTGTGAAAAGTTTGCTTTTGTAAGCTTGTAAACAATAAAGTGAACTGTCCCTGGAATAAATCTGGTAGCTTTTAACCTATACCTATCAGCTATCAGCCACCCTGTATTTGGATGACTTTCACAGAAAAAACTTTCATGAAAAATTTTCCAATTAAAATCTTAATTGAGTTTTAGAAAATATTCAATTAAAAATTTAATTGATTCAACAAATTTTTTAATTGAAGCAAAAATCAATCTCAAAAATTAATAGAATCAATTAATTTTTTAATTAGATCAATTAATTTTTTAATTGATACTATCATTTTCGTGATTGAAGACATTTCAATTAAAACATTAATTGGATCAATTAATTTCGTGATTCCAACATAAATTTATTGTGTGTTCCGCAAACTGTCTATAGAGTTAAAAAGCGTTCAAAAATAATCGACATTCAAAACAATATTCCAAAAGCAATTTATACTTGAAATATGGAATTATTGGACTTGACTTTGAATATCAAATTTTAAGTTTATGAAGAACTCCTTCGTTTCGGAATCATTACGAATATTTTCAAAAAAAACAAAATTTTTGGAATGGGACAACATAAGTGTACGAATTGCATTTGCTTATTATCTCCACAATATTAAATTTATAACAAGAATTGGAAATCACAATATTCCCTTATTTTCATTTCGATTTCCATAACATTCAGAATCACCTTTGAATTAATTCAATATTACCACCCATAGGTAATGAGAAATTTTATACTTTTTCATCAACTTACGGACATATTACCAAAACCAAAATGATACATATTGGGGGAAAAATAGGCAACGAGAAAATGAGGGAATTTATAATGCAAATGAAATGAATGAGAATGAAACGGACGGATGAATGACTTCAAAAGGAAGCAAAGAAAATGATTAAATGAATGAATGGAGTTTAATGAATTTTCCACTATTCCTTGGGGACTCTTGTCAGCAGCATGCCACACAAATATACCAACATATAAAACACCATCCATCCTATATGGATGGTAAGGACTTATGGTATATACCCCCAATAGACAGACACAGCCGAAGATTTAATAACTCTCGCCCAAGGAACGACCAAACAAACAGAACTTTACAAGAGGAATTGCACGAAAGTCTAGTGCCACACTGAATGAAGCCGCAAATGTTTACCTCAATGTTTAGCAAAAATAATCGTCAAGTGCCGCTGCATGGCCCATGCCAAGCCACCATCCCTCTAGTCCGCTTGAAATTTAATACCCAGTTGCTATTTTGTGGTGCTTTCAGTTCATTCTGCCAAGTACCCTCTCGTTTGTCTCGTAGTATCGTCAGTCTTGTGTCAACCAGTCAGTCAGCCATCCAGCCAGTCATCATCAGCAGGCCTATTCAACGTTAACAGTTTTCAGGCAACCACGACGATGGGCTATAGAATACAAGCTAGCATTCACATAATATTGGAAACACATTTCATCCTCCAATGATAATGGAATAATACATTCCGTCTGTCGTAAATAGTACAGTGGTATTGAAGACCAACATCGACAAAATATAATCTGCCAATCGCTTGTATCACTCTAAAACTATCTATTCATGATACTCGAGACAATTCGTTAGTGAAATCGATAAAACAAATCGATTATTATACAACTTCTTATGCATTCATCTTTTGGGATTTACACCGAAACAACTTGAAATCGAGAGAATCTTATTCTTAAGATATCGATAGGTATGTTATGTGACAGTCCCATGTTTTAGGCTCAGTTAGACTGTTCCATTGTAATACCACTAGTGAATTGGAAAATATTGACCCAGGATTTAAGATTATGCAAAGTAAATTTTAGAACACCAAATTTACACAATACTAAGGAAAATTTTCTCTAAAACATTTAATTAATAGCCAAATTCTCTAAAATAAAAAAAAATAATGATTTTTAGGCTCGAAATCTACTAAAAGTGGATTTGAAATCCCTTTTGATAAGGCAAATGACAGTTAAAATATCGTTTAAGAACATTTTGAAAGTTCATAATCTTAAATATTATTTTCTTTAAATTTAGAAGACGAATCTTTTAAATCTGCGTCGATTGTCTTTGAAGTAGGTAAATTTAGCTTAAAGTACACTTAAAAAAAGTGAACACTCTATTTCACTAAAGCCAATTTAACTTTATTTTAGTTCATTGAATTATTATGTTTGGAGAAAGATTAATTTACCCTAATAATTTTTTGCGTACGTTAGTTCAATGAGGTAGAAAACGGGAAAAAAATTATACACAAATGAAGCATTTACGAAATTCTTACTTCTCACAAAATAGTTCATTATTTCTTTAAATATGTAAAATTAAATTAACAAATACGTCCATATTGAAGTTCATGTGGCACTAAAGATATTCTAGCAATTTTGTACTCCAATTTATAGGATATGTTCCCATCATTAGTGAAAGGGGATAAACCACCGTTGAACATTTGTTTTTGTGTTCTGTCGAAACTGGGAGTGAACGCAGGACCCTTTGAATGCCAGATGGATATTTTCTTGGGGTATCAATGAATAATAACTGGGTTCAATATTCGTTCAAAGAAAATTTTGTTAAAATTGAATCAACGAAATTTTTCATTGACATAGGTATAGGTGCAGCCCAATGTATCAGACTCACTTAGACTATTCAGTCCATTGTGATACCACAGTGGTGAACTTCTCTCTTATCACTAAGTGCTACCCGATTCTCAATGACAAGGGACCTCCTTTTTACAGCCGAGTCCGAACGGCGTTCCACATTGCAGTGAAACTACTTAGGGAAGCTTTGAAACACTCAGAATTGTCACCAGCATTACTGAGGTGGGATAATCCATCGCTGAAAAACTTTTTGGTGTTTGGTCGAAACTGGGTTTGAACCCACGACCCTGTGTATGCAAGGCGGGCATGCTAACCATTGCACCACAGTGGCTCCCAAACGGTGCTCATTGACATAACGAAATCTTCATTTCAATTTCGGGCAATGTAATATTTTTAATACCACACTGGACAAAATATTTATGTGATTTTAAAGATTACTTAGGATGCACAATATACACATTTTTAAGGACAAATTTCGTAATGGTAATGAAATTTTAATTAAAATAAAATTTTTTATTAAATTTAGGACACAAGTTTTGGAAATTTACATCCCTATGTTAAAGTCGGGTGTCTTTGAACCAAGGCAAATTTTCCGTAAAGAAGAACATTTTTGATTTAAATAAATCAACTTTAAATTAACTGAAATATGTAATCTTTAGATTTAAGATAAAAACGCTTCAAGTGTAGACTAATACTTATTTTGAGGATTTAGCAAAGGTGTTATTTTTTTTTTAACCCAGCAAAAAAATTTGGAAGTTCTTCCAAAGGCACAACTTTAACAGCACTTCCAAAAGATGTACTCCCAATGATGTTCTTTATTTGAACTACGCAGGAAGTTCTTTCAATTTTTTATAACATGCTTTTTCCATATTTTTAATGGGTAATTTTAACTTTTTTTGTTTCAAATAGGTTAAAAATAGAGTAAGAATTCGTAAAATGGTACAAATCATTTAAATTTTGTCGAAAAACATGCTAAATTCAATCTGAAAAAATTGTGCATTTTTGAAAATATTTGAAGTCAAACGTTTCCGACTAGCGTTAGAATCCATTAAAAATTATGAAAAATTATTTATTTGACAAAATATCACAGAATTTTTTAATTTACATCCAAAACATTGAATTCGGATCACACCGAAAGAAGTGATGCAAATTCAGTGCAACGGCTGTTGAAATGGAGGACTTCCGTCCTATGACAAGCCCATGTTAAATTCATCGCTTCTGCGTCAATTTTGCACCACTTCCGGATCCAAAAAGAACATTTTCATTACTTTTTTGGCGACGCTTTTTTGCTGGGAAGTTAAGAAATTTTTAAACTGGCATATTTTTGTACGTGATTTGCTTTAATAAAACCCGGAAAGAGAATGAAAATTCGATAAATGAGATCTGTATCCTGATTTATTGATCCTACACCCAGAAAAAAGTGCCTTCTAATCTAAAGGAAAAAATGTTCATCAATTTAGTTTAGCTATTTTATTTCCATTAAGGTAAATATTTGTGTGAAATAATAAAATTTACTTGTTTCAGTAAAAAACTCCTAAACTGAAAGCAGTTAGGAATAGTTCATTAACTAGTATAAGGCACTGAATTTTACTAATACTGTTTTCTTCGATGGGTATAATAATTTACTACTGAAAAAGAACATTTTATTCACTGATAACAAAGCATTCGTAAAAATAAACAAAAACCGAACTAAACCCAAGTTTCCTCAAATTTAGTAATATTTCCTATAAAATGATAATTCTGACTTCCTTTATTATAGAAAGCTTATCATACATACGAATAACACTTGGCATAGCAAAATATTTCAGTTCATTCGTACTAAGAAGTATTCAATCCTTTCAAAACTTAAGGAAACACACTTGTTAGAATATAGGAAATTTTCCTATATTTCTTTTATCTACCAGTAATCGATAGCTGTCATCGATGTAATCGATATGTTTGCGCGTGGGTTGTTTTTTAGTTGGAATCGCGTTGGTATGATATACGGAGAGATAGTTAAAAAATAATTTAGTAAAATAATGTAATAAATAACAAATAAAATATATAAAATATTTGTTATTTTAAATTAGTGAGAAAATACCAGAAGAATAACAACCCCTTAATTCGTCTTAAAATATCAGGTAATATTCAGTGACGCAAACCTTTTGTGAAAAAATTGGTTTATGATTTTTTTATATTTGTAGGTATTGAAATTGTAAAAGGAGGACAAAATCGTTAGGCAGCAACTAATTAAAAGTGAAAAGCAGAAGAAGAAAAAATCCATTAGAACCATTTTTGTTTGAGTTTGAGAGAAATCATTAAAATCTCTTTTGAGTGTGGAAGATAATGATGAAATTACGCCTTGATTTGAAATCTAAATTCTGTAGATTTTCATCCCCATTATTTAAATGATTACGAGAAGTAAAATCTGGAAATTTTACATTCAGTTTCAAGCAATTTTCATGATCAGTGCGCCTTCTATACCCTCAAGAAGTGAAATCGGCTTATATCGAAGCCTTACCAAATGGACCGATAAAAACTAAATCCGATACACGTTTTTTGTTTTTTAATACAAAAATTCCAGTATATTTAAATTTTAGGCAAATCAGATAAAAACTACGGTTTCTATTAGCCCAAAAAGTAAAATCGGGAGATCGGGCTATACTAAAACATGGACCGATACTCACTATTTTCGGCGCGCATCTTTATGGTCCTATAATACTTCCAGATTTTCAATTTCAGTCAAATTGGATAAAAGCTACGGTTTCTATAAGCCCAAGAAGTAAAATCTGGAGATCGGTCTATATGGGGGCTATATCAAAACATGGACCTATATTCACCATTTTTGGAACACCTCTTCATGGTCCTAAAATACCTGTAGATTTCCAATATCGGCCAAATCGGATAGTAAATACAGTTTCTAGAAGCCCAAGAAGTAAAATCGGGAGATCGGTCTATATGGGGACTATACCAAAACATGGACCGATACTCACCATTTTTGGACCACCTCTTTATAGTCTTAAAATACCCCTAGATTTCCAATTTAAACCAAATCGGATAGTAAATACAGTTTCTAGAAGCCCAAGAAGTAAAATCGGGAGATCTATCTATATGGGGACTATAGATCAGTCTATATGGGGACTATACCAAAACATGCACCGATACTCACCATTTTTGGAACACCTCTTTATGGTCTTAAAATACCCCTAGATTTCCAATTTAAACCAAATCGGTTTCTAGAAGCCCAAGAAGTAAAATCGGGAGATCGGTCTAACATGGACCGATACTCACCATTTTTGGCACACCTCTTTATGGTTCTAAAGTACCTCTAGATTTTCAATTTCACGCAAATTTGATAAAAACTACGTTTTCTATAAGCCCAAGAAGTAAAATCGGGAGATCGGTCTATATAGGGGCTACACCAAAACATGGACCGATACTCACCAATTTTGGCACACCTCTTTATGGTCCTAAAATACCTCAAGATTTCCAATTTCAGGCGAATTGGATAAAAACTACGGTTTCTATAAGCCCAAGACCCCAAATCGGGAGGTCGGTTTATATGGGGACTATATCAAGACGTGGACCGATATAGCCCATCTTCGAACTTGACCTGCCTGCAGACAAAAGACGAGTTTGTGCAAAATTTCAGCATGATTGTTCATTATTGAAGACTGTAGCGTGATTACAACAGACATACAGACGGACATGGTTAAATCGTCTTAGAATTTCTCCCTGATCAAGAATATATATACTTTATATAGTCGGAAATCGTTATTTCGATGCGTTACAAACGGAATGACAAACTTATTATATCCCCGTCACCATTCCATGGTGGTGGGTATAATGATTAAAATCAAGAAAATTTTCTTAATGATTCCATGAACTAAAATAAAATTAAGTTGTCTTTAGTGCCATATCGGGTCCACTTTTTTTGAGTGTATATATAATTAAGGCTGGTATTAGGTCCAGCTTTCTCATTTTAATTCCACGGCTGTTTTTTTTTAATATTTAAGATAAACATATTCGCGTTGAATCTTGTCAAAACTCGATGAAAAAGTTCTTTCACTACAAAAATTTACTTGGGTCTAATAATGACCATTTATAGAGTCTAGTATTGATTCTGAATCAAAGACGCTACTTCTTTAAAATGAAGATAGTCAAATAAATTCTATAATTTTTGAAATTAGGATACAGAAAAAAAAATCCTTTATAATGCAACATCCTCAAAATATCTCCAGCATATATTTAAAGATTTTTGTTCTATAAGTCAATTAAAAATTGTATATGTAAGTTCAAAATGATATATATTTATTCCATTCTGACGAAAACATAATGCTTTTCGAAATCACATACATGTATATTTTTTTTTTCACACAAACCACTGTACAATATACCCATGTAATGCTACAAAGAACAACACGATCTCGGATTTTACAGTGTTGCGTAGGTTTTACTTCGCACAAGGCAAATTATTCGAACAAGAAGCAAACAACCAACAGGTTTCCAATTACATGTTTACACTGCTCGGGTACTTCCTATTGGGGTGTGAGATGGTTGATTGGACCGAATGCCTGTTTGTCTCTTCGGTGGGCCAATGGGAGGGTTTATTGTTTTGCTGGCGAGCAAGGAAACAGAAACACTAATAGATTTTATATTACCTTTTAACTCTCATGCTTGGTCGCATTCCGGGTCTCTATGGAATTCATTTCACTTTGCGGAACCGTATAGCAAAAGCAAAACCAAATCTGTCGAATAAGCACTCGACACATGCCACATGCTGTAAATTATAAAAGACTACACGCTGTTCCAACGCCTACGATGTGGTGGCGTGGTTGTCATCCTTCCTTCCTTTCTTCCTTCCGTCTTCCGTTTCATGCATGCTGTTCCATTTTCACGTCATTGTCTATCAATGTCTCATTGAAATTTTTTTCGGGGGTAAAACAAATGCCCCCATACTTAAATAGCGAACGGAAAAGGTTAAATGAATTCTGCGTGGATTCATTTCCTTCCCTGATCCCATTGCTCCAACAGCAATGTAATAATCCATCACCAAAATCATTCTTCAATAAACAGTTGGCTAGTGATTTGTAAAACCGCACAAATTGTACATGATCTGATGCTGTACAGGATTCGATTGGGTGAGCACAACTGGAGGTCTTTGCCGTGAGTGGGAGTGTGGTATGGTAACTTGTAACAATAACATTTTGACAAGATTCGTAATAAACGACAGATGGCTTTTCCATTAATTGACCTCGTTCGAACATCTTCATCCACCCCCCTCCAAATGAAAAAATCTACAATCTATACATTCGTCTATTCCCCTTAGAGACACTTAGGATAACCGATAATTGTTCTTAACTCCATTCAGTTGTCATGACCATGAAAAGTCCGATTAACAAAGAATCAAAGCATGTTCAATATAAAAAAAAAACAAAACTTTTTGGATAAGTTTAATAAATATTAATTCCTAGTCCTTGTGATGTCCTGCCCCTCATACTTTCTCGCCAAACAAGCCATGTCGCCCCTTTTCTCACAACTCTATCGAGTGTTTTTGTTTCCTTTGGTTTCACGGTGGATGACATGGGGGGATTATGAAATGCCACATTACAGGAAATGGAAAAAGCGGTAATAGCAAGTGACATGGAGTATTCAATGTTAAACCAATACTTGATTGTTCTTTAGGGGTAACCATAGATGGCAGGAATTAAATATTGTCCTTAATTCTTAAACAATTACTACAACTACAATGCTCATGTAAATGTTATTGAACGCAATACGGGGAAATGTAAAATAAATGGAGATACGTAAAGTCGATACTTTCACTTTAAAAGTCGGTACTTTTTCACCACCATCTTGGTTTTTTAGTAGTTAGTACTCGAAAACTAAGTCATGGCCGACTTTTTTATAAAGCGTCTATTTGATACTAGGCGCAGATAAGAAACATGATTGTCACAATCTTATTCGAAGAGCAAAATAATATGATAGGAGCTATTTTTGCGGCGACCATGTAACACCAACATGGTTGTAGGTGAACCATGAACATGGTTCTAAGAAAAATAAAATTGTCCTCATCTAAAATGTTATTATATTGATAAAAAGAATTTTGCTTGAATCAAAAGACAATGCACTGAAAAAAATATTGTCGTGAGGTCAAAGATTTCATGTCTTTAAAATACGAATGCAAATTTTGCTTAGCATAGAAGACGCATTTCTCTAATATAAAGTTTTTTCCTTGTCTAAAAGTCAATAAACTTTTCAATGAAGTCGTATTATCCTTATAATTAAGTGATTTCACTTAAAAATGGGTATCATAATATGAACGAAAAAATGTTTGGGCTAAGGTCAACTTGACTTTAATAATTCAGAAAAATTCTTTAAGTTTAATGAAATTGTCTTTAAATTTGTTGTCTTTTTGCATCTTGAATACAAAGCAAAAAATCGTTCAAATATAGGACATGTTTTCCAACACTTTATTTTAAAGACGTTTTTTACTTGAAACACAGCATAATTTCTACTAGAAGTCGAGTCTTAATTTGGAAAATAAAGTCGTCGTTAACTTGTTGTTAAAGGACTTTGATAGCATATGAAGAAAAAAAGCTGAAAAAGCGAAAAATTAAAATTTGCTTCCTACACGCTCACAAAAAATCGCTTCTGTAACATATACTCCCAAACATATTTTGCTTCAAGCATATACATTTTTGGGTATTGCCCAAACATTTATATGTTTGATCTCTTCCAATATATAATATGTTTGAAAGCATATTGGTCTAAACAATATATGTTTGGGTAGTCTAAGTTCCAAACATTTTGTATTTTTGCATCCAAATTCAATAATGTTGTCTTCCAAAAAACAATATGTTATTATGTGAACATATAATATGTTAGGAATCATTTTGCACCCAAAAATATTATATGCTTAAAAAAATTCTCCCAAACAATATTGTGCTCAAAATTTTATTTATTTATTTATATATTTACAATCATAATGAATTATGAAAATAAACAGGTAATATAGGTGCTAACAACATAGGTTTTCGACCTGAATGCTCAAAATTTTGTTTCTGCCTAATTGTATATTCCCTCACATCTTTCTCACTTCCACGAGGTTTTTGTAGTTCTTAGCACATTTTTCTGTAATACAAACATTGTAGAAGAAATTATTCAATTTTATGATTTTTTTATTTTAATTTTACCTTTTGCCGGACGGGGATTCGAACAGCGGACCACACAGTTTGTAAGGATCAAAGAAGTAGCTGATCAATTGCCCAAGGGAAAATAAATTGTTAATTTTGTAATAACAAGCAACAACCACCAACTTAATTCAATATCGCTCCCTGTTAAATAGCGCTCCAAGCTACTAAACACATATATGTTTATAGGCTATTTCTAAATTAATATATGTTTGCATCCAAGCATATTATATTTACAAACATTTTATGTCCCAAACATAATATGTTCTAACATATTAACATATATGTCCCAAACATGTTATGCTAATTTAGGAACATTATATGCTTGCACTCAAAAATATTGTGTTTAAAAATTTGTGTTCCAAACATATAATGTTTATAGCCAAACATATGAAAAACAGTCTTTTTCATCCGTGTAGAAGCAAGTACACAAAACCCGATTTTAAAAGCGAATTGTGTCTTAAAAGTATCCTTACTTGTATTCTCCGCTTCTTTGGCTCGGAATCAATACCAAATTTTTTAAAGTAAAGACAAAATCTTTGGAACCGGATATGCTTTTTTTTCAGTGTGGTCACGATCTAAAATGTTATGGTATTCGTTAAAAATATTTTTTTTCTTCTTCTATAGAAAATTTTGTCAAAATTTTATTTTATAGAAAATTTTGTTGCAAGTTTATTTCTATAAAAAATTTTGTTGCAATTTTATTTCTATAGAAAAGTTTGTCAAAACATTTTTATTTTTTTATCAATTATTAATATAAGCTTGTGTACAATAGAATACTAGGATATATACAAATTTAAAGAGATTAGTCTTAGCGACTTTGCAACTTGAATATTTAGAAAAGACTTTGATAACACAATCAATAGTTTATAAATGAATAAACTATCGAAGGAAAAAGAACAAAAAAACTTTACAAACAAATTTTATAATCAAAATTTTATTTCTATAGAAAATTTTCTCAAAACTTTATTTCTATAAAAAAATTTATCAAAATTTTATTTCTTTAAACAATTTTATCAAAATTTTATTCCTTTAGAAAATTTTGTCAAAATTTTATTTCCATAGAAAATTCTGTCAAAATTTTAATTGCTGTAGAAAATTTTGTCAAAATTTTATTTCTGTAGAAAATTTTGTCAATTTTTCTAGAGAAAATTTGTAAAGAACCTCTTAGTTGGAGAGGAATATTTTGCAAAATCTACCAAAACATCAAGAATTCTACCAATCTACCAAACAGTAAAAAATCTACCATTTTTGGTAGAATTCTACCAACTGTGGCAACCGTGATCGTAAGCCTTCTTAAAATTGTCTTCTAAATTGTATGTTAAGAACCCATTTTCAACGCAACTGGATGACGTTCGTTCTTACATGAGAAATAAAATCTTGATAGTCGTTTTATATTGGAGTTATATAAAATTACGATCCGATATGGACGTACATAATTTCAACCGATTCGAATGAAATTTGCTCCTTCACGAGGCTCCGGAGAGCGGTTTATATGAGGGATTTTCAGGACGGGATTAATCCCGAATCCCGGGATTTTAAGTTTTGAATCCCGGGATTTTTAATTTTGAATCATTAAGTGCAAACGGTCCTTATATTTAATACCCGACAAATTGAGTTAATAAACATTTATGGTACACCTTGGGTAAGTACTTATTATGCTATAAAAAGCACATTTTCATTAAAAATCCTCAAGCAATGATAAAAGGTCTGTCGACAATATGACAAGATCGCGTTTATCTGATAAAAATTTGCATGCTTTGAAATTTTTAGGAAGTTACTTAAAACCATGAAGTACAAAAGGATTAACAAAAGTGTACGAAAATATACCTAATGTAATCAAAATCCTTAAAATGTTTTGCTAAATAAGATAGCGATATGAAATATCTTTTTGCCATATTTTTTTGTTTTTCTTTTCTTGTTGAGTTGGACTAGGTGTTCGTTATGTATTATAGCAATTTGAAATTGCTTTTTAATTTACTCTTATGTTCTTTTGTTAATAAAATTTAATTAAACTAAATTGGTTTAATGTACAAACGATTTTTGACGTTGTAGATTGTTATTACTTAAAATATTTAAAAAATCCCGGGATCTCGTATTTTTGTATTTTAAAATCCCGAATTCCGGGATTTATAAAAATCGATCCCGAATGAGAGATACGTCAATGCAAAGTTCATGTCATTATGTCGGCAGAGACCGCTTCAGGTTTGCAATGACAAGGCTGTATCTTGCTGTCTAGAATATCTTTGACAGAGGAGCGAGTAGAAAATACAAGAGTAAGAAAAGGGCTCTTCTGCAAAGAAAACAAATGTCAACCATATAGATGTCTCTCAATGACCGCAGCGTTTTGCTATTACAGGCATTGCGGTCGAAGCTCTGCTATGATAAATTGGTTATAGATGTAACGGTAGTAATTATATCAAATTGTCTGCCAAAAATTGGATTGAATGAAAACATTTATAAAAAAGATTTTTTTAATATCAAAGTTCTAAATCATATTTTCCTCAAGTTACATAAAGCCGACAGAGAACAGAACTGGTTGACGCCGACGCAAACTGTATGATATTTGAGAAAAACTGCATGATATTAGATAAATTTATATTATCTTTCCTCATGGCTGCCACCTATTGACGCAGTTTTACTTTACATTTTCGTTCTCTTGTCAGAGAGATTGAAAATACAAGAGAACGAAACTGTGAAGCGATACTGCGTCAGTAGGTGGCAGTCATGAGGAAAATTTCTATAATATCATGCAGTTTTTTTCAGTTTTCAAATATCATACAGTTTGCGTCGGCGTTACCCAGTTCACTTCTCTGCCGGCTCTACGAAACGTAAGGAAAATAGGATTTAGAACCTACTTTTTAGTAGCAAATGTTGTTTTTTATAAATGTTTTCATTCCATTAAATTTTTTGGCAGACAATTTGAAATTATAACTGCCGATGCCTTTATAAAAAAAGGATCAAAACAGCGCTTCGACCGCAACGGCGGTAATACCAAACCTGCAGGCATTGTGTGACATTTATACGCTTGACATTTGTTTTCTTCGCAGAAGAGAACTTTTCGTCCTTTTGTATTTTCATTCTCTCTGACAGAGCAAAGATAATTGAGGCTATAAGATGTAGCCTTGTGCTCTTACAAAGAGAAAACAAATGTCAATGTGTAGAGGGCTATGAGAAAAAAATTGTTTTATTTGTCAATTTTTTCCAAGGTAGATCTGCCCAGGAATAAATTAAAACAGCAATATTCACATAAAACCATAATAAATATTCGCTTTAACATACACATACGTTTTATTTTAATTTTCTATTATCGTTCAAAAATTTATGAAAAACACAAATGTTATGATATTTTCCGACGCAAACGGCAGGACATTTGAGAGACACGTCGACGCAAACTTTATGATATTTTGTTGACAGAGTCCTCTGGTGCTTCAGTTTTGCAATGACGCGACTGCGTCTTCTTCTAGTTTGTCTATGGACAGAGTCAGAGAGTATTAAGAAAACAAGAGAACGAAACTGTCAAGCGAAACTGCGACAGTAAGTGGCAGTCATGAGGAAATTTATCTAATGGCATGCAGTTTTTGTCGGCGCTTCTCTCAAATATCATACAGTTTGCATCGGCGTCACCCAGTTCAGTTCTCTGCCGGCCTTATGAAAGTAAGAAAAATATGATTTAGAACCTACTTTGTAGTAACAAATGTTCTTTTATATAAATCTTTTCATTCTATTAAATTTTTTGGCAGACGATTTGAAATTATAACTGCCGATGCCTTAATAAAGAATTTATCAAAACAGCACTTCGACCGCAACGTCGGTTATAACAAAGCTGTAGGAATTGTGCGACATCTATACGGTTGACATTTGTTGTTTTTGTAGAAGAGAAATTTTCGTCCTCTTGTTTTCTCTGACAGAGTAGTATTCGGGTTAGCCAGACGTTTCATTACTTTCATGTGTATAATCAATCTTTTCATACATTAAGGTGGGTATTAAGTTCGGGTTTAAGCTGAGTACTATGTTCAGTTTTCAAGCTGAAAACCAGCTTGTTTTCACGGCTACTTTTTTTAATTTACTAATTTAGAAATATAAAATTATTTGCAATCAATTCCTTTGATCTTTTCCATCCATTATTTGGCAAGACTCGATTAAAGTATAATCGTCTTCATAAATATATTTGTACTTTTAATTTAGTGTTTTGGTGAAAAAACCGAACATAGTACTCACCTTTAGCCGCTAAAAACGTCATTTTTTCACGATTACTTTTCTTTAATAATTAAGGAATACAAACTTTGTGAAAATTTGCTTTCGGCTTTTCCCCATTAAGTTATAATAAAAGTTGCAACAAATATGTATAATTTCATGCATTTTTCTTACTGATTTACTTTTCACTTTAGCGATTTTAGATGACAGTATTGCATATTTTTTGGAGATGTCCTGGAAAAAGGTGGGTATTAAATTCGAGTTTAGCCGCTAAAATTTTCATTTTTTCACGATTACTTTTCATTGATAATCAATTTTAAGGTAAACAAACTTTGTGAAAATTTGCTTTGGGCTATTCCCCATCAAGTTATAATGAATACTGCGACAAATATGTATAATTTTATGCCTTTTTTACTGATTTAGTTTTCACTTTAGTGAAAAAATGACGATTTTAGCGGCTAAAGGTGGGTATTAAGTTCGAGTTTAGCCGCTAAAATGGTCATTTTTTCACGATTACGTTTCTTTAATAATCCATTTTAAGGAATACAAACTTTGTGAAATTTTGCTTTGGGATATTCCCCATAAAGTTATAATGAAATCTGCAACAAATATGTATAATTTTATAACTTTTTTTACTGATTTAGTTTTCACTTTAGTGAAAATTAGCGGATAAACTCGAACTTAATACTCACATTAAAGGTGAGTACTATGTTCGGTTTTTTCACCAAAACACTAAATTAAAAGTACAAAAATATTTATGAAGACAGTATATTTTTATCAAGTCTTATCAAATAATGGATGGAAAAGATCCAATGAATTGATTGATAATCATTTTATATTTCTAAATTAATTAATTAATAAAAGTAACCGTGAAAAAAAGCTGGGTTTCAGCTTGAAAACTGAACAGAGTACTCAGCCTAAACTCGAACTTAATACCCACCATAAACGAGTACTCTGTTTTCTTTTAGTCCGTGGCTGCTTAGGATATCCAGCATAGACCAAGGAAGGTGTAGACTACGAAAGTGAATTCACAGCGCTGTGGTTTGTCTGCACACCGTAGATGGCTCTTTTTAGTCTGCAATTGAGTGATTTTTTAATTTGGTTTTAATTTGTTTTCTTGATGAAACACCAAATATTTTAAAAGCATATAAAATTCTATAAATCCTTTTTTGTAATGCAAATTGACTGATTTGTACGGTTATTCTCGTTTTCCAAAAAGTAATTGAGACTGCACAATTGAATGCAATGAATGCGCACTGCAAATAAACAAAACCATGGTGAATTGTCAAGGTATGTCTCTAATTTTAATTGGTCTATGTATCCAGTGCTAAAAGAAAACAGACCTAATGTAAACAAAAATTTCCATTTATTCACAATAATTTTGAAAACAACTGCTTTTTTAGTATTGCCACCTTTTTCAACGTTAGCGAAGCCGTTACCACGGTCGAAATGACTATGTACTTATAAAATGACCGGTGCTATGCCGACGTTAAAATCAGTTTTATTGACTCTGTTGTCTGGTTGCGTATTTACTTGAAAAAATTTGTGAAAAGATTTTGCTGCGTCGTATTCCAATAAATAGTCTAAATTCTACTGAATTTGACAGCAAAACTTTACTTTTTACCATTAAGGATTAAGAAAATGTTTAATATTTAATAACCGAAAGAATAAGAAGCCAAAAGTGGAAATTGAAACAACTATTTTAGCGTGCAGACCCCAGCTGCTGGGATTATAGGCGAGACAAGCACACACACAGAGACATCGTCTACCACTACATGGAAAAAACGTAAAAGAAAAACTTTGTAAACGCGCTTGGAAGAAGAAGAAGCGTAAACACAGAAACCAAAATAGAGTGGGAAACAAAGCAAAAACACAAGCGTAATCGGAATTCCATCCACATTCACTCACATCGAGACTGATATCTTCATACGAACCGAGTTTGATTAAACTTCGTAATGAACAGAGAGCTGCTGTTTGTTTCATTATTGGACCGCTCATAAGATAGAGAGACTTGCTATAAAATTTGATGTTTCCAGTGGTTTGTCGGGATATCTTCTCTGTGTGTGATACAAGCCGAACCGATGAAGTCTTAGCCTCTGTTTTAAAGGGGTTGCTATGATTAATGGCCGAGAATGGAAACTTGAAAAACAACAACGATACCAATTTTAGGCACCTCAATAACATTGGATTACAAGGCGAATATAGTGACAACCATATTGAGTTAACCACAATAGAACCAACTGCAACAGCATTGGATCAGGGTCAAAGTGAAAGGGATGCTACCCATTTCCGTTTGCGAGAAGGGGCTACGGAAGCATCGCAATATGTTACTTGTCTAAGTTGTGGAGAGAGTTTTAAGAGTAAATCGCTGTTACAAGTCTTTGAGCACTACGCGGAACGTGTGCATGTTCGAAATTTTTCCAACTGCCTTTACTGTCAAGGAAAGGTCTACAGATATTATCACAACGAAAACCAAAGAGTAAATTACTACCATAATTGTTTGCGCTGGAAAAGGGGTGAAGACCACTGAGAAAAATCCAAGGAAATGGAATACGAATACTTTGCTGTTCGAAGCAGTAGTATTGACACCGATGCAGATGTTGTTTCTATTGCCGATCAGCGAGACAGCATAAGTGCAGAATCTGCTGAGTCGGAGTATTCAGACAATGGCGGAGGCTTCGAAGATGATGGAAGCAGTATTAGTTCCCGTAATGCTAATGTTAATACAGGTGGTTTTGGAAAACGATGGTCAAAATCCGAGGATAATCTTCTCAAAACATTGGTGGAACAACATGGAGACAGGTGGGATCTTATTGCTCCTCATTTTAAAGATCGTACCGAACCACAGGTACAGCAACGTTGGGCTAAGGTACTGAATCCTGAACTAATAAAAGGTCCGTGGACTAAAGAGGAGGACGAAAAAGTTGTTGAGCTAGTTAAACGTTTCGGACCTAAGAAATGGACGCTTATTGCCCGTTACTTGAATGGACGCATTGGAAAGCAATGTCGTGAACGTTGGCACAACCATTTGAATCCCAACATTAAGAAAACTGCATGGACCGAGGAAGAAGATCGTATAATATATCAAGCCCATCTTCAGTGGGGCAATCAATGGGCAAAAATAGCCAAACTTCTTCCTGGTCGTACGGACAATTCCATTAAAAATCATTGGAATTCAACTATGCGACGAAAGTATTACGATAACGAACGTAAATCGAATCGTCAATGTACCGACCTAAGATCTTCACGTTCTCATTTAAGGACTCTTATAAAATCAGGTAGTACAATGCCAATGACACCTAGCCTAGCCCTTTCTGCACAGATACTACAAAGGGCTCAGCAACAACAACAAGAAACAAAGACTAGTGTTCAGATTCCAGTTGCTCCGGAACAACCTGTCACCGTAGTCAATCAACCTACACGACCCACACCCAACATATTAAAAAGGGGAAAAAATCAACCGCAACAACGACAGCCTCAAAATAATACGAATATTCCTGGTAGCAATCCAGACATTAAGCTACCCGATTCACCTGTAATGACCCCAATAAAACCTTTGCCATTTTCACCGAGTCAATTTCTCAACTCGCCATGTTTGACAACATTTGAAGATATGAATTTGCGGGCCAGTACACCAGTCCATAAAAATCACAATCGCATGGGAACAGATATTAAAAAGGAATTGGAAAGTTCATCAATAGAAACGCCACATAAGAGTAAGCTGAGTTGTTATTTGTTTATGAATAATTTTTTCATTGCTAATAATTATTTGCGAAATAATTTTCAAAACTCATTGACATTTAGATTGTCAATTTAACCCTTTCACTACCGATGTCCACTTAGAAGGACATTCGAAAAAGACACCAAATTCTATTTTTCCACTTAGTTTCGATTTATTTCTCGATGTTATTTTAAATTAGAGGCTTTAATCTAAATAAGCTATAAATATTTTCTATATTGGTGAGCTTAGTTCTCATTTTTATAAACTTCTTTAACAAAAAATATGAAAATTTGAGACAATTTTTCTACTGTATGTTTCTAGTAAATGGACATTCTTACAAAAACTATAGCTGATACTTTTTCGGGTTCTTTTTGTATTTTTTCTCACACTTTTAAAGATATTATAGACAAAATGGCGCTTATTTTCGTAAGGCCATTTGGCCACAATTCAAGAATCAAATTTTTAGAACAAGCTCATATAGCTCTTGAAGTAATTGAGGTAGGTTCTCAAAATGACAATTTTTGTTCTCCATGCTGTTAGTACTAGTAAAAATATATGATAATTTTAAGTTTTTTCACATCAGGTTTATTTCGGTAGTGAAAGGGTTAATCTTCGCTAAAGGTTTTTTAACTCCATATAACAATGTTATATATCAGTCACATCCAACCAGATGTAAATATAGCTCACAAATATATGTATTAACTGATTCCCACAAAATTTGGACATATTATCCATTTGACATAAGCTTATCTGGCAAAATAAGATTGATGGTGTATCATATAATCGCCTCCACATGACATTATCACACAGTTATTGCATTGAAAGAAATTTAATGAGAACCAAAGAATTTCTTTGAAACCTAAATGCAATGTGCATAAGTTCTAAAGTTCGATTATAAGGTTCGCAAGTGCGCTATAACTAACTACTTTGTGGTTTTGACGAGAGATATATATTTATGAACATTTGAATCATACAATACGAGTATACATAAATCATATCTATATATGGCTGAGGTTCTAATGAAAGCATCGAATTTTATTGGATCTATAATATTGATGCAGAAAAATACTTTGCATTTTTTAAGCATGTGATTAGGATTATTGACGACAGTTGCACAAAGTCTGTAAATTATGGTTCCTACGATAAATATTATGATTATATCTTAGGAATGCCCTACGAAACAAACACCAATGGCGATTTCGATTTTAATCAGAAGAAATTTGTTGCAAAAAAATAAATAAACAACTTTCTAGTTCTTGAGTTTAGGATCCCTGACGGCATTATTACATAGTAAACTTTTTCGGGTGAAATACTGTATCTGGTAATTTGATCTTTTTATGTAATATTTCATTTAAATACAGTCAAACCTATCAGAAGTGGACACCCATGGTTGGCAAAATCTTGTCCACATTTGGGAGATGTCCAGTTATGAGAGGTTAATTTTAATGAGAAATTATAACAAACTTCTCACGACAATTGTCAACTTTTGAGAGGTGTCCGGTTTTGAGAGTGACCGAGTTTGAGAGGTTTCACCGTAGAAACGAAATGTTAGACTTTAGTGTCGTCATCTTGCAAAAAATGACTTTTATTTATTTATTCATTAATTAGTAACACGTAAGCCTACAAGGCCAATAAATGCATTACATGGTAATAAACATAGCCCAAGATCTAACTTATATATAATGTTAAATATATAAAACTAAAAATTTATATTATATTTAATATAGTCTTTTGATTTTTCTTTGGTTCCCCATCATAATTACCTCGAATAGTAAGTTTCATATTATTAATAGTACGTCCAGATAGTACGTCTGTGGCCAGTAGTATTTATTTTAAATGGTAAATAAACACTACTGGCCACAGATTCGGGATAAGCTACTAGAAATATACAGTGAAACCTAGAAAATAATTATTATTAGCAGGATAATACATTCCAATGATGAGACTATTTCCCAATCTATACATAATAAAAAAAATTCGCAGTTCTCGCAATTACGATCAAATCAATCAGTTCAATTTTATATTATATACCATCCATATGTTTTTTAAACCATTACGAAGCAATCGACGTTGTACATACTACATACGCGGAAGAGAGATAAGCTTCATAGAGTAATATTGAATAACTTGAATAAAAACAAATGCAGCATTAACACATTATGTGTATAGATATTTTGTTAATAAAGAAAAAAAACATAATTTTAAAAGGGATAATCAAAAATTTGTTATTGAGAAGAAGTAATCGTAGATTTATATTCAACATTACTTTGGTTTCACCGTTTAATGCAATTTCTCATATAAATAGGCGTCTTTGGTAGATCTAGAGACTCTACTAATATATCAATAATTTTCCCCCACAGGCTTTATGGGACCTCGCACGCCTACACCTTTTAAAAATGCACTGGCTGCTTTGGGTAAGAAACGTCGCGGAGAACGCTACATTCCGCCAAGTCCATCCAGTCTGGTCGAAGATCTAGCTGAAATTATAAACGATGAGCAATTGAATGACACCAATCAATCGAACAAAACAACGACTGGTGTTAAAAAGGAAAACATTCCGATTTCAGCTACAGCCTCTGGTAGCGGTGGTGCCAATTCTCAGTTACCACCACCAACTAAAAAGGCTCGCAAATCACTCATCACCAGTTGGGGTGAAAATGTCATGCCACGTACCTATAATCACAGTGATGTCAAAATGGAAAGGAAGCCACTGCCATATGAAACGGAGACTCCAAGTAAATTTCTTCTATCTAGTGACTCGATTGCTTTCTCGCCTTCGACCATTATGAAGGATACACTTTGTAGTGAGTCCGACCTCTTGTTGGATGATCCCCGAGATGAGGAGGCTAAAAAGGAGAACAAGCCACAGCCGGACACTGTGGCCCGCCACCGCAGTCATCAATATCTAGACCCCAAATGGGAAAAGTTGGCTTGCGGCCAGACAAAAGATCAGCAGTACATGGTGCAACAGGCTCATGCATGCTTGAAGAATCTCGCCCTTATGCCGCGTTCTCTGAATTTCGAAAAACAAAAATAGCCAATGTTTGGCATGAAACGCAACCAAAATCCCCAATTATCGGATGAGTTTATAGTTTATAAGTTGTAATATTCTATTATCAATATCTATATTTTGGTATGTATTTTTAGATGTTAAGCCAAAAAGATGAGATGAGTTTTTTTCCATAGTCCTAGAGATACCAATCCAATTTTGCTGCATCTTGGTAATATTTTATTTAGTAGTTGTAAAATGCCTAATTTTTGGTATACATAATATTTTTATCCTTTTGTTATGGCAATGGTTATATCGATGTCTAACCATCTCCTACTCCCTTAACTATTTTATTTTTAAGCAAAACAAACGTTTACCCCGGAAGAGTATGCAAACTATTATTAATGAGAAAGAGAAAAGTAAAAACTATGTTGTACATTCATTTTTTACTCTCTATATAAAAATGTATTATAAAATTAAAATATATACGATAAATATATTATGAAAAACAAAACAATACTATTATAAATGGTTTATTTCTGTTGGTAGCTAGCTCAATACTTGTTCCTATTGGTCCTTTTTTATGGCATCATTAGTGGTTTTTGGGGGGATACCTTTACTTGTGGTTATGGTCCAAAAACAACACCATAGGGGAAGTAGAACTGATGTCACTATGGTACACAACCAATTATTATAGATCTGCAAAGCAAAAATACCTCTTAGTATGGAGAGCATAAAACAGTTAAATATGACATACATACCAAATTATCAGTTAATGAAAATGTTATGGATTCCATTACAGCTGTCCAAGCTCGGAATGCTATTTCCTTAATTGTTAATTCAGGAAATTGGAATAGGGTTAAAGTACATACTAAACTATAAACAAATACTAGAGGGTTTAGGAAAATACAATAGAGAGTTAGCACTGTTTTGCGAAAACCAATACGCATATTTGGCTTGACACCCAGAGCTAAGGGTACGGTGCAAAGTGCTACAATAAATGCTAGGGAAAAGTTTAGGAGACCCACAACTACGAGCGTTGTTCCCAAGCCCACCAATGAGCCCAAGTAAAGCCAATTCAAGGCTTGTTCGGGCAATTTATATGCAAAAGGCAGCATAAAACCCACCAAACTCCATAAAATCATTGATGCTGTAACACTCTGTGATGTAGAGAATCCATAGTTCGACAGCAAATTTACAATAAATTCCAAAGGCGCCATATGCTGCGATAAATAACCAATCACACATGCGTATAAAATGAATAAAACTGCAGGGACCATCTTCGCATCGCCACTTTCCACAGCGGCGGTAGTGCCTTCCTCCTGCTTCGATTCCTCCTCTTTGAGATCTCCACTAGCTATTAACCACAGAAGAAAAGATTTGATGAACAGGGGTACTACGAGTAGACCCAAGCAAGGCATGTAATCTCCTATCGAAACAAAACGATCATTTTGTACCAATATATAGAAAAAGTAGCTCTGATGAAATCTTTCCAGTAAATTATTAAGACTACGCGAGATGCCCTCGATAGTCTTTAGTAAGGGTAGTCCCCCATTGTAACGGTTATTGCTAGACGTTTGGCGTTTCACAGCTTCCAGAGTTAAAGCTTCGATGCGATGGCGATGAAAGAAGCCATGATTGCCATTGGGAACACCAGTTGATTGACTTAAAATCATCGCAAGGAGATTTTTAATGTTATTTTCAACAGATTGATTATGCTGGCGACGTTTTTTCTGTGGTGTTTGTTTGTAACCCGATACAATACCCTCTCTGGATGTAATTCTTTGAACTAAATTGAACATATCCAAATTTGGCAATTGACCGTTAAGACCTTCTATTTTGACATCAACATAATCTGGAAAAACGTATAGAAGAAGAGATGATTGAGTGATTACTTATAAACATTTTTCTTCGCCTTACCTATATCCAAATCTTGCACTTCTATATTTAAGGCAGCTTGAAGAGATCCTGCACGAGCTGGCAAATACCCATAATCTAAATATGCCGTCGAACTACTTTTCTTATCCATTTCCGTATTAAAATATGCCTCAATGAATGCATGCATACCAAGTTGTTCTTGTTCGGTTACTAGAAATATAATATCCTTGGCCCAATAGATCTTCTCTGTAAAAATCGAAATGCATTAATATTGGCCCCTTTTATCTTAGTTATTACTCACTTCTTGCAAAATCTGCAAAAGCCAATAAAACTGGAACACTTGCTACTATGTCAATATGAGGAGATGATGGAGATCTGTAAGGGGCTGAAAATATCAAACCCTCAGTAGAACTTGTGCGAGGAGCCCTTAGAATACCATAAACGTTTTTGCCATGAAATTCTTTTCCGCCAGCAAAAGGATAGCGAAGCGTGTAATTATGAACATAGGTTTCCAGACCAATTTGTCTCATTTTAGCCGAAATCCAGGCATGGGGCGTAGTTGATCTATGATTTTCTCGTTCTCGACCAAGCTCTTCGACTAGTTGTTGGGCCCAACGGCTTGAATCCTGCTTAATTTCAGGATACACCAAGCCTGGAAACGTTACAAATGTAATTTCTGTTAACAATTATTTTCTTCCAATATACATACCTGGAGATAGGGCGTTCTCCGATAGATAAGTTCCATGATTAAAGTCTTTGTGACCTAAGCATCCAAACCACACAATGCTGGCAATGTACAGTAACCAACATACTTTTCCGTGGTGTTTGTTAAGAATTTTAGCAAATTTGTTGCGTGGTGTCAGTGAAGGATCCGACAACAAGCCCATTTTCCACCGTTTATAGATTTATAGATTGATACTGCATTCACTATGGAATGGTAAATTTCGTACCGGCTATGTTGCCAATTTGTTAACTATGCAAAAGTGTTGCCAGCGATCAGCTGATTATGGCTTACCCCATTAAACACAAACGTTTGAAAAATGCTAAATTTCAAATACTTTTCAACCTAAATTTGCATGAATGATATCCCTACTTCAAATTGAAAGTCAAAACCAAAATTCTATGAATTTTGTATAATTTATTTATTTTCAACAAAATAAAATATATAATAATACACTACACTACATAATACACTACAATACCAATTGATAAATAATAATCTTATTAAACATATCAACAAATAAGAACAAAAAAAAAACAGCATTAAAATTTATTAACATGCGGGCAATTTGAAATTAGGAACGTACTGGACCGCGTGTTAGAATTGATTTCCAGCAGAATTCACAAAATATCCATTTTAGACTAATAATAGCATATGAATTAAACTGACGATGTGATGTAGTGTTGGGAAAGTAACGAGTATTTGATTACAAGTACTCGTTACAGACTAATTTTTTGAGTACTCGTTACGAGAAAATGAGTACTCAATATCTTCAATGCCAGTTTTTTTCTTCTAACGGTAAGTAATTTGGCGGTTTGGAAGCAAAATTCTTGACTTCTTGGAAAGTATTAATTGAAGTTTTCGAAAATCGTTTTATCAGTTAAAATGACACGAAAAGAATATATGGCTTCATATTTGAAGAAAGTGAAAAATTTATCTGATTTCTTAAAAACGTTTGCATTTGAAAAAAAAATTGCATTGGGTGTAGGTGGGAGCTTTAATTTAAAGAATCACATGGATCACGTCTCATGCAAATAGTATGAATAATAATGTCGTTGATTTCAGCTGGTTTCAGAGAAGGGCCCAAGCTTATTCAAAAACCCATGAAGATTTCAACATTGGGTCTCACGATAAAAATGATCGCTAAATATTTGTATCCACTGTCAATGGTGGATTTAAAAAGTTTGAAAATTGCAAGCATCAGTAATACACAATGCCATCTAGATATACCCTGACGAAAAAATACCGAATATTGAATACGAAGTTGTAATCTGCTTTTCTATACCGTTTTTAATTTTAAAAAGAAGAAAAAAAATTGCCCACAATGTCTTTTTTAATTTTTTTTTAAAGTAACGAGTTGTAACGAGTACTCAATTCAAAAGTAACGAATAGTAACGAGTAGTCAAAAGTAATCAAAATTTACAACACTAATGTGATGCACATTTTCATCCAGAAGTTGTTGATTTCAACAATTTGTTGTTTTTAACAATTTTAATTGGTTGCACTTGTAATGTTTCTGGAAACTTTTTCTTGTCGATAAGCCACTCATTTTTCATTGGTCAGCTTCTTAATGTTTGCAAGAATGTAGCATCCAAAGATTTTAGTTTTCTGCAAAGAGATTTAAATTTAGTGACTTCTCTAAAGTGTTGATTTAATTTTTCATATTGACGTACCAATTATTATAAACTATTTGAAGCAGTTCCAGTTAATTGTCCACCATTTTTTCATCGGTCAGCTTTTTAATGTTTTAAAGAACGTAGAATCCATAATTTTAGTTTTCTGCAAAGAGATATACATTTAGTGACTTCCTTATTTTATTTCATTTTTTATTTTCACTTACATATTTTTATAAACTATTTGGTTATTTGTCTAAAATTTTCTATTTTGTTTTTATTTCTTGCAATTTACCACGAACTTCGTTGCACAAATAAGTATTGAAAACCACATGGTTTTTTCGTTGCATTTTAGGGTAGTTTTTTATCACAATGGACTGAATAGTCTAAGTGAGCCTGAATCTTAATCGGGCTGCCACTTTAACCTAACCTAACCTAGGGTAGTTTTTTTGTCAAAGATTTCGTCAACATTTTGGCAAATTGGAAGTAGTTCGCAAATAATTTGAAGATGTATTGAAGATGAGCTATTTCAAGTCAAGTAGAATTTATGTTGAAAATTATATTTACCCTCAAATTTAAAAGTTGTTGCATTTGAAAAACGCTCATCCTGTGTTTATTGGGTAGATATTCATAAAATATTGTTTTAATTATGTTAGGATAGCTCCTAAGTTGACATTTTTATTTGTTTTAGCCAAAATAAAACATCTTTTAGAGTAATCGAGCTTCAAAAATAGCAGGAAATGTTTGCTATTTCAGCAAACAGTGACTGCTGTCCCTTTTTCAGCAGACTTTCTGCTGTTTTAGCAGACTTTTCTGCTGTCCCTACTAACAAATTTCTTTGGGTGTTGATTTAATTTTTCACTTAAGGTGGGTATTAAGTTCGAGTTTAGCCGCTAAAAACGTCAGTTTTTCACGATTACTTTTCTTTAATAATCCATTTTAAGGAATACAAACATTGTGAGCATTTGCTTTGGGCTTTTCCCCGTCAAGTTATAATAAAATTTGCAACAAATATGTATAATTTCATGCATTTTTCTTACTGATTTAGTTTTCACTTTAGCGATTTTAGCGGCTAAACTCGAACTTAATACTCACCTTTACCTATTTTTATAAACAATTTGGTTATTTGTCTAAACTTTTCCATTTTTCTATTTCTTGCAATTGACCACGAACTTCGCTGCACAATTAATTATTGAAAACCACATTGTTTTTTCGTTGCATTTCAGAGTAGTGTTTTGTCAAAGTTTTCTCATATTATCTTCAACACCTTTTCAAAGATTTCGTCAACATTTTAGCAAATTGGAAGTAATTCGCAAATAATTTGAAGATGTATTGAAGATGAGCTATTTCAAGTCAAGTTGAATTTATGTTGAAAATTATATTTACCCACAAACTGAAAAGTTGTTGCATTTGAAAAACGCTCATCCTGTGTTTATTCCCAATAAACACAAACGTTTGAAAAATACTAAAATTCAATAATTTTTCAAACATTTTTTCAAAGGATTAGGGTAATATTCAAGTTGAGAAATTGTTGAGAAAATCGTGTTCTCAACAAAAAACAGACATTACCCTCAACAGTAAAATTCAACACAATAGCAATAATTTCTCAATTGTAATCCTCAAATTGAAATGCATCGCTACTCAATAATTTCTCAAACAGTTTTCAATGTGAGAAAAATAAAAAATTACCATTGTTGCGAATACTTTCAAACCACAATTTGTATGAAAGTCAATCCTAGTTCTAACTGAAAGTCAATACTAAATTTCTAGGGATTTTGTAAATTTTATTATTTTTTTCGTTAACAAATATAATAATCTTAAAAATAACATTAATAATATATAAAAATAATATAATACCAATCAAAATGTAGTTATCTTATTAAACGTATTAATAAATAAAACTATGAATACAACTTTAAATATCTTAAACATTTTTACATGTATAATTCCATTTCCTCCATAATGTTGGTGTCATTAATATGCTGGCAATTTGAAATAATTACTATCGAGGAACTTGCTGGCTTGTGTGTTAGAATAGATTCCAGCAAGAGGAAATCACAAAATATCAAACTGATGACGGGATGTAAATTGATGTAATGCACATTTTCATCCAGAAGTTCTTGATATAGGAATTGTTGCACTGTGGTTTAATTGATTGCACTTTGTAAGTTTTCTGAAAACTTTTCTTTGTTGTTCCCTTCATCGGTTTTTCATCGGCCAACATCTTCCAAGAATATACCATCCAATGATTTTAGTTTTCTGCAAAACAATCGAGTTTTGTGATTTCCATTATGTTTTCATTTCACTTTTTATTTTGACTTACCAATTTGTATTTCTTCCAATTGACCACGTACTTCGTGATTTCCTCAAGAACGTTGGTGTTACAAAATTGTTGTTATTAAAATACTGGCAATTTTCAGGAACTTGATGACCAGATAATTGGAATAAATTTACAGCAATTTCAATTCACAAAATAACAAATTAAAGCAATGATGCACATTTTCATCCAGAAGTTCTTGATATAGGAATTGTTGCACTTTGTTTTAATTGGTTGCACTTTGTAAGTTTTCTGAAAACTTTTCTTTGTTGTTTCCTTCATCGGTTTTTCATCGGCCAACATCTTCCAAGAATATACCATTCAATGATTTTAGTTTTCTGCAAAACAATCGAGTTTTGTGATTTCCATTATGTTTTCATTTCACTTTTTATTTTGACTTACCAATTTGTATTTCTTCCAATTGACCACGTACTTCGTGATTTCCTCAAGAACGTTGGTGTTACAAAATTGTTGTTATTAAAATACTGGCAATTTTCAGGAACTTGATGTCCAGATAATTGGAATAAATTTCCAACAATTTCAATTCACAAAATAACAAATTAAACCGATGATGCGATATAAATTAAACTATATCACATCGATAGTTTAATTTATATCGCATCATCGGTTTAATTTTTATTTTGTGAATTGCGAATTATCATCCAGTAGTTGTTGATATGGAAAAGCATAAATACCAAGTTTTTTTGGTTGCACTTTGATTTATGGAAACTTTCTCTTCTCGATAAGCCACTACCATTTTTCATCGGCCAGCCTCTTAATGTGTCCAAGAATCAGCATCCAAATATTTTAGTTGTCTGCAAAGAGGTTTGAGTTTAGTGACTTCCTTAAAGTTTTCATTTCGTGTTTTAGTTTTACTTACCAATTATTGTAAGCAATTTCAATTGATTATTAAAAAATTTCCACATTTTTTTATTTCTTCCACGAACTTTGTTGTCCAAAGTAGTATTGAAAACCATGTGGTTTTTTCGTTGCATTTCAGGGTAGTGTTTTGTCAAAGTTTTCTCCAATTATCTTCAACACATTTTCAAAGTTTTCGTCAACATTTTGCCAAATTGGTTGTAATTCGCAGACAATTTGAAGATGAGCTTTTTCAAGTCAAGTTGAATTTATATTGAAAATGATATTTACCCTCAAACTGAAGAGGTGTTGCATTTGAAAAACGCTCATCCTGTGTTTATTGGGTTGGGTCGTCAACAATGCGTTTCACATTTATGCATATATTTAAGGGTGGACTAACATTGTAGTCGATCCGGCAACACTGTTTAGTATTTGGCATATGTCAAAGAAGCATCGTTTGTTTTGTTTGCAATTTTTTGTGATGAAATAAGGAAAACATTCGAGAAATATTGTTAAATTGTTCGAACAGAATGGCCATAGAAAGTAAAATCGCTCACCCAGAAAAATCCCATACTGATGAGGACGTTAAGATGGATTCAAAAGAAACAAAGAATGTAGAAGAAGTATGTATGAAATATTTTTGCTCATCCAGACGGCAACGTATATTTGCTATAGCTATACACAAGAATAGTTTAAGAAAATGTATGTTAAATAACTAGATTTTAACAATACTTATTGTATTTTCACCAGGAAGTACCACAAGACAGGGATCATGGTGATAAATCTTCGGAAGCTACCGGCAATATCAATAGTAGTACGACACAAGTACCAATGGAACAAGAGATGCAAATAAATACCGGTGATGTTTATATGATAAAACGAGCTGACGGAAATAGCCACCCGGCCCAAATAATACAATCGCGTGAAACAGAGCCCGGATCCAACGTAAAAGCCGAATACTACGTGCACTACGTTGGCCTTAATCGGCGTTTGGACGAATGGGTTTCTAGGGACCGCATCACAGACGCTACTGAAGCAGATGGTAGTTCTACGGGTAATGGAGTCGATGTTGAATCTGGAGGAGGTGCTAAAACCATCAAACAATTGAGCAAAGAACAAATCGCCTCATTGGAGAACCCATCAGCCGCTGAGAATGGTGACCGGAAGCTAACACGAAACCAGAAAAGACGCCACGACGAAATAAACCATGTGCAGAAGACTTATGCCGAAATGGATCCGACCACTGCAGCTCTGGAGAAAGAGCATGAAGCCATAACCAAGGTTAAATATATTGACAAGCTGCGAATAGGGCGCTTTGAAATAGACACTTGGTACTTCAGCCCATATCCAGATGAATATGGTAAAGTGGGAACATTATATGTTTGCGAGTACTGCCTAAAGTACATGCGATTTCAAAAGACATACCGCTATCACGCCTCCGAATGCACCCAGCGTCAACCCCCGGGCAATGAGATATATAGAAAGGGCACAATATCCATTTTCGAAATTGATGGAAAAGATCATAAATTATATTGCCAGCTACTGTGTCTAATGGCAAAGTTGTTTTTGGACCACAAAACTTTGTACTACGATGTGGAACCTTTCTACTTTTATGTATTGTGCGAGATTGACAAAAAAGGTGCACATATTGTTGGCTACTTTTCGAAAGAGAAAGAATCACCAGAAAATAATAATGTGGCCTGCATTCTCATTCTTCCCCCTTACCAACGCAAAGGTTACGGGAAATTATTGATAGCTTTCAGCTATGAGTTGTCCAGGCGAGAAGGTGTAGTTGGGAGCCCTGAAAAGCCTTTATCAGATCTAGGTCGTTTAAGCTATCGTAGTTATTGGGCGTATACGTTGCTTGAACTAATGAAAGATTGTCGAACTACAACACAAAGTATTAAGGAATTAAGTGAACTTAGTGGGATTACCCACGATGACATTATCTACACATTGCAGTCGATGAAAATGGTTAAATACTGGAAGGGCCAGCATGTGATCTGTGTCACCCCCAAGACTATTACGGAACATCTACAACTTCCACAATTCAAAAAACCTAAACTTACCGTGGATCCTGCATATTTGCGTTGGGTACCGCCAAAACGAAACATAAGTGGAAAATTTAGCAAAAAAATGTGAATGTTTCATTACAAAAATCTGTCTCATAACTTAGTTTTTAGGTTTTTCTATGTATGTTACATAAAAGATTTGCAAATTTATTAGCTATATGATACATATATGTAAGCACAATCGCACATTCTATTTTGTGTAAGTTTATTCTCAGTATAGTAAACAAAGAATCCAATTCCAGTAATAAATTGTTTCTATTTCTGGGTACTAAAATGATGATTTTTTTTTAAATTTTTGACCATAATTTTGTAATCACAGACTTTCTACTAGTATGTCGGCATTTTGTTGAAAATGTTTGTTGCTGTGCTAACTAAACAATATATTAAAAATATGTATTTTCTAAAAAAAAATCTGAATATTTGTCAAACTAAGACATAACAGCAAACATTTCGCATTTCGGAATATACAAAACAAATGTTTTTTGGTCTTGATCACCTTTTTTGGTAACATTTTAAATGCTATACATTTTACGAATTGTTTTCGCTAGCCGGTACAAAAGTACAAAATATAACAAAGTACAAAAATATAACACTAGACACCGACTACTGATTTTAGCAGTCTTTTTTTCTATAATAATGCTACATTTGGGAGTACTTTTCCAGTTTCACAGCATAGTGCTTTTAATCCGATATGGGTACAGCCTAAAAGTATGCAAATATCTCAATGTCATTGTGAATTGACTTGAGACGTCTATACATTTCTTGGTCTATGTTCTCTGCATCAGTCTTTTTAATACTGCCGGTAGCTTCCGCCTAGATTTTTCGATTCCAAGTCCTGAATTTAACGTCGAATTAACAATATTGTTAAGTTTATCAAATTTGGTTGAAATCGTTCAGATTTAGATAAATTCCCGAAAAAAACCCAAATGTATGGAAATTCCTCGCAAATCCCCAAGTCCCAAACTGAAAATTTTAGTCCCCATCCACGAACAAATATCCATGATTTGGAGGAAAATCCCCAATACTGGCAACATTGCTCAGATTTACATGTATCTTCAAAACTCTAGCAAATTGGGTTAGGAACACGGTTGTCACAGTTAGTAGAATTCTACCAGAAAGTGCCGATTTTTTACTGTCTGGTAGATTGGTAGAATCCTTGATGTTTTGGTAAATTTTGCTAACTATACCAAATAAAGGTACTTCACAAATTTTCTATAGAAATAAAAGTTTGAAAAAATTTTCTATAGAAATAAAATTTTGACAAAATTTTCTATAGAAATAAAATTTTGACAAAATTTTCTATAGAAATAAAATTTTGACAAAATTTTCTATAGAAATTAAATTTTGAAAACATTTTCTATAGAAATAAAATTTTGACAAAAATTTCTATAGAAATTAAATTTTGAAAACATTTTCTATAGAAATAAAATTTTGACAAAATTTTCTATAGAAATTAAATTTTGAAAACATTTTCTATAGAAATAAAATTTTGACAAAAGTTTCTATTTGTTCCCAGCAAAAAAATTTGGAAGTTCTTCCAAAGGCACAACTTTAAAAGCACTTCAAGAAGATGCGCTCCCAATGATGTTCTTTATTTTAACTACCCAGGAAGTTGTTTTAATTCAATTTTTTATAACTTTGTTTTTTCATAGTTTTAATGGGTAATTTTAACTTTTTTGTTTCAAATAGGTTAAAAACAGATTAAGAATTCAAAAAATGGTATAAATCATTTAAATTTTGTCGAAAAAAAGTGCTAAATCCAATCTGAAAAAATTGTGAATTTTTGAAAATATTTGAGGTCAAACGCTTCCGACAAGCGTTAGAATCCATTAAAAATTATAACAAATTATAAAAATGATTTATTTGACAAAATATTACAGAATTTTTTTAATTTACATCCAAAACATTGAATTCGGATCACTCCTAAAGAAGTGATGCAAATTCAGTGCAACGGCTGTTGAAATGGAGGACTTCCGTCCTATGACAAGCCCAAGTTAAATTCATCGCTTCTGCTTCAATTTTGCACCACTTCCGGATCCAAAAAGAACATTTTCATTACTTTTTTGGCGACGCTTTTTTTGCTGGGTTGTTTTGATCTCAGCTTTAAAACCATTGTGTTGACTAAACTACAATAGTAGCTTAACCAACAGAGGAAAAGAATGTTTGTCAAATTTATTTGGGCAAAGCCCTATAGACTGCAAGATGATTGGATGGACGCACGTTTCGGAATTACCACATTCCTCATCAGCATCCTCTACTTGCAACAAAACTATCAACCAATTATCAGAATAAATTCAGGCAGTTCGCTAAGCCCAAAGTGAACCACACTTGAACCTTCCGAAAAAAGGTTTATGATAGCCGGCTTATGCCGAAATAAATTCATACAAACATCTCTCTTTTCCTTTTCAAATCGATGATTTGATGGTGGCAAAGGAAAAGAGAGATGTTTGTATGAATTTATTTCGGCATAAGCCGGCTATCATAAACCTTTTTTCGGAAGGTTCAAGTGTGGTTCACTTTGGGTTTAGTGAACTGCCTGTATTTATTCTGATGTTGATAGTTTTGCTGCAAGTAGAGGATGCTGATGATGAATGTTGTAATTCCGAAACGTGCGTCCATCCAACCATCTTGCAGTCTATAGGGCTTTGCCCAAATAAATTTGACAAACATTCTTTTCCTCTGTTGGTTAAGCTACTATTGTAGTTTAGTCAACACAATGGTTTTAAAGCTGAGATCAAAACAACAAATATGATTACAGTACAAACACACAAAAATTTTTTTTTCTGATTCAATCACGAAATTAATTGATCCAATTAATTTTTTAATTGAAATGTCTTCAATCACGAAAATGATAGTATCAATCACAGTTTTAATTGGGCATAGAAAAAATTCTTGATTAAAAAATTAATTGATTTCATTACCAAATTTCAATTAATTTTTTAATTGATTCAATTAAAAATTTAATTGATATTGATTGCCAAACTCAATTAATTTAGTAATTAAAAAAGGTAACTATTTTCAATTACATTCTGAATTGGCTTAGAAATTTTATTTGGACTAAAAATTTTAAAATTTTCAATCATTGGCTTAATTAACTTAATGTTTCTATCTTGATTAAAAAGTTAATTGTACCAATTAATTTATTAATTGAACAAAATTTCAACTTCAATTAACTTTTTAATTGGAAATATTTTGGTGATATTTTTTTTCTGTGAACCAACAATAAAAAGCAAAACACGAATGAAAATAGAAATAAAATTTTGACAACATTTTCTATAGAAATAAAATTTTTACAAAATTATCTATAGAAATAAAATTTTGACAAAAAATTTGATAAAATTTTCTACAGAAATAAAATGTTGAAAAAATATTGAAAAAATTTCTATAGAAATAAAATTTTGATAAAATTTTCTATAAAAATAAAATTTCTTCAAAATTTTCTAAAAAATTAAAATTTTGACAAAATTTTCTATAAAAATAAAATTTTGACAAAATAGGATTATTTTTCTTTTTGGTAAAATTTTCTCCAAATTTTGGTAGATTATTTTAGATTCAAGTGGCATCCGTGGTTAGGAAGCTCTGCTCTATACACGGATGAAAAAGACTGTTTTTCATATGTTTGGCTATAAACATTATATGTTTGGAACACAAATTTTTAAACACAATATTTTTGAGTGCAAGCATATAATGTTCATAAACTAGCATAACATGTTTGGGACATATATGTTAATATGTTAGAACATATTATGTTTGGGACATAAAATGTTTGTAAATATAATATGCTTGGATGCAAACATATATTAATTTAGAAATAGCCTATAAACATATATGTGTTTAGTAGCTTGGAGCGCTATTTAACAGGGAGCGATATTGAATTAAGTTGGTGGTTGTTGCTTGTTATTACAAAATTAACATTTTATTTTTCCTTGGGCAATTGATCAGCTACTTCTTTGATCCTTACAAACTGTGTGGTCCGCTGTTCGAATCCCCGTCCGGCAAAAGGTAAAAAAAAAAAGGTATATGTTACAGAAGCGATTTTTTGTGAGCGTGTACCATCTCAGACCTATCTATTGGAATATCTCAAGTTCAAACACAATTCTTCATTTTTAATATTTTTATTTGACAGTTATTAAGTTTTGGCACTTTATTGCATTCGATAACCACTACGAACGATAGTAATGTTATTAATTTATATGTAAAGAGAAAATTAATGTTAATTAACAAGATTGCGTGTGTGTTTAGTACACATATACCAAACTACAATTTTAGTGTACTACTAGAATTTTAGTATACATAGACGAATAATATTTATTATTATGTTTTTGTTGTAGTTAATAGGTATTAAAAATTATAAAATTTATTATTCTTTGTTTTTTCAATCTACCTACACAAAATATTAAAATAATTAAAAGTTTTATTTCTGTTTTTTTTTTTTAATTCACTCTAAAACAATATTATTAATTAAGTGTAAATGGATGCATTTAAATGATATGTAATTGCATAAAATCTTATTTAATGTTACGTACACTTTTATATTCAAATTTTACTTTTAACGGAAAATTATGGAAGTGTGCAAGTGTATGAAAGATGTATCTGTTGCGTGTGGGTGTGTGTGTGTTTGTTTGTACGATGTGCAAAAATATAAATAACTAAGTATTAGTAAGTAATCATACATGCGTATATGTAAAATATTCTACAGATAACGTTAAGTTCTGGATTCCAATGTTGATGATTGATATGGCTTTGGATTTTTATTTGCTAACATGTCAAATGAAACTAAAGCCGATGGATGAGTGAATGGATTGACTGGTGACTGGATGGTGAATGGATGGATGGAGAGAGATTGATCTGGGCCCTTTCATCATTTGCGATAGTCCATATTGCGTACTTTGATAATGGTCGAACCGGATGGTGGTGTTCGTTTTGTTCGCAGGTACTCCTCATGCCTTATAATGCTAGCCGTATCCTTGTTGATCTCCACCGAACCACCACGAGAGTCTAGTGAGGATTTTGCTTGCAGGTGATAGTGACCAGGTGACCGATATTTGTAGTCGTCTTCAATGTATGATCCAGCCCTATAGGGTGGTGTGGCCTTTCTTTCCTCATAGTATTTGCGATTATTTGTGTAGCCCGTTTGGCGTTCGCCATAGTTATCGGACTCATCTTCATTCATGCCGATTTTGGTTAAATCCCGTTGGCTTCGACTTATCAAATTAACAATCGATGGACTTTTCAGGGGTGTCTGTTGCACAGTGTTCTCCTTTGAGCTAGAATAGAGATGGGGATTTGACTTGAAGGCATGGCTAGACTGAAGATTGCTACTGTTGTTGTTGTTGTAACCGTTGTAGTGATTTCCATTGAGCTTTTCCATGTAAATGGGACTAGGATCATTGCTTCCATTCATGGCATGGACACTGAAGCTTTTACTACGATTCAGAGATTTAGCATAGGTGCGAGCAGGTTTCAGTGGTCCTGTATTCTGGGTAATGGGTTGATAGGCGATCCGTTGTTCCAATTGTTGCTGTTGCTGACGCACCTTACTCTGCACTTTGCCCGTAACATTGGAACGATTAATGTTCATGGTCTGTGTCTCATATTGATGTACTGTAGGAGGCTGATCGTTGAGTTTTCGGGGCAATGTCTGTGTGCTGCGATATCCTTGATTTAAATTTGGCGTTGATCCACTAATACGATGATTACCCTTCTGATAGCGTCCCAGAGTATGAGCCGATGTTATGTTTTCCCTGTTGTTGTATTGCGATGATGTGGTTGTGACCATGCCATTGCGTTGTGTTTTCGCGTTCGGGTCCTGAATATTCTCTTTGCCATATAGGGTACTGGAGTAGGGATCTTCTCCCAAGTAGTATCGTTGCTTAGGACTTATAACTCTGTACGCATCACGATTATTCGAACTCACCGGATGGGAAGCGGTGGCATGAAGCAAAGCTCGCCTATCGACGCTAGCATTACTGTAAACACTATCACCTGTCTTGCTAGCCTGGTATTGAATTCGTTGATGGTGCGACTCCTCCTCGGAGTCATCATGGGACGTTGTGGTGTTGTGATTACCTCCAATATGGCCATCGATTACATTGTATTGCTGGTAGGTAGCAAGATTTCGTTGATTGGTGGCGGCTGTGGATACCGGTGGAGCAGGTGATTGATCCCTGGACTTTGATTTGGACTTCATTCGCATTTTGCGCTCCACACTAGCCGAACGCAGTTTGCCCACCAATTTACGCAAGGAATTTCCGATGACCTGGCCTACTTTGCTGGAACGATGTGAGGCTACGGTGGAGGTGGAAATCGTGGATGGTGTTGTTTGCGTAGTTTGTGTTAGCATATTGGGTCTCATGGTTTGATTGTGGTGGTGACCCGGTGCTGGGTGATGCTGAATCACAGCCGTTGGAGGAGGCGAGGGAGTGTTGCGAGCAAAGCGAGTCCTCTGATTTTGTTTCCTCATTAACGTGCTAGTTTCACGTGATGCCACCTGCTCACTCATGTTCGAGTTAGAATACAGTTGATGTGGATACGATTTTGAACGTACATTATGGTAATCCTCACGAGGCGAAGAAGATCGACTACGTGGTGGTGGGGAGTAGTCCGGTGGTGGCAATGATACCTCCATTGTGGTTTTAATGTCAGATGTGCCAACATCGTTTTGGCGCAGTTTCTTTTCACCATTGCGTCGCCTCTGTGGCACGGCCGGTCTCTCAAGGGTTGCCACCATTTCCCTTTGTGGTGGAGTTTTGTCCGATCTCAGAGAATTGTAACGATTATTCTCCACAAAAGTCCGTTCATAACTCTTGGCTCTCTCCTCCACATAGGAATTTTTTCCAGGAGGCAAAGGAGAATCGGGTTCATCCATAACCTCGGCACGTGTGTAGCTACGTTTATCTTTGTCCTTCAGATTCAAACCATAGTGGAGATCTGTGCGGGATCCACTAATATAACGATCATCGTCGTAGGTCGGAGCAGTAAGTTTGTCAGCTTCCGTGTCGAGATGATCTCGAGAGTTTTGCCTAGACCTAGCTAGGAACTGTGATGACAGACTTTGTCTCTTCTGTTGTAGGATATCTTCACGGCTAACATAACTATCGCTAGGATTAGATTTCACATATGGCGGCTTTGTATCGGAATTCAAGTTATCCTTTGAGGTATAGACAGCACTGGTCTTTCTCAATTGATTGCGTTCAATGGAAGCATGGAGATCATCACGAAATGCCTTTGAGGCAAAATGATTGGCGGGAGTAGTTGGTGTTGTAGCCGAATCTTTGCGGTTATTCCAATTGGAAATACCCTGATAATATTTGGAGCCATTGGAGGTGACACCATTTACGCCACCAGCATTGCCATTCATTGCATCTACACTGCGTTTGACAACATAAGAGGAGGGCTTTTTATCTGAGGCAGCAGTATCGTAGGGAGGATTTGTAATACTGCTAGACTGCTGGTTCTGGTTTGACTTAATTGTCACATTGAAATAGGTTTTCTTGGTGGGTTCAATGACATCCACCTCTTCTTCCCGTGAATCATTAGAGGCCGTTGACTCACTGCCAAAATGTGATTCGAGCCATTTGATAGTTTCTCCTTTGCGGGTCTCCTCTTCTCGGTCAAAATCCAAAGGCCTTTTGGTAAGGGCATCTTTGCGATCCATCAATATGCCACCGGCTGCAATATAGTGGAGTGGATTGGTGTTTATATTTGGAGAGGGATTTGTGGGGTTTCATACTCACCTTTGGGGTGTTGCATTAAGGATTTGTTATAGGGTTTACGCATTTTTCGTATACGATCTGATAAACTATCCCAATCATCAGGACGTTCCAACATATCATCATTATCCATTTGCATGGTTTCGGCGGTGTATTTCATTTCAGTGCCTACTACTTTACCATCTTTGACCAGATCGACATGTTGTTCATCGCGTTGTTTGAAAAATCTCTGATTGGCTTCCTGCAAAAAACTCATTAGAAGTCGGTCTCTATGGTTAAGTGGTTAAGTTAATACTCACTACTGTCCTTATACGTTCCTGACTGCCAAGTGATTTATCGTCGCCGGACAATTCGTCGTCTACAATTATCTCATGCTCTGTGATTTTCTTTTGTTCCGTTATGATCTTGCCATCCTCTTGGGCCAGTGATCGTTTAACCACGTCCTCCGAGTCTATGGTTTTGAAGGATTTCGTTTTGTCTGCTATTAGACGAGGTCCAGTTGGTACCAATTGTTTTTGAAATTCTTCCGAGAGAAGTGCCTGTTCAACGTTCTCCACACCACTGGTAACAGCTTTTACAAAGGCCTGAAAAATGAAAAAAAAAAATCAAATATTTGAATTTATAACGGTATGTAATTCTCCCCCCTCTTCTTCAACTTCCTCCTACTCCTGACGTTCCATATTCTACTGTGTCTGATGGTGGTTGTTGTGTTGTAAACTCAAATCTAAAGGCAATTGAAAGGTGTTGCAGATTTCGCAGAAACCGAAAGCAAAGTAAGTGCATGTACTGCCATTACGTAAAGTGAAACACAAATGTTGGAGTTTGAATTTGAACAATTCACCACCGTTAGTACCTCATACGCCCGGCGTACTCCCTCCTTCTTCATTGTCAACATACCCGCCGTCGTCGTCGAATGTGGTCGCTGCCGTCAAACGTCTGTTTTGTTGTCGTCACTAACCAATCACTTTGGAAGCAAGGGCGTTATCTAGAGCACAGCAACAAAAACCACAATGCGTTACATTTTTGCAAAATTCGAAAATCCATCCATACATCATACTCTTACATACACACACACACACTCACATACATATACATATCACAATTTGGCATTTGGTAAAATGCAAGTAATTTGAAGACAATAAACGACTGCTGTATGATGTAGTTTTTTTGCCAGTTTTTTTAAATTTAATTTGAATATTTGAAGAGCTTCTACAAACGTTCCATCTTGAATGGGCTAAGTGTACTCCAAAATCTACTTAAAAATATTCCATTTGACCGTTATGACAAGGTGACAGTTAAGTTTTATAAATTCACAGCACAAGGGCATTGCTTATTGTTATAACACAAAATATGCAGGTTCAATATCTAGGCAAGCTATATGGCTACGTCTTGGGAACACTACTTTTCCCATCTCCATTGTTTGTTACATTGTGAAGGTGGGGTTTTCTTAAGTGTCCAACAAATTAGTAAATATTAGTAGGGCAAAAAATTAATTTCAGCTACAAAAATAGATTTTTTATTTCCAAGTTAATACACGCAAAAAAATAATTCTTTCCTCCCAAACGAAATTTTAGACAAACAAAATTCGTTTCTCATTTGCTTTTCGCTGTAAGGAAGCGTATTTGGAAGAAAAGTATATACTTTTTGTGATAAACGTTTATACTTTTCCAGGATGTAAAAACAATTTCATAAAGACAAACTCAAAAAAAAAAAAACATTGTTTTCTAGATAATTGCATTTTCCCTCACATCTTTCTCACATCCACAAGGTTTTTTAGTTCTTAACACCTTTTCCTGTAATACCAACAATGTAGAAGAAATTATACGATTTTATAAATTTTTTAAATTTTTTTACCTTTCGCCTGGACGGAGAATCGAACCGCGGACCATGCACTTTGTAAGCCAACACACTAACCACTGAGCTATGTACCTGTTATGGTCATCAATAGATCAATATCCATATAAGTTATATTTATATAGCATAGCTTGCGGCGCCCACGAACCGAATAAACAAAGTTTATTTAACAGAAACAAACATTTAGTTTGGCACCGTGGAGCAGTGGTTGATATGTCCGACTTGCATGCCAAGGGTCGTGGGTTCGATCCCTGTTTCGACCAAAGCTTTTTTTTTTTTTGGCTATTTTTGGCTATTGCCCAAACATTTATATGTTTGATCTCTTCCAATATATAATATGTTTGAAAGCATATTGGTCTAAACAATATATGTTTGGGCAGTCAATTTCCAAACATTTTGTATTTTTGCATCCAAATTCAATAATGTTGTCTTCCAAAAAACAATACGTTATTATGTGAACATATAATATGTTTGGAAGCATTTTGCACCCAAAAATATTATATGCTTAAACAAAATTCTCCCAAACAATATTCCCTACGGGAAATTGGTGCAAATTGTCACTGACGGACCTATCACAGGACTGGTACCGGTGATCCAGTTTGTTGCAGTTTTTAAATAGTCATAATTTAATGATTTCCATACTCGCTTGATATAAAAAGCTTATTGGATCTACACATTTAGTGAAGTAGAATTACCAGAATAACCTATTGTTCAATATATTTCAAAAGTTTTTCATTTCTGGTGCGATTCGGATAACCAAACTGAAACAGATTCCTAAGAGGTTGTCCGAGACTGGTTCATGAGGACCTGTCTATGGAGTGCTACTACTAAAATGTCCCAGGACGTGTCCTAAGGAACGAGTCCAAGACGTGTCCTAAAGTGTAAATTTACCCCGTCAATGACAAACCCATGTTAAAGTGACCGGTCCCTTCCATACGTCTTGACCAGAACTAGGACTGGTCCATGCACACCAGGGACTAGTCCTGTACCGGTCCTGTGGTTGATTCATTTCCCGTAGGGTTGTGCTCAAAATTTTATTTATTTATTTATATATTTACAATCATAATGAATTATGAAAATAAGCAGGTAATATAGGTGCTAACAACATAGGTTTTCGACCTGAATGCTCAAAATTTTGTTTCTGTCTAATTGTATATTCCCCGAAATCTTTCTCACTTCCACGAGATTTTTTAGTTCTTAGCACCTTTTTCTGTAATACAAACATTGTAGAAGAAATTATTCAATTTTATGATTTTTATTTTATTTTACCTTTTGCCGGACGGGGATTCGAACAGCGGACCACACAGTTTGTAAGGATCAAAGAATTAGCTGATCAATTGTCCAAGGAAAAATAAAATGTTAATTTTGTAATAACAAGCAACAACCACCAACTTATTTCAATATCGCTCCCTGTTAAATAGCGCTCCAAGCTACTAAACACATATATGTTTATAGGGTATTTCTAAATTAATATATGTTTGCATCCAAGCATATTATATTTACAAACATTTTATGTCCCAAACATAATATGTTCTAACATATTAACATATATGTCCCAAACATGTTATGCTAGTTTATGAACATTTTTCCCCAGACTGGGGATATTTTGTGTGGATGGCGACGAAATGTTCTAGCTGGAGTCTTTGGGGATTTGGTGGGGAATTTCCATACATTAGGGTATTTTCTTGTTCCTCTTTACTCCACGGTTTACGATAGGGTGCGAATGGAGCATTTGGAGTAGAAACGGACACAGGATTTAATTTTGGGGGCCCAGTCGCTAATTTATAATTTAGCTCATTTAGGATTTGGGCCTATATATCGCCAGTTTTCATTACTGATATGGGCAGTGCACAATTTTCGTGACACGTTGGCTTATTACATTAAAGAAACATCCTATAAGTGAAAAACTCCCAATTATATACTGAAAAAAATATTGTCGTGAGGCCAAAGATTTCATGTCCTTAAAATACGAATGCACATTTTGCTTAGCATAGAAGACGCATTTCTCCAATATAAAGTTTTTTTCCTTGTCCAAAAGTCGATAAAATTTTCAATGAAGTCGTATTGTCCTTGTAATTAAGTGATTTTACTTAAAAATGGGTATCATAACATGAAAGAAAAATTGTTTAGGGTAAGGTCAACTTGACTTTAATAATTCAGAAAAATTCTTTAAAAATTAATGAAATTGTCTTTAAACCTTTCACTATCGATGTCCACTTAAAAGGACATTCGAAAAAGACACCACATTCTATTTTCCCACTTAGTTTCGATTTATTTCTCGATGTTCTTTTAAAGTAGAGGCTTTAATCTAAATAAGCTATAAAAATATAGATTATCTCAATTAAATTAAAAATTATTTCTTTCAAATCAAAAATATTTCACTTCACTTTAAGGAAAACTTGGCATATTTAAAAGACATGCGGCTTTAATAGAGGAACGACAATTTGCAAAGATTCGTTTTCTTAATATAAATGACACAAAATTTTAAAGCAAAGATTGCGAATTTTTTTTAGTAAAAATACCTTTAGTTTTAAAAATAATGCCCTTAATATTGTGTTAATTACAAGTTCTAAAATGTAGGTAACTTAATCTTTCATATCAGCCCAATATTTTTTTTAGTGTAAGGTATATTTTTTATACCCACCACCCTCAAAAAAATCGCTTCTGTAACATATACTCCCAAACATATTTTGCTTCAAGCATATAAATTTTTGGATATTGCCCAAATATTTATATGTTTGATTTCTTCCAATATATAATATGTTTGAAACCATGTTGGTCTAAACAATATAATATGTTTGGGTAGTCTAAGTTCCAAACATTTTGTATTTTTCCATCCAAATTCAAACTATATGTTCTAATGTGAACATATAATATGTTTGGAAACATTTTGAACCCAAAAATATTATATGCTTAGAAGATTTTTCTCCCAAAGAAGATTGTGCTCAAATTTTTTTTCTGCCTAATTGTATATTCCCTCACATTTTTCTCACTTTTTCTGTAATACAAGGGACCTGGGTTCGATCCCTGCTTCGACCAACACCATTTTTTTTTAATATATTTTTTAACATATATTCCAGATACGTTCGGAAGTTCCCGAAAAGGTGTTCAGCATTAAGGCCGGTACTCTGTTCTGTTTTCGCGTTGAAACTCCATACAAGACCAAAAAATGCGAAAAATTTGCGAAATTTTTTCCATTTGTGATACTTTGTTTTTTCGTGTTGAAAAACTGACGTTTATAGCACGGCGCCATTTGCAATGTGAATTAAGAAATAATTTATTTATTAAAAACTATTTGTGCGGGTTTATAAATCAAACACGGACCATATTTTTGTTCCGAAACTATACAAAGGATCAAAGGAATAGCAGATCAATTGCCCAAGGAAAAATAAAATGTTATTTTGTAAAAACAAGCAACAACCACCAACTTAATCCAATATCGCTCCCTGTAAAATAGCGCTCCAAGCTACCTAAAAAAACGCCGCTTTCTATGTGCGAAATAATGGTTTCCATAAAAATTTTTCGCAAGAATGAACATAGTACCGGCCTTTACATACTATTATATTAAATTTTTACTACGAAATTGTAAAGTGTGTTTTATAAAAGACTTAAAGTCAGAAAAGAAAAATGCTTGATATAAACGAAATGGACTGAGTTCAAATCAAATATTATTTTTTTATTGCAACAATAAAAATTGTGTAACAAATAAAGGTTTTTGTGTACAAGTTTAAAATTTTCGAAGAAATTCAACTCTTACAAAAGAAGAACGTGAAGTCGAGTATATATAAATATTTTTCCATCGAATCCTAAGGTTAACGATAACCATTCAAAAGAACATTATATTTAAATTCGAAACAGTAATTTTAAAACAGCACATAAATTTATTTTGGTGTGAACAATTGATTGCTAGCATGTAACAGCATTATTTAGAAATACAAATAAATATGAATTTTTATTAACGAATAATTTTGTTCTTAATTTAATTCTTAAGGCCGGTATAAATTGGTATTATCGCGTTAAAATGGCCATGTTTACCCTTTTACTTTTCTACACCCAGAAAAAAGTGACCCCTTCTTTAAGTTAAAATGAACTCATTGTGAAGAAAGTTGAACGTCGTATAGCGCCAAAGACATTTTTATTTGTTTGAACGATGTGATTTTCGTAGAAATTAGGAATAATGCATTCCATATATTAGTTAACATTTTCCTATATTTATATACCACTATACTACAGAATGAAAAAATTTAACTAATTTGAATTCATATATGGAATGATTTTATTGAAATTTTTTCATTCATTTCGACAAATCTTTCACATTTGTGGTAAAATTTTTACTTCATAATTAGAACTGCTTACCTTCGTTTTTAAATACAATTTTATTTATTTCTATAAGCAATTATATCTTCAATAAAAGACATGTTTTATTAATATATTGAATATATTTATTAAGAATCAACAGCATCGAATCTCTTTGAAATATTAGTTTATTAATCCACTATTTCCAATTTCCGTGTGATATTATCAACTGTAAAACGCACTTTTTCTTCTTCTTGTACTTTTCACTTTTAATAAGTTGCTGCCTAACGATTTTGACCTCCTTTTACAATTTCAATACCTACAAATATAAAAAATCATAAAACATTTTTGTTGCAAAAGGTTAGCGTCACTGAATATTACCTGATATTTGAAGATTCCAAAATGAAGACAAATGAAAGGGTTGTTATTCTGCTGGTGTTTTCTTTCTTTATACACTATCACGAACATTGATAGATTTATTTAAAAAAAAACGAAAATTTTTCTCACTAATTTAAAATAACAAATATTTTATATATTTTATTTGTTATTTATTGTATTATTTTACCATATTATTTTTTAACAATCTCTCCGTATACCAAAACAACGCGATTCCAACTAAAAAAACAACCGACGCGCAAATATATCGATTACACCCACGCGCAAACACATCGATTACGATGACAGGTATCGATTACAGGTAGACAATAGAAATTTAGGAAAATTTCCTATATTCTAACAAGTGTGTTTCCTTAAGTTTTGAAAGGATTGCATACTTCTTAGTACGAATGAACTAAAATATTTTTCTATACCAAGTTGTTCGTATGTATGAAAAACTTTCTATTATAAAGGAAGTCGCAATTATCATTTTATAAGAAATTTTACTAATTTTGAGGAAACTTGGTTTTAGTTCGGTTTTTGTTTATTTTTACGAATGCTTTGTTATCGGTGAATAAAATTTTCTTTTTCAGTTGTAAATTCTTATACCCAGCGAAGAAAATAGTATGAGTAAAATTCCATGCCTTATTCTAGTTAATGAACTATTCCTAACTGCTTACAGTTTAGGATTTTTTTACTGAAACGAGTAAATTTTATTATTTTTCACAAAAATTTACCTTAATGGAAATAAAATGGATAAACTATATTGATGAAAATTTTTTCCTTTAGTTTCGAAGGCACTTTTTTCTGGGTGTATAATAATTTCTTTTAAAGAAAATAAACTTATTCAATTGTTGCTTTGGATCTTTCCCCACCATGTTATAATACAATTTACCGGAAAAAGTTGTAATGTTAGTCTGGTTTTGCCGCTAAAATGAGAAATAATTTTAGCGGTAAAACTCGAACTCAATACCCGCTTTTATTTTCGAAAAAATCCGTCAGCTCCTCTTGGACTACTCATTAATAAAGAGGAACTAATCTTTGTTTTTATAGATCTTACTGTTTAATTTTTCACTGTTTCGCCCTGTTTTCATTTTACTTTCACAACACTCAAAAAAAAGTGAACTCTCTATTTCACTAAAGCCATATTAACTTTATATTAGTTCATAGAATCATTATGTTTGGAAAAAGTTTATTTTAGTCAAATAATTTTTGGCGTATGTTAGTTAAATGAACTAAAAAACGGGAAAAGGTTATACACAAATAAAGCATAAAGATTTCCTAATTTCGTATTTCTTACAAAATAGTTCATTATTTCTTTAAATTTGTAAATTTTACCAAAAATGTGTCCATCGTGAACTTCGTATGTCACTAAAGACATTCTTGCAATTTTGAACTCCAAGATTTCTCTTAAAACTACAAATTTTCTTTAACTACTGAAAAAAATTAGTTATGTCTAATAAATTTTCTTGAATTTGTCGAAAAATATTTACTTATTTTTGCCATATCGGAGTGATGCCAGCGCTTGTAATACCGTTTAGTTAAAATTTTCTAAAAAAGTTCCAAATTTTCTAAAATTAATCGAAAGTTATCTTTCCTGGTGGGTTCACTGTTTTTTCAGTGAACTCTAAAAAGAGTGCACTGAAAAAATATTGTCGTGAGGCCAAAGAGTTCATGTCCTTAAAATAAGAATACAACGTTTGCTTAGCTTAGAAGACGCATTTCACTAATATAAAGTTTTTTCCATGTTCAAAGGTCGATACTTTCAATGAAGTCGTGTTGTCGTTATAATTAAGTGATTTGACTTAAAAATGGGTATCATAACATGAAAGAACAAATTTTGGACTAAGGTCAACTTGACTTTAATAATTCAGAAAAATTCTTTAAAATTAATGAAACTGTCTTTAAATTTGTTGCATTTTTGCATCTTGACTACAAGGCAAACATCATTCAAAAATAGGATATGTTTTTCAATACTTTATTTTAAAGACATTTTTTACTTGAAACATAGCATAATTTCTACTGGAAGTCTTGTTTTTAACGGACATTTTATAGCATATGAAAAAAAAGCTGAAAAAGCGAAAAATTGAAATGTGCTTCGTAGAGTCAAGTACACAAAACCCCATTTAAAAGAGAATTGTGTCTTAAAAGCATTCTTACTTGTATTCTCCGCTACTTTGGTTCGTAATCAATACCAAAATTGTTAAAGTGGAGACACAATCTTTGGAACCGGACATGCTTTTTGTTCAGTGTATAGTGCCATTTCGTTAGTTTTTATGAAGATCCCTTTAATTACCTTTGTTTGAATATTTTGACTTACTCGTCCTACGTTCCGATTTGTTTTGACGAAACAAAAAAATTGTGCCCGTAATGCGAAAATGATAAACAAAACTCATGCTCTTTTTTTTTCAAATATATTTTATCTTGGTTCCGAATGAATTTTCTCTCCGAATACTCATTTTAATATTTTACTTAAGCATATACAATTTTTGGCGAAGTCTTATATCACAACATATATATTTTTACTCATAATATGTAAATTTATACTTGTTTATATTCACACATAGTATATATTTAATGAAATTTTCTTTGTGTATATATATTTGTAATGCGCCAATTGGTTACTTTCATTATTTTACTTCCAGCATACCCTTTGTCTCTCTTTGTAAACACATATATGTTTATGGGCTATTTCTAAATTAATGTATGTTTGCATCCAAGCATATTATATTTACAAACATTTTATGTCCCAAACGTAATATGCTGTAACATATTAACATATATGTCCCAAACATATTATGCTAGTTTATGAACATTATATGTTTGCCCTCAAAAATATTGTGTTTAAAAATTTGAGTTCCAAACATATAATGTTTATACCCAAACATATGAAAAACAGTCTTTTTCGTCCGTGTGGTGACGCGGATATAATAAGTTTGTCATTCCGTTTGTAACACATTGAAATATCGATTTTCGACTATATAAAGAATATATATTCTTGATCAGGGAGAAATTCTATGATATAAAGATGTTCGTCTGTCTGTTGTAATCACGCTACAGTCTTCAATAATGAAGCAATCGTGCTGAAATTTTGCACAAACTCGTCTTTTGCCTGCAGGCAGGTCAAGTTCGAAGATGGGCTATATCGGTCCAGGTTTTGATATAGTCCCCATATAAACCGACCTCCCGATTTTGGGTCTTGGGCTTATAGAAATCGAAGTTTTTATCCAATTTGCCTGAAATTTGAAATCTACAGGTATTTTATGACCATAAAGAGGTGTGCCAAAAATGGTGAGTATCGGTCCATGTTTTGGTATAGCCCCCATATAGACCGATCTCCCGATTTTACTTCTTGGGCTTATAGAAACCGCAGTTTTTATTCAATTTACCTGAAATTAGAAATCTAGAGGTATTGTAGGACCACAAATACGTGTGCCAAAAATTGTGAGTATCGGTCCATATTTTGGTATAGACCGATCTCCCGATTTTACTTCTTGGGCTTATAGAAACCGCCGTTTTTATTCAATTTACCTGAAATTGGAAATATAGAGGTATTGTAGGACCACAAATACGTGTGCCAAAAATTGTGAGTATCGGTCCATGTTTTGGTATGGTCCCCATATAAAACGTCCTCCCGATTTGGGGTCTTTGGCTTATAGAAACCGTAGTTTTTATCCAATTTGTCTGAAATTAGAAATCTAGAGGTATTTTAGGACCATAAAGAGGTGTGCCGAAAATGGTGAGTATCGGTCCATATTTTGGTATAGCCCCCATATACACCGATTTCCCGATTTTACTTCTTGGGCTTCTAGAATCCGAAGTTTTTATCCTATCACAATGGACTGAATAGTCTAAGTGAGCCTGATACATCGGGCTGCCACATACCCTAACACATCCTATTTGCCTGAAATTGGAAATCTAGAGGTATTTTCGGGTCATAAAGAGGTGTGCCGAAAACGGTGAGTATCGGTCTATATTTTAGTACAGCTCCCATAAGAACGATCTCCCGATTTAACTCCTTGGGTTTCCAGAAACCGTAGTTTTTATCTGATTTGCCTGAAATTGTAAATATTCTGGTATTTTAGGCTCACAAAAACGTGTATCGGATTAAGTTTTTATCGGTCCATTTGGTAATGCCTCCATATATACCGACTTCACTTCTTGAGGGTGAAAATTGCTTGAAACTCGATGTAAAATTTCCATATTTTACTTCTACAGATTTGAGATTTCAAATCAAGACGTTATTTTATAATTTTATTGCACACTTACAAGACATGTTAATGATTCCTCTAAAACTCAAACAAAAATGGTTCTTATAAATCCAGAATCTGATATAGTCCTCATAGGTGAAATCTTTAAATTAATTTTCGGGATGTGTTCAGGAGTCCTCAAGCCCTCCTGAAATTTCAAAGGAAACCCTAATAATTGGTTCATGGTGGTGGGTATTTAAGATTCGGCCCGACCGAACTTATTGCTGTATATACTTGTTTTTTTTTTTTTTATTTTTTTTAAATAAGTGTGTTCCAACGGTTTTTGATGTTCCTAAAAAAAGAGACATCAATATATCTAATCCTCTTGGCATTGTCCTGATGTTGCAATATCAGTATTGAAAATCGGTCGTGGCCCAGCAGCTTTAGGGCTTTGGAATTGTTGGCGACTTCTTTAATTGCGCCTAAGACAAATTGACGAATTTTGTAGCCTCGAAGGCCGAATATAATACGCGGCGAAAATTAAATATTATTATCAGTTGAGCTACAAAATAACCTCTAATTTTTTGTCTCTTTCACCACGCAGAACGTGAAGACATTAATTTACTGCGCCTGATCCACACCCCTCTGGCCATTGTCTGGGAAGAGCATCGAACTAAGGGGTTAGGTCTTCCAGCAGTATGAAGGTACTTTGTCGTGACACACAAAAATGATTTTACTCCTGGAAATTCTCGCTATTAACGAAAATTCTCATGATTTGCGAATATCATCGCTCCACCATTATCGTTATTCATTTGTGGGTCTTGAGCTACATTTGGAGTGTAACGTTAGAGTAAAAATCGTTCGTCTGCTAGAATTATATGGCAAGCGTTATTAAATTTATTTTAAATCGTCGGCATTATTATGCTAGTGCTCCTGATTAAAGCGTAAGGATAATTAAGACCATTATCATAATTAATATCGTCATGATCGCCATCATTTTTAAAGTTTAGTTCAGTCAGCCCATTTTAGTTTCTGACCCAAATTTTTGTGCGAATTCTTTTTCTTTAAATTTAAAAATGGATTTTTACCTTTTTAAAAGGCTATTTTAATTTTCCTAAACAATTATCATATTGTTAGTTTCCAATCAAATATTTATATAAGTCTCCTATTTGTGACTCATTTTGATACAATTTAATTTTCAGTATTCATACTCATGGCTGATTGTCGCTAATGTAATTAATTCAAAATAAATAGAAAAGGCAATCAATGATTGGCAAATATAACCTTCAATATTTTGAGATTTCTTTAAAAAAAATAATAATAAAATCTGCTAAATAAACAAAAAATAAAATATAAATAAAATAGTGGTTGGTTGGTGTTACGTGGTGATTGGTGTTTTTGGTCATAGAAAAATGCTCGATGATTGATATACGGACGGACGGACATACGACACAACAAATGAACAAGTGCTCAGGTTTGGTAGTTTGTTGTTACTGGAGGCTTAGGAGTCTGGGGTTGGTTTTGTATTTCAATTGATGTCGAAGAAAGTAAAAATACTCAAAAAAAAATAATAATGTACTCAATCATGCCGAAGATTATGGGTACTATTGTCACTTGTTGGCCACTAATTATTGTATTTAAGCAAAACACATAGTTTTTTAGACACTACCATTTGCCCACCTCTAATAACTCATCCAATGCAAAAGTATGGTCGGTATTTTTGGGATAGAAATCAAATCTCCACAAACACTGGTATATGGGGAGAAGACGAGGGCGTTCATTTGATGACCAAAACTAATGTTAGCAGTAGCGTCTACTGCAGCAGTAGCAGCAGCTGCAATCTTGTAAATGGGCCACTATTAAAAAGAAATTAATGCCTTTCTTGTTGGTGTTGTTGTTTGTTCCCCCAAAATCAGGGTGGCGACAAAGCTTCTTCGCTTTTTCGCCAGCACCATCTTTGGGAAGATAACGAAAATCCGTTAAAGGTTTTTTGGTTTTCATTCATTTCGAAACAAAAATTTAGATTGCCATGAATTTGAATGAGTAGAGACGAACAAGTCAAACAGCCAAATAAAACAAAAACAAAAAAACAAAAACAAAAACAAAAAAACGTGAAAAAGTTACCGAAATCATGGAATGGAAATGGAAAAATCAATTTATCTGTGAGTGTGGATTTTGTGAAAATAACCATAAAATCGCTGAATTTGAATTTCGGGTTAACGAACGCGTTTCTTATTTTCCCAAGACCCGTTTGCCTTGGAACATGTTAAAGCATGTTGTGCTGTCCCTCGCCTTTAGCCTGTGAGACTGAGTACCATGTACTTACAGCCTTATAGCCAGCCGCTCTAGCTAGCATAGCAACTAATACAGCCGGTATTTGTCTTAGCCATTTGCTCTCTTTGGTCTGGTACATAAATGTCTGGCTGGTTGGCTGGCTGATTGGTTGGCCGGGTGGGTAGGTTATATCTGTTAAGTATTTTTGGGCCAAAGTTTCATAAATCTTTTGAATAAATATAAGTACACGATATTTTGCATGCAAAGCACACTCGATATGCCATGAAGTGGTATTTTAACCATAGCTAAGAAAATATTGGTAAATCCAGATAGAGGTGGTTTGAATGTTTCTTTTGGTGTTTCATAACATGTGACTTTTTAAGAATTTTTGTTTCAGTGGACTTTCCTACAGATAGGTCTTTTACACTAAACCAAAAGTTTTCAAATTAAGGAACGTATAATGCTAATTGTAATGGGAAGACATTTGTGAATTTTATTTGACTGTAAACCCTTTCAAGATTGGTCGTCTTCCAAGTTAGAGGTTTGGAGATCCTCAGAAAAAAGTCAACGAAAATTTCTATAACCGATTTAACCAAGGTATATTTATCTGCCTTGGATTTAACTTTATTTTAGTTCATGAAAACCAATTGATTCTAATTAACCCTTAAATGCCAACTGTATCTTTAAGGATACGGCCAGAAAAAATCCTTACGTTTTAATATTTTGAGCGAATTTAATGAAATCAAGTTTGATGCATTTAAAACCTCATAACGATATTTTTTAAAATACGTTTTTTCGGAAAGTTTGTAATACTTCTGAGTAATCCGCAGTCAAAACCAAAAATTTTGACAAAAAATTAAAAATACTAAAAATTGGAAGTTAAATAATATTTACCAGAGATAAAAGTAATGTTGGTAAAAAACTGAGTAATGTAAATATATCTCTATTCTCTACTAAAATCAAATTGTTTATTTGTAAATAAGAACTTAGTTTAGTGCGCACTGCATTTTTTAAGATAAAATTACTATTTAAAAAAAAATACATATTTTTTACTATTTTTTGTACTATATTTTTTCGGAGGAATCGGTCATCTTGTGCAGTTAAGGGTTAAATTTGGCCAAATCTCAGAAATATTTCCTTATTTTAATCAGTTGTTGCTACCCGACGACGCTAAATTCTAACCCACTTACTTTCTATTTATTTCTCATTGTAATTTTAATGTATCGACAGTAATCTACACGGACGAAAAAGACTGGTTTTCATATGTTTCGGAGCAAAAATTGTGTGTTTGGAACTCAAATTTTTAGCACATTATTTTTAAGTGCAAGCATATAATGTTCATAACATTTTTTTTAAATATAATATGTGTGGATGCAAAAATATATTAATTTAGAAATTGCCTCACACAAAAAAAAATCTGATTCAATCACGAATTAATTTTTTAATTGAAATGTCTTCAATCACGAAAGTATTAATCATAGTTTTAATTGGGCATATAAAAAATTCTTGATTAAAAAATTAATTGATTTCATTAGAAAATTTCAATTAACTTTTTAATTGATTCAATTAAAAATTTAATTTATGTTGATTGCAAAACTCAAATAATATATTAATTAAAAAAGGTAACTATGTTCAATTATTTTCTTAGAGTGTTTATTTGGATTAACAATTGATTGTTTGAAATACATTTTTAATTAAAAATTAAAAAAAAATGTTCATCACTTTTTTTTAACTGACTTAGTCATTCCAATTTGATTAAAAAGTTAATTGTATCAATTAATTTTTTATTAAAGAATTAATCACGAATCAATTTTTTAATTGAAATGTCTTCAATCACGAAAATGACAGTTTCAATCACAGTTTTAATTGGGCATATAAAAAATTCTTGATTAAAAAATTAATTGATTTCATTAGAAAATGTCAATTAACTTTTTAATTGATTCAATTAAAAATTTAATTGATGTTGATTGCAAAACTCAATTAATATATTAATTAAAAAAGGTAACTATGTTCAATTATTTTCTTAGAGTGTTTGGATTAACAATTGATTGTTTGAAATACATTTTTTATTAAAAATTAAAAAAAAAGTTCATCACTTTTTTTAACTGACTTAGTCATTCCAATTTGATTAAAAAGTTAATTGTATCAATTAATTTTTTATTTAAAAATTTTCAATCACTGACTTAATTAACTTAACGTTTCTATCTTGATTAAAAAGTTAATTGTATTATATATTTGTTTAGAAAGAAAGACCGAAAGAGTATAAAGAGAAACTAAAGATGGCGAATGAGAGAGATAAGACATCAACACAACATAGTGAGGCAAAAAGTCCAAGGCAATACAAACAAGTTACAAAAGGGATTTTTTGAGGGTGTACATTAGATAGGGTCACGGCCTAAAGGAAAAACGAAGTTGATGCGGTCAACCCCCAGTTTTGTAGCATATGTGAAGACAATTTGCTAGTACAATTTGAGAGCCTACTGTTTTAAAATTCTACCAATCACTTTCGCTACATGATTTTTTAAGTCTGTCCATATTTTTGTGAGAGAAGGCTGTTGTTTTCACTTTTTTCAAATACTATCAACAGCCTTCTCTCACAAAAATATGGACAGACTTAAAAAATCATGTAGCGAAATTGATTGGTAGAATTTTAAAACAGTAGGCTCTCAAATTGTACTAGCAAAAACACATGCACTTTGCATAACGCAGAAAATGCCGTAGTGCAAACAACGAGTATGTATACAAAGGTACCGTTAGAAATTTACAGATAAACAGATTTTGTGTTCTAAATGCCTTATAAATTAATTTCGTAGATGTGAATAACGATGTGCATGTGGTTTCGATCGAACATCATGACAAACAGCAAAAACTATTTGGTGGTGTGTAGGGTGACCTATTGACTTTTTAAAATCTCTGTAACTTTTTTGTTTATGAATATAAGTAAATACTTCAAAAGCAAAAGTTTCATATTTTGTTAAGATCTTTATAATGGATATAAGAAATGGGCATCATAGGGGTATACGAAGCGAAATAAAAAAAATAAAAATCAAATTTGACGTCGGAGTCAAAAAGGACCAATGCACGAAATATAGCCCCTGATTAACCACGAACAACGATATGCGTTTCTTTTCGATCGGACTTCAAATGACGACACAACACAATAAATTGTATTTCGGGGGGTCGTAGGGTGCACGAAAAAAAGTTTTGGTTTTCTGAAATTGTCTTCGCATATGCTACAAAACTGGGGGGTGACCGCATCAACTTTTTTTCGTGACCCTATCTAGTGTACATACGCTATAAATCTTTGCCATATTGTTGCATACACTTAAATGCATTTTTATAAACATCTTTAAGAAATCAAGAAAACATACGCAATTTTGAGACCATTTTTCCACTGAACGTCTCTACACTGAAAAATTATTGGCCTAATATGGAAGATTATGCAACCTAAATTAGGGCTCAATATTAAGGTCAAATTTCCTTAAAATCATGAAATTTTAATTAAAAGAAAGTTTATAATCTTTGTTTCAAAAAAAAAATTAGATAAAGAACACAAAACTTGGAAATTTGCGTCCCTCTGTTAAAGTCGGAGCTCTTTGAAATAAGGCAATTTTCCCTTAAAGTAAAGTAAATCATTTTTATGTTGAATAAATCGTCTTTAAATTAACTGACATATTTAATTTTTAAAGATAAGACCGCTTCACATTTAGGCTAAGACTTATTTTGAACATTTTGCATCTTTGTTACAATTTTTTTTGAAGTAAGAAAAAATTTTTAATACACTCAAAAAAAGTGAACCCTATATTTCACTAAAGCCGATTTAACTCTATTTTAGTTCAGTTATAGATTACCCTATACCGAATTTTTTATAATAAACAAAAAATGATTTTTTCCTAGTGTATTGGCTTTAGTGGAAAAAGCGAGACAACAAAACACTAATGTCTGATTTTGCTGTCGCAGCTGTTGGTTCAGTTGGTTCATTTCAGGATTTCTGTAGTCTCAGCAGTGGATAAAGCACTGTCGGCAGCAACAACCTTTTCAATTTCTTTTCATTTACTTTGTTGCAGTTGAATTTTCTTCGTTTTTTGTTTTTTTTTCTTTCTATCTTCTTGTATTAAAAACAGGTTTTGACTTATTAAACACTATCGTACTCTATTGTACCTTGTCATCATACGAAAAGCATTTAGAAACCACCACATCATATGGTAAAGATATTTTCATTTGATCTGCAACATTTTGTTACCCTTCAAGGGAGGCACGTCATGTCGTTGTAGTATGGTGTTCTAGAGACCTGTATGAAATATGCACTTTACAGCTTAATCAAACATGCCTTTAGGCTGGACTCTGGTGTTTAGCCTTCAGTTAAGTTTTGAGTGAACTTTTTTTTCGTTTACCTTTTTTTTTGCAAGTACCTTATTATGCTTCTACAGGAGATGTATTCTTGTGTTCAAGATTGCTCAGTGGAATGGGGTTAATTAGAGGGATATGTAATATGCTTTGAACCATGCAACATATATGTCTTTCAGGATGTACACACAAAGAAATTATTCTTTCTTTTTTTAGAAAAAGGGGATTTTTTTGGTGTTAACAAATACATTTACTAAAACAATTTTAACAACTACAAACATATTGTTTGATCTTAATTTAGTTTCGGAAAAGGATTTCATTTATAAAGGCTAACATTCGATGATATGTTAATAAAGGCACTCCAAAAGAGTTCTATCAACTTTATTTTGAAATCAGTGGCATTCACATGTAATATGAAAGCTTTTATATGTGGAAATCATACCTACACATTAAAAAAAAAAAAAAAAACAAGTATATACGGCCGTAAGTTCGGCCAGGCTGAATCTTATGTACCCTCCACCATGGATTGCGTAGAAACTTCTACGAAAGACTGTCATCCACAATCGAATTACTTGGGTTGTGATATCTTAAAACTTCTTAACATCGTTTTCTAAATTGTGAGTTAGTCCATACGTGGTATATATTAGAAAAAAAAAAGTTATGTATAGGTAAGTCTAATAATAATTACGAATCGACATGGAAATTGAAATGTGGGGGTCGCTTATATGGGGGCTATATTAATTATGAATTTGATATGGACCAATTTTTGTGTGATTGGGGATCGATTTATCTGAGGGTTATATATAACTAAAGACCGATATGGACCTAGTTAGGCATGGTTGTTAACGGCCATGTACTAGCACTATGTACCAAATTTCAACTGACTTGGATGAAATTTGCTCCTCCAAGAGGCTCCAAACCCAAATCTCGGGATCGGTTTATATGGGGCCTATATATGATTATGGACTGATATGGACCACTTTTGGCATTGTTGTTAAATATCATATACTACCACCACCTACCAAATTTCAACCAGATCGGATGAATTTTGCTTCTCCAAAAGGCACCGAATGTCAAATCTGGGGATCGGTTTATATGGGGGCTATATATAATTATGGACTGATATGAACCAATTCCTGCATGATTGTTGGATACCATATACTAACATCACGTACCAAATTTCAACCGAATCGGATGAATTTTGCTCTTCCAAGGGGCTCCGGAGGTCAAATCTGGGGATCGGTTTATATGGGGGCTATATATAATTATGGACCTATTTCGACCAATTTTTTCATGGGTGTTTGAGGCCATATATTAACACCATGTACCAAATTTCAACCAGATCGGATAAAATTTGCTTCTCTTAGAGGCTCCGCAAGCCAAATCTGGGGATCGGTTTATATGGGGGCTATATATAATTATGCACCGATGTGGACCAATTTTTGCATGGTGGTTAGATAACATATACTAACACCATGTACCAAATTTCAACCGGATCGGATGAATTTTGCTCCTCCAAGAGGCTCCGCAAGCCAAATCTGAGCGTAGGTTTATATGGGGGCTATATATAATTATGGACCTATTTCGACCAATTTTTTTATGGGTGTTTGAGCCCATATATTAACACCACGTACCAAATATCAACTGAATCAGATGAATTTTGGTCTTCCAAGAGGCTCCGAAGGTCAAATCTTGTGATCGGTTTATATGGGGGCTATATATAATTATGGACCGATGTGGACCAATTTTTCATGGGTTGTTAAGGATCATATACTAACACCATGTACCAAATTTCAGCCAGATCAGATGAAATTTGCTTCTCTTTGAGGATCTGCAAGCCAAATTTGGGGGTCCGTTTATAAGGGGGCTATATGTAAAAGTAGACCGATATGGCCCATTTGCAATACCATCCGACCTACATTAATAACAACTACTTGTGCCAAGTTTCAAGTCGATAACTTGTTTCGTTCGGAAGTTAGCGTGATTTCAACAGACGGACGGACGGACATGCTCAGATCGACTCAGAATTTCACCACGACCCAGAATATATATACTTTATGGGGTCTTAGAGCAATATTTCGATGTGTTACAAACGGAATGACAAATGGTGGAGGGTATAAAAACACTTTCCTCCGGAACGAAATGTAAGGCAATCAAAATTCCAATTTTTTGTGAGGTATTTTCTTTCCAATACTTTATTTTAAAATGTTTTTTTTACGTTAAACTTTCTTCGGTGTACGAGCAAATAAACCCGAATTTATGGTAATCAAACCTTTTTTATTTACCTTAAAAGAACATTTTTAGCAACAAAGAAGCTGAAGCGAGCAATCACGAAAATGCCCAACTCTAAATTCAATTTGATAATTGTGCAAAATATCTGAGTATTATATTGGATTCGAGTTAACAATGTGTTATCTGTTTCAATTTTGCAGTTAATGTCCCGAATTTTAGGTGGGTTCTTCACTTAAAATTGTTTTTATTTCACAGCAATTAATGGCTTGTCCCATTTGAAATTAAACACTTCCAGAAATTCGCTTCACTAATTGAAATACTTATTTTTGATGGTTGTCACCCTCTTAACTTAATGCATGCACGTCCACAAGAAATTCAGTAAATATATGTTACTTTATTTCATTAAGTATCATTGTGGAGTAGTAATTATCCATGAGAAAAAAAAAACACTAATCTAAATGACAAATAAATTAAAATTACTAAATATCACAAAACTAAGTTAACACAATTAAATTGTAGGTATACCTTAAATTGGTCAATGGATTTTTGTCATTACCATTGATGTAAAGTTTTCATTTTTCCCTATAAGAAAATATTCCCATAATACTTCCTTTGTTAAATATTAATTGTTTATGGTAGGCATTTTAATATTATAATAAAACAATTATTAATTATTAACAATTATAATTAATTGTTTATGATGTTATTTAATTGTTGCAGCTAGTTTTAATCCATTTGTGGGTTTCTCTATTATGAAGAGAGAGTCTCGATACAAAGAATGAGTTTGGAAGAGAGATAGAGAGAGAGAGAGAGGTGGGAAATTTGCCAATAGCTTCGACAACGATTAATTGCCTTAGGTTTGCGTCTTAAGTCTTTTGTTTTAGCATTTAGCACAACATTCTTTCCTTTCTTGTTGTTGGCATTGTTGGTCTATTGCTGTTGCTGCTTCTGTTGCTGTTTATTTTTTGCTCTTTATCTGATTCCTCTTCCCGTAAAACAAAGCATCAATCACACACACACACACACATACACTCACATATATATTCATGTAAATATCTATCTTAACAATATCATCCGTTGGTATTGCCTGCCTTTTAAGAAAACCACCAACATCTTTGGAAAGGTCAAAACTATGTGCAGAGGGACTGACTAACAGTTCATTTTGTGTCGATTTTTTTCGCTTTTGTATTCACCTTCTTTTACTTCACTAAGCTAAGCTTGAATTTCGTTTATTAGAGCTCTTCTTTTTTTGCCCACACTTTGGGGCCGTTTGCCGATGTTGGTCGTTTTGGAAATTAGATTACGCACGATTATTCAAGTATTCCTTGGACGAACTCTCGGTAAGGTGCTTCATGTTTTCTGTTGCTGTTTCTTTGTTCTCTTTTACTATTGTGGTTTTGTATATCTTTCAATTGTTGTTGCTTTTGTTTTATTTTAATTAAAACAAACACCCATTTTGATAAACACTACAAAGAAAGCCAACACGGAAAATATCTACGCGTACCGATACCGTTTTCTATAAAGCTCTTCGACGACGTCTTTATGGCTTGTACTCCGCTCACAGACTGAGAGAGCATGCGATAAACAGAAATATGTTGCCGTCTTGCCTGAATTCTGTATCTGGAGCTGCTGCTGCAGCAGCAGAAAAGAGCAGCAATAGCCCAAGCAGCTGTAGCATGATTACTTCAAAGTTGTTGTGGTTTCTTGTTTTTCAAGAGATTTGGCCCACCACAGAATCGGAATCTGAGACTATGCATCCAAGCAGCAGCAGCAGTAACTGTAGCGGCTAGGAGTAGTACTTAAACGAATCCAACTTGTTACGAGTCTTTAAGGTCTTTATGGAAGATAACAACAACGCCACAAAAGAAGAGAATAATGATGGTGCGTATGTTTGTTTATATCCATCTATACAAGTTGTCTTGTTTTGGTTTTTGTTTTGTTGTCACTGTATACGGCTAAAAGATCTATGATATATACAAATTTTTAGATTCTTACCTCATCGGAAAAGTCCCCTTGGTGTTTGACGTCTTCGACTTCAGTGTAATTTTTTGTTTCTTCATGGGATACCACACGTTTGTCATTGATCTCTCTCACTAGACCATCAGCCGGTTTGGTTACCATACTTTTCACCAATGTCCCCCCTGTATTAGATAATTCAGCCAGTTCTCCATTTCCTCCGGGCCCTGGTGGCAAAGCACCTTTGCTTTTGCCATCGACCGCATTAACGTTGGTAATAGGCAGGCCCAAATCGTGTTTCTGCAATATTTATTGATTATTGTTGTAGGTAGTGACGGTTTTTTTGTTATACATTAAGTAAAATACAAAAAATACTTGTTAACTCTTAGTTAATCTACAGTATTCGGCAAAGTTATTAAAAACCATAAAGGTCTAATATTTGAGAGTAATATGTTAGAATTAGTGAAAATTGGTGGTTGTATCTAGTGGATCTGTACACCCAAAGAAAAAATACTTTGCTCCGGAACGAAATTTTAGACAAACAATATTGCCTTTCTTATAGAGTATTTTTTTTTTTTTGGTGCGAAGAAATTCTGATTTATGATAAACAAATCAACATTTATCTCTGATCGTTTTTAATTGCGTCAAAAGAAAACTTTTCGTGTCTAAAATTACGTTCCTCCTACACTCAAAAAAAAGTGAACTATCTATTTCACTAAAGCCATATTAACTTTATAGTTCATAGAATCATTATGTTTGGAAAAAGTTTTTTTTAGTCAAATAATTTTTTGCGTATGTTAGTTAAATGAACTAAAAAACGGGAAAAGGTTATACACAAATAAAGCATAAAGATTTCCTAATTTAGTATTTCTTACAAAATAGTTCATTATTTCTTTAAATTTGTAAATTTTACCAAAAATGTGTCCATCGTGAACTTCGTATGTCACTAAAGACATTCTTGCAATTTTGAACTCCAAGATTTCTCTTAAAACTACAAAATTTTATTTAACTACTGAAAAAATTTAGTTATGTCTAATAAATTTTCTTGAATTTGTCGAAAAATATTTACTTATGTTTGCCATATCGGAGTGATGCCAGCGCTTGTAATACCGTTTAGTTAAAATTTTCTAAAAAAGTTCCAAATTTTCTAAAATTAATCGAAAGTAATCTTTCCTGGTGGGTTCACTGTTTTTTCAGTGTAAAAGACAACTTTTTTCAGTATGTCTACACCATAATGCGTTGTTGAAGTAACGGCAATTTAAATACTGAAATTTTTGGATTGTTAACTGCCATTTATGAATTATATGGTAAAAGTAAAGAAAGGTTATAATTATCACAATTGACTGAATAGTCTAAGTGAGCCTGAATCTTAACCGAGCTGCCACTTTAACCTTAAAGAAAGGTTATTGGCGACAAATAATTACAATATTTTTCTTACGGTGTAGTTCATTCTTGCAAGAATTGTACGAACATTTTCATATGCTTAGTTAGCATTGAATTTATTTGTAAAGTCATTGAATTTTGTACCAGGGTTAGTTCATAAAATATTTGAGACATGTTTGGAATAAAGAAAATGTCATTGGAAATTTCTTAAAATATTTTGAAAATAAAATTAAATTAAAATTAAATTTTTTTGCAATAATAACATAAATTAATTAACATGAGTTAATTTTAACATCAGCTTAATAACAGACTTTTTTCTGTGCTGCTTTGACTCGAGTTCTCGAAACTATAAGCATTGTGAAATGAATTTTTAGTCTAAGTTCACAGAAAAGAATATCACCAAAATATTTCCAATTAAAATTTTAATTGAATTTAAAAAACAAAATATTCAATTAAAAATTTAATTATTTAATTATCAATTAAATTTTCAATTGGAAAAATTAATTTTTTTAATTAATTTTGGAGAATGAAGACATTTCAATTAAAAATTAATTGGATCAATCTATTTCCTAATTGAAGACAAAAAAATATTTTTTTCTGTAATAGTTCGTTTGAAGAAACAAAGATTTATTTGCCTTTAATAAAATATTTTTTTTTGGTCTAAAATTTCGTTTCGGACGAAAGAGTTATTAGTTTTTGTTTTGTTTATGATATCGCAGTGGTAAACTTATCACTTATCACTGATTGCTATACGATTCCATATTAAGCTCAATAACAAAGAACCCCCTTTTTTATAACTGAGTCCGAATGGCATGACTGAAAAACTTGTTGGTGTTCGAAACTGTTGTTGGTGGCCGAAAGTGGCATTGAACCCGAGACCCTTTCTACATCAGGCGAGCATGCTAACCATTGCACCACGGTGGCTTCATTATCTTGAATCGGAAACCAAAATCTTTGGCAATGGTTGCTATAGTTTGTCCCTAAAGAAACTACCGTGTGATATTCATTTATCGTTACTGATTTTTTATGGCTTCGGAGCTTAGAAATAATTGTTTTCGAAATACACCACTTCAGTAATAAGATTTCATTAATTGGTCATGTGCGACCTCCTTCTATGTTGTTTCCAGGTTCGCAGTTAAACTAATGCTAAATTTAGCTTATTTTGATTGGTAAAAAATTATTTGTTTGTAGTAAAATTATATTTTTTGTAATTTTCCGCAGGCCAATGTAATATCCCAACAATTTTCCCACTGACTCGTTTTCCTTATTCGTTTTTCCAAATCGTTTAAAGGTTCACACCAAGTTGATATGTTTTAGTTTGACAGTTACCATGGAAACTACACCCAGAAAAAAGGGGCCCTAATGCCAACTGAACTTTATTTTAGTTCATGAAGATTAGTTGATTTTAGTTAAATTTTGCACAATATGAGTAAATGTTCCTTATTTGAATAATTTATTGCTAATGACGTGAAATAAAAATAAGAAAAAAAGTTGTATACAAATATAGTGCACAATTTTACTAAAAAATAAAATAGTTCATATTTTCCAAAAATGGCAGAAGTTTGCTTAAATTGAGTTCATAAGTCTCTCAAATGAATAAATTTTACTAAAATTGTACCTATCTCGAACTTCGTACAGCGCTAAAGACATTTTAAAATTTTTTAAATCCAATTTTTTCTTCCAACATATGAAATTTTCTTAAACAACAGAAAAAAATTAATTATTTTTAAAAAAATTTCTTCAATATAACAAAAGTATTAACTTATTTGTAACACATTGCAATTAGAAAACTAGTTTCGTTAAATTTTTCTAAAATAAACTTACATTTTCTTCCACGGTGGGGTCACTTTTTTTGGGTGTAGAAATTCCCATTTACTCTAAATTCAAATATATCCATTTTTTTTTTAATAATTACCGCGAACGCAAAGGAAAAAAATTTTTTTCATATCCCCATGTCCTTCAAAGTCTTTGTTTATTCATTTTTTCTATAAAATTTACTTCAATCATTTGACATATATTTTAAAAAGAGTATGTCAGAGCCCAACCAAATTAGGGGGGTTCACATTCTAAAATTTACTTGTTTTTTAGCAAATCTTTAGTTTTGAACTTGATTTTTTATATGAATATCCCAAGTATGTCTCAAAAATGTTATGAACTAAACTTTCAATGTGAACTAAAGCCGATGAAAAGTTTCTTTTTTCCTTATTTTAAAAACGCATTGTAGAAACAAAAACCAAAAAGTGGAGTAGAATTTAGTTAAAAATATTTAGTTTAGCTCAAAGTATTTAGTTCGGTTCAAAATATTTATTTGTTTCTGTGTATTACTGTGTAGTTCTATGGATGTATGGATTAACAACGGTGTCATTGAGAAATCTGAAACGTATAGCTTTGTACTAATCTATGAATCTTAAACTTTCTTCTCTTAATAAGATCCTGATAAAAAGCATATAAGTTCGGGCATCACCAAAGTTATTTATCATATTTACATCGCAATATATGCAATATCATCGATACTAAACGAGCATCTTTAAATTATTAAATTCTTATGAATTCTTCTCAAACATTCTTAATATATAAGCCGAATACTGTACAGTATATATACACACACACAACTCTGTATAGAATTTTTTAATGTTATTGTATTTATTTACCTCTGTTGTCTCAGTTTCCTGTTTATCCGTATCCTCTGTAGTATTTGTTGATACTATGGGACCAGAGTCTTCAATAACTCTTCCATCTTCGAAACGTATCGACCGCTTAACACGGGTTTCAATTTGACGTGTAGTTGTAAGTTCAGTTTTACGTTTTGTTATCCATTCCTCTGCAATTATAGCCAATCCCAATACAAGAGTCAGAGATTCATTTAGTGTGAGAGCCAAATCAAAGAGAGAGACAGATGAGATCATAAAAAGAGAGAAATTAAGAAAAGAGTTGTTTAATGTATAGCAACAACAAAAATAATATTGTTTACAATTTTACGAAGGCCTAAAAGTATACAATGGAAACGAATTGTAAAGGGCCTCGCTTTTTTTAATGATATACAAATAACCGTTAATAAGATCATATACAGTTCATTTGACTGCCAATTTAAATTTTTTATGTTATAGCTCAGTTTAGATTTGACAGATGATCTTTCATTTTATGGCTTTTTGTCGATATCTTTATGTTTTTTGTTTTGCTTAAAAATCTGATACTGGTTTGCTTCAATAAATTTCAGCATTGCATTTGCGTTTTGCATCAATGCTTCTATCTACTGGGTGAATGGTGTTTCATAACAAATATTCCCCCTCTCCATATAGGCCATTTATTCCAACATTCGTAGAGATCTAGTGGAAGAGAATTTAAGTTAACTAAACTGCATCACAGTATTGAATTCATGATGAGTGGCGTGGATGAAATACCTTTGATATGTGCTAATTAGTGTTGGCGAACTTATAGTAGCCGTACGATTCTAACTGGCCTTCTTCATGTTTTTTTGCTTTCATTCTAAGCGAATTTGATGAAATGTCTTGTTTTTCCGGTCCTAACGGTTTTATTATTACTCTTAAGTATACGGCATCAATGGCTATGAAGGCGACGACAGCTGTGTAACAACAAATATATCATATAGCACATATGAGACATTCCATGCTAAAAGCAGTGTTTTGGCGAGATAAAATAAATTCTTTTGTGTGTATATTGAAAAATCGTATTCTAAGTATGTTGGAGTACTAGTTTGGCAAACATATTCCATTACATACACAAGGGTAGCTATTATTTCATTGAAAACATACACAGAACGAATTACGTCAAACATGTTTCAAGAGGAAAAAATTTTATTTGGATGGTACAATTGAAGTCTTAATCGAGTTTTAAAAAATATTCAATTAAAAATTTAATTAATTCAACGAATTTTTTAATTGAAACAAAAATCAATCACAAAAATTAATATTATCAATTAATTTTTTAATCGATACTATCATATCTGTGATTGAAGACATTTCAATTAAAAAATTAATTAGATCAATTAATTTAGCGATTGAATCAGAAAAATAGTCACAATCCATAAATAACATTTTGCTCTTGAAACATGTTTAAGGTGATCATATTCCTTCTGTGTGAAATGTATGTCAGGAATAATTGATCAGACCTTTGATCATGTATACAAATGGATCTAAAACAGACGAAGAAACTGGTAGCGGAATTTATTGCAGTGAACTAGGAATACGAGAGCCGTATACGTTAGATATACGTACGTGTTGGTGAGGCCGTTATTTAGAAGCGATATCAGCTTCTCCATCGACAGTCAAGCAACTATAAAGGCCTTGGTCAATGCAGACATAATGTCTAAGTTAGTCAGCCGCTGTCTTAGGGAAATTAGGGTTTATACTGAAAAATGCAAGTATGTGCTGGGGGATCGTTCGTGGAACGAATAATGTCCTTGCGGACGTTTTTCCTCCCCTGTCTTCATATATTTAAAATATACATGTCAAATATGATGAACTATGGTGAGGACGTAGGGTAACTTCGCAAGATTGCGAGCAAAAAAACAAAACAGTAAAAATTGGGAAATTCTGATGGCGATGAACAGATTGAGGCATTTTATTGGTATTATAATTACACAGAAAAAAATTTCACGAAAATTTTTCCAATTAAAATCTTAATTGAGTTTTAAAAAATATTCAACTAAAAATTTAATTGATTCAACAAGTTTTTTAATTGAAACAAAAATCAATCACACAACTTAATAGTATCAATTAATTTTTTAATTGGATCATTTAATTTTTTAATTGACTGTCAATTAATTTTTAATTGATATCATTTCTGTGATTGAAGACATTTCAATTAAAAAATTAATTGGATCAATTAATTTCGTGATTGAATCAGAAAAAAATTTTGTGTGTAGGCACAAAGATGATGACATTTGCCTGTGGTGTCCGGAATTTACGGAACACTCGTACCACTTCATGTACCAGTGTGTAGCATTATCAGATACACACAAAAAAATAATTCATTTATTTTATGAATAGTGTTCCCAAAAATTTTCCAAACACGGAATTCATAAATTGTATGAAAAAAGTTCATAAATTAAAAAATACAGGTTTTCATTGACTACGAATGTATACATAATATTAATGAAATTTGTAATATTATAAATGAAGTATACATAATTTTCGACATTGAAAAATATGTATTTTTACATAATATATATTAATGTATTAAATATATCTCTTCTTTTCTTTTTTTCTTTTCGATTTTCCCCTAATTCTTAATTGGTCAAAATATATGAACTCATTTATTAAAAACCCCATTAAAGTCCTGAGAGTAAAAAACATTTTATACTATTTTTTATTAGTTATAAATATGACCACCAATGCTTCCAGTTAATTAATAAAGTTGTTTTATTTCGTCAACCTTTTTCAGCAATAAATAATCTTTGGATCGCGACGGCGACTCAAACTGCACTGAAAAAAATCAAACACAGCAAAGCCACGTGTTGCCTTCAAAAGCGTTATGTTTGGTTTTTGTCTTGTATTGTATGCTTGTATTGTATACATATGAGAGTAACTCTATGTTGTGGCTCTCTCATGCTAAGAGAAAACCGGTATTTCTGGATATATTATGTAAAGATTCATTAATTTTATGGAAGAATCCATGCGCATTATTAAAAATTGCTTAATTTAATAACAAGTGTTTACGAATATAAAAAATACATCTATTTCATGAGAGAGTCCATAAATTTTCAAAAATGTACACATTTATGTACAAATTCATATTTTATTTTTTTGTGTGTAGGAGAAACAACAACAGTTAGGAGAAACAACAACTGTTTCAGGCTCTCACCAATTTGCTGGAATGTAGCGTAAGGAATATACTCGGCTTCACCAGGGCCTCTGATTGGGTGTTTTAAGCGACTTTAAGAAAGACGGGTAAATGGAAGTTTTTGAGTGGCTTTAAACGAGACCACATGACGAAGAAGAAGAGGTTGAAGACATTTTCCTCGAGGAATCATAATGAATAGGCCACTACCCAACGAACACAAGGATGAGCATTTTTCATAGGTAACGCCATATCAGTTTGATAGTGAATCCCATCTTCAACATTAATTCAAACGGCCTTGCAAATTGCTTGCGTTCAACAAATTTTCCAATAGTGTTGAAGCATTAAAATGAAATTTAGTTTGAAAAGTTGTTGCTTATATATTGAGAAATTGTTGCTAACGTGTTGAATTCTACTGTTGAGAGTAATGTCTGTTTTTTGTTGAGAACGTGATTTTCTCAACAATTTCTCAAATTGAATTCTAACCTAATTCTTTGAAAAAATGTTTGAAAGCGTATTGAATATAAGCATTTCTCCAATGCTTGTGTTTATTGGGTATAGGTCTAACTAGACATCAATTCGATTCAAGAATTGTCATCATTCTCTACAACCCAGCAAAAAAATTTGGAAGTTCATCCAAAGGCACAACATTAAAAGCAATGCCAGAAGATGCACTCCCAATGATGTTCTTTATTTTAACTACCCAGGAAGTTCTTTTAATTCAATTTTTTATAGCTTGGGTTTTTCATACTTTTAACGGGTAATTTTAACTTTTTTTGTTTCAAATAAGTTAAAAACAGAGTAAAAATTCATAAAATGTTACAAATCATTAAAAATTTGTCGAAAAAAATGCTAAATTCAATCTGAAAAAATTGTGAATTTTTGAAAATATTTGAGTTCAAACGTTTCCGACAAGCGTTAGAATCCATTAAAAATTATAAAAAACTATAAAAATTATTTATTTGACAAAATATCACAGAATTTTTTAATTTACATCCAAAACATTGAATTCGGATCACATCTAAAGAAGTCATGCAAATTCAGTGCAACGGCTGTTGAAATGGAGTACTTCCTTCCTATGACAACCCCACGTTAAATTCATCGCTTCTGCGTCAATTTTGCACCACTTCCGGATCCAAAAAGAACATTTTCATTACTTTTTTTGGCGACGCGTTTTTGCTGGGAAGCTAACCTAATCTAAGAATACATTCCTGTTTGTGAGAAGATTTTGTCAAGTATATTGTATTTTTTACAATATTTAAACATATAATAAAACATCATACGTGTTTCCAGCAAAATATGTTTGCGATACATGTTAGCGAAGCAATGTTCTTTGAGTTGGTAGTAGTCCTTAAATCTGAAAAACGTTATCGTAGGAATATATTTCCAAACAAAAATAAGTATCGCGAGGAAGAATGCACATTTGCCCTATAATGCGGCATGTTGCACTTTAACTCACGCTTTCATTGTGGGTTTGTTTACACACTAAAGCTTCCGCTAAATTAAATTTCATGAATTAAATTGCTGCTATTCCATCGTTCCAAAGGTATCGATAATAACTGCTATCCGGTTTTTTTTTATATAATGAAATGTCTCATACACACTTAGAATTCCGATATAAAAACAACAAAAATTAACTGTCATCCAAATTAAGTGCTCTTCCCTCGTCCAACAATTGTACTTTGACTGTTTGTAGCTGTCTGCATAATTACAACGTCGTCGTTGTAGTCCATTGTATTTCGATTGTCTACTAGTGTTTCATCAAAATTTACCGTAATTTGCATTGCATTGTAATGCAGGTAGTTGCAGTTGCACTGGACCATTAAAGGTCGTTTGGCTATTACGACAACAAAATCATTGTTGTTAGATTTGTGTGTGTTTGTTTTTTTGTGTGGTTCATACAAATGGTGCAGGTAGCTCGGAACGCTAATGCTTTAGAGAGTTATTGGTCAACGCAACTGCCATTCGCATTTTTGGTATTCTAAGGGCCGGTTTCTCATCCGTAGATCAGCTGTTTTATCATAACAAGACAATGAGAAACCGGACCTAAATCGAAAATAATATTAAGATAAACTGTATTGTACTGTCTCCTCCATCAAAGAACCGCTAATTTTAGCTGGATATGCGAATATGCATTAAAGAGATTCCGTAATTATGAAATGAAATTCGTATGCAAATATTACAAATTACTGTAGATCAATTGGTGTTGTTTTCTATGTGGAGGGATTGCATGCAAGTGATAGCATTCAACCATTTCCAATACCTTCTCATATATCAATCGGCAATGTGGCATAACAAAATTAGTCAATCGATTTATGGCATGCACATTCCAATTAATTTAAAGGATGATTTAATTTCAAATGCAATCATTTACGCTCATGTTAGCGTAAAGTAAAAGTAATGGGAATATACAAAATATTAATTTAAAAATAGTTTTAGCTGACTTATATTAAATTAGGGGTATTTCTAGTGAATTAAAATGAGCACAAACGGAAACATTTATTAGTAAATAAAGTACACTAATAGAAAAAATTACGTTTCACAATCGTGAACGGACGTTGTCACAATGAAGCGGAAACGTTCACAAAAAATCAAAACAGAATGTTCACGATTTCGTCTACGGGCGTTCACGGTTTCATGAAAGGCATTCGTTTTTCTTTGGCCATGAAAAATCTTAAAATAATCGTTAGACGTTGTTATGGCAACTCCGCCATTGGTGCAAGGTGTGCAGGCAACACAGGTTCGAGTCACGGTAATGGAAATATTTTTTTTTATTTTATTTATAAATTCGTAACCATTATGTTTTCAGATCATGAACGCTGGTTGTTGTTTTGACAACGTATGGTGTCATTTTTACGTTGTCAGATTGACCCCATCTGTTCTCAGTTTGACAACACATGTGTGTTGATTCACTTTCATGAACGGATCGTTTCGAAATGACCACGCCGTTCATGATTTTTTCTATGGGTGTAGGCAGCAAATTCTGCTAAAATAGCAAAAGTTACTACACTAATAGAAAAAATTACGTTCCATAGTCGTGAACGGACGGTGACAAAATGAAACGGAAACGTTCACAAAAAATCAAAACGGAATGTTCACAATTTTGTCCACGGGCGTTCACGGTTTCTAGACGGCATTCGTTTTCTTTGGCCATGAAAAGTCTTAAAATAATCGTTAGACGTTATTATGGCAACTCCTCGGTGGTGCAATGTGCTAAGGCGACTGGTGCAGAAAACACAGGTTCGAGTCACGCTAGCGGAAATCTTTTTTTAATTTTGTTTATAAAGTCGTAACCATAACGTTTTCAGATCACGAACGCTGGTTGTTGTTTTGACAACGCATGGTGTCATTTTCTCGTTGTCAGATTGACACCGCCTGTTCTCAGTTTGACACCATATGTGTGTTGATTCACTTTCATGAACGAATCGTTTTGAAATGAGCACGCCGTGAATGATTTTTTCTATGAGTGTATTTGCTACAATAAGAAACTGTATCTTATAGTTTGTAAGGCCGAAACAAAAAAAAAATGTTATCTGCGATGGTTGCTCTGTCGTAAAACTTGACATTTTAGAGGTCATAAGTACACAGACCGTTTTCACATAGAGCAAACTAAAATATTCATCTGGAATTCGACGTTGAAAAGTACATCGATGAACCTTATTCAATTTTTGCCGATGAAGCTCCGCCACCGTGGTGCAATGGTTAGCATGCCCGCCTTGCATACACAAGGTCGTGGGTTCGATTCCTGCTACGACCGAACACCAAAAAAGTTTTTCAGCGGTGGATTATCCCACCTCAGTAATGCTGGTGACATTTCTGAGGGTTTCAAAGCTTATCTAAGTGGTTTCACTGGAATGTGGAACGCCGTTCGGACTCGGCTATAAAAAGGAGGTCCCTTGTCATTGAGCTTAACATGGAATCGGGCAGCATTCAGTGATAAGAGAGAAGTTCACCACTGTGGTATCATAATGGACTGAATAGTCTAAGTGAGCTTGATACAACGGGCTGCCACATAACCTAACCTCCGTCATGTCAATTAATTTTTTAAATTGATTCAATTAAAAATTTAATTGACGTCAATTGCAAACCTCAATTAATTTTTTAATTAAAAACGTAACAATTTTTAATTACTACCTTAGCTGACTTTGTGTTTTTAGTTTGATTAAAAATTTGATGGTTAGAAATATTTTTTTTTCAACTTTAATCAACTTTTTAATTGGAAATATTTTGGTGATTTTTTTTTTCGTGTGGTGAATAAATTCGACGTCGTAGTCCATTCCAGTGCGAATTTCGTGAAGGTCGACCAAAATACATTCAATATTGCATGACCGTGAAAAAATTTGGTCGTGTTGAATCCCACATAACTTGTCAATCGCTCAAAAGATGCTCGTGTCGATTGGTCGAAAGAAATGTTCCAAAAATGTGATTTCGGTGCTTCGAAACAGGTCTATATCATTGTGATAGGTGATCGTGGATTTATGAAGTAAACAGCAGACGGCGGAATGGGTGTTTAAAGATGAACCAAATCCAACAAAAGTTGCTCGTGCACGAAGCACTTCTTTTGGGAAAAACGGGACTTATAGCTATCGTACCACTAGAACAGCCAATTCTTAGTGGTACATAATCATATGTTTGCCCGTTGTCTTACAAGAAATCAGGAAAACCAACAACTTAAAACACCTATCGATGACCATCAACGACATCTAGTCAGTTGTCGAACTCACCATTGGTAATTCCCTCGTATATTTTCTATGTGCGCCACTAAGGGATATACAAGTAAAAAATTTACTTTTTTTGAAAAAGAAATTGGAAAGTGAATTTTGTAAAATGGCAACAAGTAGTAGTTGGCAACAAGTAGTAGTTGCCATTGCTTACGCCGGCTATCAATGTAAAACCTTTTTTCGGAGGGTTCAAGTGTGGTTTTTGTTGGGTTTGATAAACTGCCTGAATTTATTCTGATAATTGGTTGATAGTTTTGCTACAAGTAGAGGATGCTGATGAGGAATGTGGTAATTCCGAAACGTGCGTCCATCCAACCATCTTGCAGTCTATAGGGCTTTGCCCAAATGAGTTTGACAAACATTCTTTTCCTCTGTTGGTTAAGCTACACTTGTAGTTTAGTCAATGTATGGTTTTAAGCTGCAATAAAAAACAACAACAATGCTTAAAGAACAAAACCAACAATAACAAAACAAAACAAATGGAATTTTTAAAAATGTGGAAAGTCGAAAAGTCGACTTTTCAAAAATTGAATAAAGTAAAAAACTCAAAGTAGAAAAGACAACTTGTTCAATATTTGAAAAAATCGAAAAACCGATGATTTTGATTATAATCCCTAGTGACACCCCATACAATTCTCGTCATCTTTCCGATCCTGAAACTACTCCACATCGTTCTATGTATCAGCCAACTCAGTCCACATGGCTTTTAATGACTCTCAGTTCTTTCAGTCCACTTCCCTTGTTCTAGCGTGTCTCGACACCCACAACAAAACAAATTATTTTAGAAAATTTTAAATAAAATAGTTTTCTAATTGCAACATGTTACAAATAAGTTAGTACTTTTTGTCAATGGAAGAAAATTTATTACATTTTTTCAGCCGTTTTTCATGAATTAAAATAAAGTTGAATGAAGATCATGTAATATTCTGAGTATTCTACCTTTCCCCCTTTTGATGAAGCAATAATTACCCTCTAGTATCTATTATGGAATTTTAAAAATTTAAGCACCGCATTGCTAGCATGGATCACTACTGCATCCGCCATATTATCCTCTGGTGGTTTGCCATTTGGAGAGTTTCATTTAATTGATTTTCATTGTTGTAAGCGCATTGACAACCACACTTTGGATCGGTATCCCAATAGGCCTAAAGTTCAGTATTGTTTCCAAAACTCTGGGATAGGTAGGAATTAGCCAGGGTTCCCACTATTATCCACTAATGGTTTACTATACCATGATATTATTTTACGTTCATTCTGGCATCATCTTCAATTTTACCACTACTCTAAAAAAAATATTTACCTAATATTAAAGATTACGCAACCTAATTTTGAGGATGTGCAATTTACAAAATATTAAGGACAAATTTCTTCAAAATAATTAAATTTTAATTAAAATAAAGTTTATAAGATTTGTTTCAAATTTCGTTAAATTTAGGACACAAATTATGTAAATTTGCGACCCTCCAATAAAGTCGCATGTCTTTGAACTAAGGCAAATTTTCCTTAAAGTAAAGAAACACATTTTTGAATTAAAGAAATCGTCCATAAATTAACTGAAACATTGAATCTTAAGATATAAGAAAAAAAAAACGCTGACTTATTTTGAGGATCTAGCATCTTTGGTTTAGTTTTTTTAGAATTAAGAAAACATTTTTTACTTTGAGGTATACATACATTATAATTTGGATTTTTAAGCTGGCATTTGTTTGTACGTGAATAACTTTATTAATATACCGCAAAAAGAAAAAGAAAATTCGTTAATGAGATCTGAATCCTAATTTTAATTTTATTATGTTAATCCTAGATTTGAGGCCAAATAAGTCGCTAAAAATGTCTTTATTTTAAAGAAGCCACGTCTTTGGCTCGGAATCACTACCAAAAACCTTAAAGGAAAGTCAAAATCTTTGGATCCAAGTATTTATTTTTTTGAGTGTGCAATGCCAACTGCATGTTTTAATCCCTATAGGCCTAAGGTCTAGAACAAGCTCTAGTTTATGTTGGATTCAGTACAGCGCTTATGTCAAATGTTGCATTTCCTCTCCCACCAGATTCTCGGAGCATACGCCTAGATTCTCGGAGCATATACCTAATTAAGTTCTTGTACATTCAGGCCGACATCTTTCGGTTCTGGTCTCATTTCAGACCCAGAAAATTTGTTCGATACATTGGCGAATCTTAAACTTTCTGGCTGTTTCGGGTTTTTTGATCATTAGGCTATATATTAGCTCTTAGATCCACTCTATAATTCTGCAGAGGTTGTTAGGTAGATGGAAGTATTATTATAACACAGTCCATCTAACAGAAGGTTTCGAAGCCTGAAGTGATCAACCACCATAGTAGCAATACCTGGCTGTGACGTTCCCTGCTCTATGCTGCCCATCATTTTCAAATCATGCGTTTCACAACTTATTCTTGTATTCCTTAGCCTACACAGAAAAAAATTTCACGAAAATTTTTCCAATTAAAATCTTAATTGAGTTTTGAAAAATATTCAATTAAAAATTTAATGATTCAACAATTTTTGTAATTGAAATAAAAATCAATCACACAAATTAATAGTATCAATTATTTTTCTAATTGAATCAATTAATTTTTTATTGACTGTCAATTAATTTTTTAATTGATACTATCAGTTCTGTGATTGAAGACATTTCAATTAAAAAATTAATTGGATCAATTAATTTCGTGATTGAATCAGAAATTTTTTTTGTGTGTATGATCTAATCAATATTTTATAGCACTCACCTTCTTTGGTTACAGCTTCTATTTTACATTCATTGTCATCATCCAGATCACAGTCATCCTTATTATCCGCATCACCATCGCCATCGTAATCTCTAGATTCGTACTCGACCTGGGAAGTATCGATATCGTAGAAATTAACACGGGTTACGTGTCGCACAAAGTTAGTGGTGTTAGTAAAAATATTATTAGAATTATTGCAAGTTGTTGCGGGAGGTGGTGGTTGTGGTGGAAAGCTATTGTGTTGTTGCCAGCAAGTATAGCTACTTGTTCCTGGGAATAATATTGAGGATTCCGGTGGTCCCTCCGTTGGCCCAGTATCGGAGACATGTTCGGGTATTGTTTCCAGTGTTTGTTGGGCCCGATAACGTGGAGGTTTTGGTATAGCATTACACATTTTGGGCTCTGGTTGACAGAACCAATCATCTCCTTCTCGTCCCCCACCACCGCCTGTAAAGAAAGGAACATAATTCGGTGGTTTACTTTGGGGCAATGGTGGCGGAGGTGGTGATATTGAAGACGGCGATTGAAAACAATGATAATGACTAGTGTTATTCGCTTCTTCGCTTGTTGTAAATGTGTTGGTATTGTTGTTGTACTCATCTGTTGCTGAATCTGTGGGAAATGGGGATAATATTTGTTGTTGAAATGGTAATGGTGGCGGGCTCGATGTGGGGTAATATAATCCATATGCTGTTCTACTATTGAAATTATTGTTATTGTTATCGTAGTCTTCCAATGATGCCGTCTTGGCAGAACGACGATCGGTATAGTTGGCAGTTGGTATGGCAGTTTCTCCGGTAGAAGTGCTTGATGAGGCGGGGCTGGTACTGCTATCATTTGAACTACGTCCATCACAGCCATTCGTTGGATATGGCGGCAATAGTAAAATCACCACCATTCGATCATTTGCGATACTTTAAAAATTCGTTTTGTTGCGTTTATTTATTTCTTTGCGGAGCACGAATAAATGTGGATTACTTTTAAAATTTTAAATATCACTCCTATATTTTTCTTTAGGAACAGAGGATTGAGATTTTCTTAATGAAACCGAAAGGGATAATAGTCACTGTCTATTGTATTTGATTGAGGGAGAGGTTACACTTCACTTCCGTTTCCTCTCACGCCATTGTTTTTCTTTTGTCTTCATTGTTTTATGTTCACATTTTGCCGCTTTTTTTATGCTCACTCGTGTCTAGTTTTTCATCGAATTCGGTACACTTTTATTTTTGACTTTAGTTTTATAAATCATCATTTTAATGTGTTTTCCATTTCATATGTAGCGTTTTGTAAGTTTGTTTGTGTGTTCGTGATGTTTATCGCTCACTTTAAAACGTTTGTAGTTTTAAATGGTGTTTGTTGTTCTTTTTGTTGCAAAGTTATTTTTTGTTTGGTGTTGATGTTGGTTTTGAAAAAAATAAATGCAAATTTTGCGGAAGATGACTTCATAGTCGTACTAAGCTCTACTAGACAAATAAAACAAATAAAATCTATTTTCCACAATAAAAACAAGAACAACAACAACACTAACAACGAGTTAATGAAGTTCGTTTGTCGCCGGTTCGTCGGTCGGCTGTTAGTACAAATAGCGTTTGAAAAATTTCAAAATTTTGCTATGGTGGTGATGGATGGTTGGGTTTTACGTGCATTTCATTCACACGATCTATATGCACACATTTGCAACTTTTGCACTGCATGCACGACTGTGTGTGTGTGTAATTACTTCGTCGGTGGGTACATCGGCACTTGTGCTCTTTTTTTCTGTCGATTGTCATCTCTTTAATTCGAAAACACTTGGTTTGATGATATACAGTTTCTCTTGTTGTTGTTGTTAAAGTTAGAACAAAACAAAAAAAACTGTCATTAACCAAATAACAAATGTCATTTGAAATGAGTTTTGTTTTTGCATCATTCTGATAATGACATTAAATCGGCATTTGTATGCAACGACAACGACATTGATCCATGTTTAAGGCATTGAAGGGTGGGGGAGATAATTGAATTCTACATTTGTGTTTTTTTGATTTAATGTTTAGATGATAGTTTTTTCTGCTGACAAAGTTTCATGGTCATACATATCAAACAACAATTTAAATAAAATTAGAGCTTGGTCGGTCCGAAGCTCATATATCCTATATGACGGAATGAATTCATCACTCTAAGAAATGAAAGTAAATGAAGATACCCCAGGTGGAAAGGATCCAATCCGATATTTCAGGCTCACTTATACTATCCACCGTGGTACAATGGTTAGCATGCCCGCCTTGCATACACAAGGTCGTGAGTTCGATTCCTGCTTCGACCGAACAGCAAAAAGTTTTTTCAGCGGTGGATTATCCCACCTCAGTAATGCTGGTGACATTTCTGAGGGTTTCAAAACTTCTCTAAGTGGTTTCACTGCAATGTGGAATGCCGTACGGACTCGGCTATAAAAAGGAGGCCCCTTGTTATTGAGCTTAAGATGGAATCGGGCAGCACTCAGTGATAAGAGAGAAGTTCACCAATGTGGTATCACAATGGACTGAATAGTCTAAGTGAGCCTGGTACATCGGGCTGCCACATAACCTAACCTAACCTATACTATTCAGTCCATTGTGATATCACAGTGGTAAACTTCTCTCTTATCACTATGTGCTGTCCTATGTTAAGCTCAATTGCAAGGGACCTCCTTTTTATAGCCGAGTTCGAACGACGTTCCACATTGCAGTGAAACCACTTAGAGAAGCTTTGAAATACTCAGAAATGTCACCAGCATTACTGAAGTGGGATAATGCACCGTTGAAAAACTTTTTGGTAATCGAAACTGGGGTTGAACCCAAGGCGGGTGTGCTAACCATTGCACCATGGTGGTGAATTAAATTCAATCCAACTTTCGCAGAAGGACGCAAATTTTAGAGATGAATTTATTGAATTTAATGAAAAAAAATCAAACACATATTACAGTAGTGCCTGATTGGAGGTTTTTTGCTCGTTTGCAGGGATTTTTAAGGAAGTATATTTCTTTGAGGATATTTTTTATGAATGAATATCTTCCACCTTATTTGACATTTATACCTTAAAATATTTTGTTTTATTTGCTTTTTAAATTCATGTACATCCCAGCAAAAAAAAGCGTCGCCAAAAAAGTAATGAAAATGTTTTTTTTTGGATCCGGAAGTGGTGCAAAATTGACGCAGAAGCGATGAATTTAACATGGGCTTGTCATAGGACGGAAGTCCTCCATTTCAGCAGCCGGTGCACTGAATTTGCATCACTTCTTTATCATTTTTCAGACGCTTGTCTGAAACGTTTGACATCAAATATTTTCAAAAATTCACAATTTTTTCAAATTGGATTTTTCATTTTTTTTTTTTGACAAAATTTAAGTAATTTGTACCATTTTATGAATTCTTAAACTGTTTTTAACCAATTTGAAACAAAAAAAGTTTAAAATTACCCATTAAAAATATGAAAAAAACATGTTATAAACAATTGAATGAAAAGAACTTCCTGTGTAGTTGAAATAAATAACATCATTGGGAGTACATCTTCTGGAAGTGCTTTTAAAGTTGTGCTTTTGGAAGAACTTCCAAATTTTTTTGTTGGGATACTCTATTTATTGTTAAATTGAATTTCTTATGGGTCCATTGTGTACCTATTTACATTCCTGAAAAAAAACCTAGAACAATTTAGGTGTTGTCACAAATCACCTGACAACACCGAAAAAATGTGAACCCAGGTCTTTTGACCTTCAGGTTATCTACAGCGAAGGTTTTTAACCACACTCAAAACAAGTGAATCCTATATTTCACTAAAGCCAATTTAACTTTATTTTAGTTCAAGGAATTATTATGTTTGGAGAAAGTTTCCTTTACTCTAATAATTTTTTGTGAATGAAATAAATAACGTGAAAAAAATTATACAAAATGAAACACAAAATTTGTACTTCTCACAAAATAGTTCATAATTTCTTTGAATTTGTAAATTTTACTACAGATGCGCCCATATTAAACTTCGTATGGCACTAAAGACATTCTTGCAATTTTTAACTCCAATTTTTTCCTTCAAATTAAAAAAAGTTTCTTTAACAAGTGAACTATGTCTAATAAATTTTGTTGAATTTGTCGGAAAATATTTACTTATTTTTGAGATGTTGGTGGGTTCAATGTTTTTTCAGTGCTGTGTAGTTGTCACTAAAATTGTAAACGAATTCAACTCGTAATCGTTTTTATCGTGGGATTATATTTCCGAAATTTGTTAATAAGAGAGAAGTTCACCAATGTGGTATCACAATGGACTGAATAGTCTAAGTGAGCCTGATACATCGGGCTGCCACCTAACCTAACCTAACCTACTCATGCAAACTCACGAAGAAATTATTTTCGTGACTCACGCATCTTTGTCATCAGCGTAATTCACGTCTCTCGCATGATTCATAAACATTTTCGTAAGTTATCAAAATTTCGAGCCACGTGTACACCTCTAGTATGTATCAGGGGACATTTAAAGTGATCTGGCAGCTATGAGATGCAAAATTATTTCGCAATAGGGTACAAAAAGTGAATCCACCATAAAAGAGTATATAGGTTTATTTTAGAAAATTTTAACTAACATATATTGCCTTCCACAATCGTGAACGGACGGTGAAAAATGGAAACGGAAACGTTGACAAAAAATCAAAACGGAGTGTTCACGATTTCGTCCACGGACGTTCACGGTCTCATGAACGGCATTCGTTTTTCTTTGGCCATGAAAGTCTTAAAATAATCGTTAGACGTTGTTATGGCAACTCCGCCGGTGGTGCAATGTGCTAAGGCGACTGTTAACGCGTATGGGGCAGACAACACAGGTTTGAGTCACGGTAGCGGAAATCTTTTTATACCCTCCACCATAGGATGGGGGTATATTAACTTTGTCATTCCGTTTGTAACACATCGAAATTCTGAGTCAATCTGAGCATGTCCGTCCGTCTGTTGAAATCACGCTAACTTCCGAACGAAAAAAGCTATCGACTTGAGACTTAGCACAAATAGTTGTTATTGATGTAGGTCGGATGGTATTGCAAATGGGCCATATCGGTCCACTTTTACGTATAGCCCCCATATAAACGGACCCCCAAATTTGGCTTGCAGACCCTCTAAAAGAAGCAAATTTCATCCGATCCGGCTGAAATTTGGTACATGGTGTTAGTATATGGTCTCTAACAACCATGCAAACTTGGTCCACATCGGTCCATAATTATATATAGCCCCCATATAAACCGATCCCCCGATTTGGCTTTCGGAGCCTCTAAGAGAAGCAAATTTCATCCGATCCGGCTGAAATTTGGTACATGGTGTTAGTATATAGTCTTTAACAACCATGCAAAAATTGGTCCACATCGGTCCATAATTATATATAGCCCCCATATAAACCCATCCCCAGATTTGGCTTGCAGAGCCTGTAAGAGAAGAAAATTTCATCCGATCCGGCTGAAATTTGATACATGGTGTTAGTATATGGTATGTAACATTGGTCCACATCGGTCCATAATTATATATAGCCCTCATATAAACCGATCACCAGATTTGACCTCCGGAGCCTCTTGGAAGATCTAAATTCATCTGATTCAGTTGATATTTGGTACGTGGTGTTAATATATGGCCTCAAACACCCATGCAAAAATTTGTCGAAATCGGTCCATAATTATATATAGCCCCCATATAAACCGATCCCCAGATTTAACCTCCGGAGCCCCTTGGAAGAGCAAAATTCATCTGATTCAGTTCAAATTTGGTACGTGATGTTAGTATATGGTATCCAACAACCATGCAGGAATTGGTTCATATCAGTCCATAATTATATATAACCCCCATATAAACCGATCCCCAGATTTGACCTCCGGTGCCTTTTGGAGAAGCAAAATTCATCCAATCTAGTTGAAATTTGGTACGTGGTGGTAGTATATGATATTTAACAACAACACATGTGTATTGATTCACTTTCATGAACGAATCTTTTTGAAATGACCACGCCATACCGTTCATGATATTTTCTATGGGTGTAATTGTAACATGATAGAAATAAGTTTAAAGTTTCTGTTAAATATATGAAAATTTATTAATAATAATTATTTTTTTTTCTGTTGTCTAATAAAATTTCATATTTTCGAAGAAAAAATTTGAGTTAAAAATTGTTAAATGTCTTTATCGTTATATGAAGTTCTTATGAACACACTTGAACTTATGAACACAATTTATGTAAACTTCTTCGATTTTAGAAAATAATGAACTATTTTCAAATTTAGTAAAATTGTATACTTCTTTTGTATAAAACTTGTTATTCTCATTTTTAGTTCACGTCATTATAGTAAGCACAAAACTATAAAATAAAATCAATTTTCTCACATTTGGAAAATTTTAACTAATATCAACTAATTTTATTATTACAATATTTATTCGAGCTTATTGGACAGGAAGACTAAGGGAATTGATATTATTAAGTTGATATTATTGATATTATTAAGTATTATATCTAGTTTAAATGATTTGGACATTGAACCAGCCTGCATTTTCTCACATTTGGGAAATTTTAACTAATATCAACTAATTTTATTATTGCAATATTTATTCGAGCTTATTGGGCGGGAAGACTAAGGGAATTGATATTATTAAGTTACTGAAAAGTCCAATAAACTCGAATAAATATTGTAATTGCATTGATATCAGGCTAACTTAAAAAACAAGTATATACGACCGTCATTTCGGCCAGGCCGAAGCTTATGTACCCTCCATCATGTATTACGTAGGAACTTCTTCTAAACACTGCCATCCACAATCGAATTACTTAAGTTGCGGTAACGCTTGCCGATGGCAAGGTATCTTAAAACCTCCTAACACCATCTTCTAAATTGTATGTAAGTCCATATGTGGTATATATTAAATCAAAAAAGATCGATCCAATACGTATATAATTCAGATTGACAAAGTAGACATAAAATTTTGACAGAATTTTCTACAGAAATAAAATTTTAACAAAATTGTCTATAGAAATAAAATTTTCATAAAATTTTCTATAGAAATAAAAATTTTGACAAAATTTTCTACACGGATGAAAAAGACTGTTTTTCATATGTTTGGCTATAAACATTATATGTTTGGAACACAAATTTTTAAACACAATATTTTTGAGTGCAAGCATATAATGTTCATAAACTAGCATAACATGTTTGGGACATATATGTTAATATGTTAGAACATATTATGTTTGGGACATAAAATGTTTGTAAATATAATATGCTTGGATGCAAACATATATTAATTTAGAAATAGCCTATAAACATATATGTGTTTAGTAGCTTGGAGCTCTATTTAACAGGGAGCGATATTGAATTAAGTTGGTGGTTGTTGCTTGTTATTACAAAATTAACATTTTATTTTCCCTTGGGCAATTGATCAGCTACTTCTTTGATCCTTACAAACTGTGTGGTCCGCTGTTCGAATCCCCGTCCGGCAAAAGGTAAAATTAAAATAAAAAAAATCATACAATTGAATAATTTCTTCTACTATGTTTGTATTACAGAAAAAGGTGCTAAGAACTAAAAAATCTCGTGGAAGTGAGAAAGATGTGGGGGAATATACAATTGGGCAGAAACAAAATTTTGAGCATTCAGGTCGAAAATCTATGTTGTTAGCACCTATATTACCTGTTTATTTTCATAATTCATTATGATTGTAAATATATAAATAAACAAATAAAATTTGGAGCACAATATTGTTTGGGAGAATTTTTTTTAAGCATATAATATTTTTGGGTGCAAAATGCTTCCAAACATATTATATTTTCACATAATAACATATTGTTTTTTGGAAGACAACATTATTGAATTTGGATGCAAAAATACAAAATGTTTGGAACTTAGACTACCCAAACATATATTGTTTAGACCAATATGCTTTCAAACATATTATATATTGGAAGAGATCAAACATATAAATGTTTGGCAATACCCAAAAATGTATATGCTTGAAGCAAAATATGTTTGGGAGTATATGTTACAGAAGCGATTTTTTGTGAGCGTGTATAGAAAGAAAATTTTGACAAAAATTTCTACAGAAATAAAATTTTAACAAAATTTCCTATAGAAATAAACTTTTGACAAAATTTTCTATAGAAATAAAATCTTGGTAGATTATTTTTGGCTCGAGTGGCAACCATGATTATGAACCGAATAAAATTTGAACAAAATTTTCTATAGAAATAAAATTTTGACAAAATTTTCTATAGAAATAAAATTTTGGCTCTAGTGGCAACCATGATTATGAACCGATATGGACCAATTTTTGTGTGATTGGACCAATTTTGGTATGGTTGTTAGCGACCATATACTAACACCACGTTCCTAATTTGAACCAGATCGGATGAATTTTGCTCCTACAAGAGGCTCCGGAGGTCAAATCTGGAGAACGTTTTATATGAGGGCTATATATAATTATGGACCGATATGGACCAATTCTGGCACGGTTGTTAAAGATCATATACTAACACCATGTTCCAAATTACAACCGGATTGGATGAAATTTGCTTCTCTTGGAGACTTCGCAAGCCAAATCTGGGGGTCGGTTTATATGGGGGCTATATATAATTGTGAACCGATGTGGACCAATTTTTGCATGGTTGTTAGAGACCATATACCAATATCATGTACCAAATTTCAGGCGGATCGGATGCAATTTGCTTCTCTTTTAGGCTCCGCAAGCAAAATCTGGGGATCGGTTTATAATTATGGACCGATGTGGACCAATTTTTGCATGGTTGTTAGAGACCATATACCAACACCATGTACCAAATTTCAGCCGGATCGGATGAAATTTGCTTCTCTTTGAGGCTCCGCAAGCCAAATCTGGGGATCGGTTTATATGGGGGCTATATATAATTATGGACCGATGTGAACCAATTTTTGCATGGTTGTTAGAGACCATATACCAACACCATATACCAAATTTCAGCCGGATCGGATGAAATATACTTCTGTTAGAGGCTCTACAAGCCAAATCCGAGGGTCCCTTTACATGGGCGCTATACGTAAAAGTGGACCGATATGGCCCATTTTCAATACCATCCGACCTACATCGATAACAACTACTTGTGCCAAGTTTCAAGTCGATAGCTTGTTTTGTTCGGAAGTTAGCGTGATTTCAACAGACGGACGGACGGACGGACGGACATGCTTAGATCGACTCAGAATTTCACCACGACCCAGAATATATATACTTTATGGGGTCTTAGAGCAATATTTCGATGTGTTACAAACGGAATGACAAAGTTAATATACCCCCATCCTATGATGGAGGGTATAACAAAAAATTTTTATGAACTAAAATAAAGTTAAATTGGCTATAATAGACTTTTTTCTGAAGGTACGTTTTTATTATTTTTTATATATTAATTTTTTGTCAATGTTAACTTTTCACTTTTACATTGAAAGTCGATTGAGGTCAAAATTTTCCTCTCCTTAATTAGAACTTTACTTCCATGTTGACTTACACTCAAAAAATAGTGAGCCCACCAGGAAGGAAAATTTTGGTTAATTTAAAGAAATTTAGGTTAATTTTAGAAAAAATTAACTAAACTGTATTACAAATACAGATATCACGCCGATTACACAAAAATAAGTAAATATTTTTCAACAAATTCAAAAAAAATATTAGACATAATTAATGTTTTCACTTGTTAAAGAAAAGTTCGAAGTTTGAAGGAAAATTTTGTAGTTCAAAATTGCAACACTGTCTTTAGTACCATACGAAGTTAATGATTAGCTCATTATTGATAAAATTTACAAATTTTAACAAATTCTGAACTATTTGTTGGGAGACACGAATTGAGTAAATAACTTTGCTTCATTTGTGAACAAATTTTCCTCCGTTTTTAGTTATTCTGCTAAGGTACACAAATAATTATTAGAGTCAAGAACACTTTCTTAAAAGATAATAATTCCATGAACTAAAATAGAATTAAATTGGCTTTAGTGCTGTATAGGTTTCACTTTTGAGTGTTTTGTGTGTAGGTGTTGATATATTTTATAGGTCAGAATTAAAAGTTTAGAACGTTTAAAGGAAAAAAAAGAAGTCCATCGTTGAGTTGATGCTAAATGTACTTATTTGTATTGCAATAAAAATTATTTAGTTTTTGTTTAATTTTATGATTTTTTTCCACAGTCAAATGCAATTTTCTTTATCCCAAGTATGTATACAATTTTTTGTGAAGTGAACGATCGTGTAAAATCGTAAGGCAAATTAATCTTCGATGGTCTAAGATTTCGTTTTCAAGAAAAGAATTTTTGTTTTTTTGCGTGTATTGATATCTCATAATGTTTTCGATGCCCCTTTGGATATGTATGTGTACACCCAGAAAAAAGGGGTTCTAATGCCAACTGAACTTTATTTTAGTTCATGAAGATTACTTGATTTTAGTTAAATTTTGCACAATATGAGTAAATGTTCCTTATTTGAATAATTTTTTGCTAACTTTAATAACGTGAACTCAAAATAAGAAAAAAAGTTGTATACAAATATAGTGCACAATTTTACTAAAATATGAAATAGTTCATATTTTCCTAAAATGGCAGAAGTTTGCTTAAATTGAGTTCAGAAGTCTCTCTAAAGACATTTTAACAATTTTTAAATCCAATTTTTTCTTTCAATATATGAAATTTTCTTAAACAACAGAAAAAATTAATTATTTTTAAAAAATTTTCTTCAATTTGACCAAAAGTATTAACTTAGTTGTAACATGTTGCCATTAGAAAACTATTTTAGTTAAAATTTTCTAAAATAAACCTACATTTTCTTCCACGGTGAGTTCACTTTTTCTTGGGTGTAGGTGTTAGCAACCGTGTTTTATGGAATAATGATGGCGCGCCCCTTTGAACTTTAGTCCTTTCCTATATGTTTTACTTCTTTCAAATATCTGCTATATTTTCGCTCAAACGTTTAGAAAACACCCAAACAAAATAACAACAACACTTTTTTTGGGTTTGATAAAGTAACACTGCATATTTACAACTGAATTGTATTGAAATGTGAATTTTGAATTTTGCCCGTTGATCGTTTGTTAGCACGAGTATCATTATGGCGATTAGTCGGTTATTATTCACACGAAATAGTTATTGTTATTATTGCCGATGTGAGTGTTGTGTGTTACGGCGTTATGGAGTAGCAGCAGTTTTTGCCTTGTAGGTACTGCTGCTGCTGCCGTTGGGTGTTTCTATTAAAAAAATGAATTTAATTCCAGACTAGCAGGAGGAGGAAGAGGTGATTTTTAATACAAAAAAAAAACAAAACTTTTTTCGTTTCGATTTTTGATTACTGTTTTTCATTCAACTTTTGTTTGAAGCATTAGAGGATATGGTTGGGTTGGGATATATTGCAAATTTGGATTATGCACTCGTATGAAAGTATTTTCATTTTTCAATTTTCAATTTTATTATTTTTTTGTTGTTTATTTCACTTTTTTCTGGCTTCTTTCGAAGTTCTCAACGAGTTTGAGAAAACAATTTGGCGGCTTCCATTTGAGTTTAAGTTTTAGTTTAGGTTTTTGGTTTGACTGCCTATATAGTTTTGGATTTTGTGCTGCATCGGTACTTGAGGTTGTGTGTCTGTTACCCAATAGTTCGCCCCAGATTTTTTGACTCACGACATTCAGGTAAATACCCTAGTCGAAGACCAAACGACCGACAAATACTTTGCGCATGCGACACAGCTAGGCCAGAAAGCTTGCAACTATCCAAAAAAAAAAAAAAAACAACTATGAGAGTACGTAGTACTACTAACTACTATGACTTTGTATTCGCAGTTTGCAGCAGCGCCTATCGAGATACAGATACTCTGATATGCTTGGCAAACGTGGTCCCGCACCTCCGTTGGATGTTAGGATGACTATGTGGCTGTGATATGCCATGGATGCATGGCGGCGGCATAGCATTGGGATTTGTGGATGGATGTACAGAGTTGAGATGTTGTTAACAATTGCAAATGGATTTGCTTTTGGGTCTTTGTCAAAGGGGCGGTCGAACCAGTGAGTAACAACAGTGTGACTGGCATATCTCACTGAGCGACCAACAGAGACCGACCTAGCATTTATGACCAAACTTTAACCCCGTCTGCGTGCGGTCGGCATTACAATAGTGGGGTGTTGTTGTACTTTTAATGGAATCAAAAAAAGAAAAAAGACTCAAACATCCAATTTGGTATTGTTTTGTTGTTGAAATGTCGTCGTGTTGGTCGTCATCATCATCGTTGCACTAGATTTGCATTTTGCCTAGTGAGAAGTTTCAACATAGGAATACCTCATTTCGGTTTCGTTTAATAGAAATAACAAACACCAATGGACATTATTCCATGTTATAGCAATGCTAAAGACCTACTTTAGCAGGGATACCACAAGTTGAGATAAATCATGGTCTAGCACCATATTTTGTTTTCTTTTTTTCTTACATTACCTTTGACTGGTATAAAAAAAGTTCATTATGTCATTTTAGAAAAAGAAAAAGTAAAATGTTATGTTAGAGCAGAAGCTATATGTCAGTCTTACTTATTAGTGACAGTATTATCTGTGAAGAACTCCATGATGAAAAATATGAAAATCTCTGTAAAAAACTGTCACAAAATGTTTAAACAAATATTCTATTAAAAAAATTATAGATTCAAACAAAAATCAAATACACACACAAATTAATTGACTTCGATTAAAGAGCTGAGAGATATTTCCTCTCTGAGATATAGGATAATGGATGTTGCAAACCATTTATATTTGCTCTACTTTTAGATATGGATCGACCGCCAGATTTGACTTATTCATGGAAGATTAAATTTCATCCGATTCGGTTGAAATTTGGTCCTCTAATTAACATGCGAACCACCGTGGTGCAATAGTTAGCATGTCCGTCTTGCATTCACATGGTCGTGTTTTCAAACCCAGTTTCGACCAAACACCAAAAAGTTTTCCGTGGTGGATTATCCCACCTCAGTAATGCTGGTGACATTTCTGAGTGTTTCAAAGCTTCTCTAAATGGTTTCACTGCAATGTGGAACGTCGTTAGGACTCGGCTATAAAAAGGAGGTCCCTTGTCATTGAGCTTAACATAGAATCGGGCAGTAATCAGTGATAAATGAGGACTTCACCACTGTGGTATCACAATGGACTAAATAGTCTAAGTGAGTCTGAAATATCGGGCTGCCACCATAACTAACCTAACATGCGACAAATTGATTGATAGCGGTTCATAAATATTTATAGACTCCTCTACTTAAATTGATCAAGAACTAATGTATTTAATCAGCATTTTATCTAAAATTGCCTTCATATGGAATAGTCTTTATATGGAATAGCTAGCCTCTACAAAGTCAAATTTGGCGCTGAGGCATACTATGAACAAATAAAAAAAAAACTTATAATTTAGAAGGTAATGTTAAGAAGTTTTAAGGTACCTTGCTATCGGCAACTGTTCCCACAACCGAAGTAAAAATTTTCAATTAAAAATTAGTTGGATCGTGAACACGATTGGTACTCGTACCAAAAATAATCTACCAAAATTTGATTTTCCACAATTAAAATTAAAATTAAATAATCTAATTTCAAAGTTTTCAAATTCAAATTTTTGCGGTTAGTATGAAATTTTTTCTTCGAATGAATGAATGAATGGAGCCTCCTATTTGTGAGTATTTTTTGGGTGTAAAATAGTTCTTGAATTATAAATGGGTCGAATTTTAGAGTTACTAATTCTACAAAAAAAGAGAATATTCCCACAATGGACTTTGATAGTATGAAAAACATGAAAATTTAAATTTTCTTTTTTTATGTTTTCAAAATTTTGTTATTTTTTTTTTAATTTCAATTATGGGGAATTTTTCTCAAAATTTTGTTCCTATAGAAAATTTTGTCAAAAATTTACTTATATAGAAAATTTGGTCAACAATTTACTTATATAGAAAATTTGATCAAATTATTGTTTAAAAGAAAATTGAAGTTCCTCTTATTTAGAGAGGAATGTTTTGCAAAATCTACCAAAACATCAAGAATTCTACCAATCTACCAACTGTGGCATCCGTGATCGTGATAAATTTCTTAGTTTAAAAGTATGTATCTCGAACCCAAAATATGTATAGGATTGAAGCTTAATACACTGAAAAAATAATGAACCCATCAGGAAAAAAAATTTAGTTATTATTATTTTAGAAAATTTTACCTAAACTGTATTAGGAACACAGATGTCACGCCGATTTCACAAAACTACCCAGCAAAAAAATTTCGAAGTTCTTCCAAAGGCACAACTTTAAAATCACTTCCAGAAGATGCACTCCCAACGATGGTATTTATTTTAACTACCCACACGCACAGAAAAACCATGTTTGGACATGGTTGCCGCATCCATTTAATGCTTATCTAGAGCATGTAATTGCCGCGAAAACCATGTATTTAGTCTTTGTAAAAATAGTTTTCGAGCGGAGAAAAATGTATGGTTGCAATAAGCATTTGAATGGTTCTCAAATACCGCAAACATGTTCTATCATTTAAATGATAGAATTTGAGACCATTAAATGGTCGGGAAAATCATGTACCTGACCATTAAATTTTTTTTACTTTTTTACAGGGAAAAAAGTATTTTTATAGGTTAAGTATAGACATGCCTAGAACCATTACATGGCCATAAAGACCATTTACATTTTTTCGTGACCATTTAATTTTTTAACTTGTTTGCAGCGAAAAGAATTTTATAAAAACATTGAACAGGTACACACAATTTTCGTTTTGAGCGTCAGTCGTGTGTTGATTGTTTCTTGGAATGGACGGAGAATATGGATTTACTGTGTTTTGTGTTAATTTATTTATTCAGAAGTGGCACGTGGTTTTATGTGAACACAAAAAGGAAAGTGTAATTGAAAAAATGTACCTGTTTTATTGTTCTGCATTTTGCTATATGGTATAATTTATTTTTATTTGCAGTTACATGATGTCTGCGTTTGTACATTTGATGAGCTCGATGTAAATATGGAATAATTACTTATTGTTGAAATTGAAATAAAATAGAGTGTGTAAAAATATATGATGTTTGCTTGAACGGCATTATAAATACAAATAAACAATGAATTAGTTTATAAATAAATAAAAACAAACAAATAAAATTAATTTTGTGTTTTCTTTTCTCAAGTGGCGTCCTTTTTTCGACGATGAAAAAAGTTTTTTCATAAAGATCAAAACATTTTAGGTTGTGACCATGTTCTTTTAACTAGGAGAAAAACATTTTTAATGAATACCATAACATTTTAAATCGTGACCATTGTCTTTTCATTCAAACAAAATTCTTTTTATCAATATAATAACATTTTAGATGAGGACAATTACATTTTTCTTAGAACCATGTTCACTGAGCCAACATGGTTGCAGGTTAAAATGTTACATGCTCGCCGCAAAAATAGCTCCTATCATATTATTTTGCTCTTCGAATATGATTGTGACAATCATGTTCCTTCTCTGCGTGCAGGAAGTTCTTTTAATTCAATGTTTTATAACTTGGTTTTTTCATACTTTTAATGGATAATTTTAATTTTTTTTTGTTTCAAATAGGTTAAAAACAGAGTAAGAATTCATAAAATGGTACAAATCATTTAAATTTTGTTGACAAAAATGCTAAATCCAATCTGAAAAAAATTTGAATTTTTGAAAATATTTGAGGTCAAACGTTTTCGACAAGCGTTAGAATGCATTAAAAATTATAAAAAATTATAAAAATTATTTATTTGACAAAATATCACAGATTTGTTTAATTTACATCCAAAACATTGAATTCGGATCACACATAAAGAAGTGATGCAAATTCAGTGCAACGGCTGTTGAAATGGAGGACTTCCGTCCTATGACAAGCCCATGTTAAATTCATCGCTTCTGCGTCAATTTTGCACCACTTCCGGATCCAAAAAGAACATTTTCATTACTTTTTTGCTGGGTAAGTAAATAATATTCGACAAATTCAAAAAAATTATTGGACAAATTATATTCTTTCACTTGTTAACATAAATAAACTTTATTTTATTGGAAGGAAACAATTGCAAAAATGTCTTTAGTGCCATACGAAGTTCAAGATAAAATTTAAAAATTTTGGTAAAATTTACAAATTTAAAAATATAATGAACTAGTTTGCAAGAAGTACGAATTTAGTAAAACTTTATACTTCATTTGTGTATATTTTTTTTTTTGTTTTTAGTTCATTTAACTAACGTTCGAAAAAAATAGAATAAAATAAAATTTTTCCAAACATAATAATTCGATGAACTAAAATAACGTTAAATTGGCTTTAGTGATATAGGGGGTTCATTTTTTTTTTTTGAGTGTCAGAAAAGAAAAGTCTTCTTTGAGTGCATAAAAATGCGTCTTCTATGCTAACCAAAATTCGCATTCGTATTTTAAGGACAACAAGTCTTTGACTTTACGACAATTTTAGTGTTGAAAAAATTATCTACCTCGTGCAAAAATTTAACAAAATTGTATCCTATTTTTTGAGATTTCGATAATGCGTTGTTACCACTTACGAAATTTAAAAAAAGAACTAAACAACATTAAATAATAACTTTGATTTAGATTTTTCAATTTCCCTAAATAATTGTAATTCTATTTTAGACTTAATTTATTTTTAGAATTGCTAGTCTGTAAGGAATGTATAAATAAATAAATAAATAAAAACAATATTGGAACTAAATCATTATCTCACTGAAAAAACATGCCCGGTTCCGAGCAAAAGAAGCGGAGAATTGAAGTAAGGATAAATTTAAGATACAATTCTCGTGTAAAAGTTTTGCGTTCTTAATTCTCGGAAACAAAGTCTATTTTATTCGTGTTTCAGATTTCTTCTTCATCTGCTATCAGAGTCCTTTAAAATCATGTTAAATTTTTGAATTCGGACTCGATTACAAATAGAAATTATGCTTTGGTTTAAGTAAAAACGTCTTAGAAATAAAGTGTTGAAAATAAACTCCTATTTTTAAACACTTTTTTTGCAAAAATAAAACAAATTTAAAGATAATTTCAATTTTGAAGACATACTTTTTGTACTATTTTTGAGAAGTGTACGAAAATTTGCTTTTTATATTTGCCCACGTTTAGTTCATAATTTTTTTGAGGGAAAAATTTCTATATCATTTTTAAAAATAAACAAAATGTTTGCAATAAAAATAATTTTATTTTAGCAACAGATTGGCGCAAGTTCTTCTACTATGTGACAGCATGAAACCTGAGGGCCTGGAACCTGAAATACTTATTTGGCGAGTAAAGACTGAAAATACTCCGTCAAAGTAAAGCCTTACATGTCCGGAAAGCCAACGATCTTATCAAAAGAAAAAAGGTAAGGCTCGAGTGATCAACACATTTGCTACTCTTGGTAAATTTCCGAATATCGTTTTGTTCACTTTACAGAGCGCACTAATATTAATTTAAACCTATACTGAAAAATGATTGACTTATTTGATAGGTTATGTAGCCTACATTATAGGACATACAATTTACAAAATATTAAGGACAAATAAAATCCTTAATCCTCCTATGAAAATCTAAAATTACTGTATAATTATAGACATTAATATTAATTTGTGCATGTATTGTATTGCATTGTAGCTTTAGCTCTCTATGATAAAAAATTTTCTACAGCCTTTTTCCGTCGAAATTAAAATTTGAAAGTTTTTATTCACCTCAAATAATTTAAGTTTTTTGCTGCTAAAACCCCTCATAACTATAATAATACCTCCAAATAGCGTAAGACATACACGTACTCAGTAGTTACTCTTTCATAAGCAAGGGGTCAATGAAGTCATTCATAAAGTGTGCTTTTTAATTATTCTAACTACTTAAGTACTTAATCTACTCCTCAATATGGGTTTATGGTCAAACAATCGACATTTTTCCACTCATTGCTGTGAGTGAATATGTTCGTGTGTAGATGTGTCGCACCACCAATTAAATGGCCCCCATGCGAATACATACAAACACGGTTCTGGCACGTATTAAGTACAACTTAATAGAGAATTATGACCATTGTAGATGCACTCTGTAGTAGTACAACGTTAAAGGTGCTTCCAATTATATTTTACGTTTGATTTTAATGAATACCCATTTAGCACGGTACACTTAATGGAATGGGTCAGTTTTTGCATAAAAATAATACAAACAAACAAAAAAACTCAAACGTTAAAAAATATGAAAAATTAAAATCTATTTAAAATTGGGAGTACGCATGATATTACATAAATAAATGGCAACAAAAAATGGGGAACGTGAAAATATTCACGGTATATATATTCCACTGCATTATTATAGCAAAAATTTTATGCATTGTAATTTTTAATATAAGATTATAAGTACTACATGTACTTCTTATAATCTTCTATATGGTCTGCAGAAAACTATGACGTATTTGAAATATACTTACACTGAAAAAAATATTGACCTAATATGGAAAATTATGCAACTTAAATTTTAGGACTCAAAATTTACGCAAAGCTAAGGACAAAATTATTTAAAACAATGACATTTTAATTAAAAGAAAGTTTGTAATCCTTTCTTCAAAAAATTTTTTCATTAAATTTAGGACACAAATTTTGAAATTTTGCGATTCTCTGCTGAAGTTGTAGATCTTTGAAGTAAGGCAAATTTTCCTTAAAATAAAGAAAAACATTTTTAATTTTAACTTTAACTCAACTGACATATTGAATTTTTAATTTAAGATAAAAACGCTTCAAGTATTGGCTAAGACTTATTTTAAGTATTTGCATCTTTGGTTTAAAGTTTTTTTAGCATTAAGAAAACTGTTTTTACTTTGAAGTACCTGGCATAATTTTGGATTTTGAAATTGGAATTTGTTTGTACATAAATACCTATATTGATATATCGCAAAAAGAGAAAAAAAATTCGATGAATGAGATCTGTATCCAATTTTAATTTTATTGATCCTAGATTTAATGCCAGGGAGGTCCGGAAAAATATCTTTACTTTAAAGAAGCCTCATCTTTGGCTCGGAATCAATGCCAAAATCCTTAAGGGAAGATCAAAATCTTTGGTTCCAAGTAAACTTTTTTAGAGTGTACAATGTAATTTACTATACGACAGTAAACTTCGTAAACCTACATTGAAAAAAAAAAATTGCCGTGAGGTCAAAGATTTCATGGCCTTAAAATACGAATGATGCGAATTTTGCCTAGCACAGAAGACGCATTTCTCTGATTTGTTTCCCTGTCCAAAAGTCGATAAACTTTTCAATGAAGTCGGATTGTCCTTATAGTTAGGTGATTCGACTTCAAATTGGGTATCCTAACATGGAAGATAATTTCGTTTTCCTAAGGTAAACTAGGCCTTAATTTAGGTTTATTTCACAAATGTTCAACAAAAATAGATTACTAATTGCTAGATCATAAAAATAAGTTAATCATTTTCTTACATTGAAGAAAATAATAAACATTAAATGAATAGAATGTGGAAGAAAATGTCACAGTTTGATTTTAGGACACGCAATTTACACAATATTAACGAGAGATTGAATTGAAAATAATGAAATGCATAAGAATTTTCGTCCCTCCGCTAACTAAGGACAAGTTTCCTTAAAGTAAGGAAAAAACTTTTTGATTTATGAAAACCGTATTTAACTTCACTGATATATTAAATCTTTGGATTTCGATAAAAAAAACTACAGGCCAAGATTTATTTTGAGGATTTTGCATCTTTGGTTTATTTTTTTTTTTTTGAATCATTCATTGAAGTATCCGTTATAATTTAGAGTTTTAAATTGGCATTTGTTTGTACGTGATTAGTCTTGTTAATATACCGCGAAGTTAAAATTTTTTAAATATCTTTACCACTATAAAAGTAAAATTTGTTCTTTTTTAAATATATCGCTTATATTATGGGAATTTCCAATATTCAAAGTAAGGAAAAATAATAATGGGAGCCACCGTGGTGGAATGGGTAGCATGTCCGCCTTGCATACACAAGGTCGTGGGTTCGAATTAGAGGTGTGCACGTGATTAATATTTTACTCACGCTCACGCACACTCACGACGGAGAAATCTTTTTCACGCACGATATTTTTGGTAGGACTCACGCTCACGCACACTCAAGAAAAGAAAATTTGTACTCACCCACACTCACGCACGAAAATCTTTTAAATGTCGTGATTCACCAAAAATATCGTGACTCACGAAAAATGTGGTGACTCACGAAAAACCTCGTGACTCACGAATAATTTTATGAGCGATTTACCTTTAGAACCTGACTGAAAACATGAGTATGGTTAAAATCGAGTGCGTTATAAAACTCTTACCACCTAGGACACTGAAAAAAAAGCATACTCGGTTCCAAAGATTTTGTCTTTACTTTAAAAAATTTGGTATTGATTCCGAGCCAAAGAAGCGGAGAATACAAGTAAGGATACTTTTAAGACACAATTCTCTTTTAAATTTAGGTTTTGTGTACTTGCTTCTAGGAAGCAAATTTTAATTTTTCGCTTTCTCAGCTTTTTTTCTTCATATGTCCTTTTCTTCAAAGTCCTTTAAAAACGAGTTAACGGCAACTTTATTTTCCAAATGAGGACTCGACTTCCAGTAGAAATTATACTATGTTTGAAGTAAAAAACTTCTTTAAAATAAAGTTTTGAAAAACATGTCCTATATTTGAACAATTTTTTGCTTTGTAGTCAAGATGCAAAAAGACAACAAATTTAAAGACAATTTCATTAAATTTAAAGAATTTTTCTGAATTATTAAAGTCAAGTTGACTTTAGCCTATAAATTTTTTCTTTCATGTTAAGATACCCATTTTTAAGTCAAATCACTTAATTATAAGGACAATACGACTTCATCGAAAAGTTTATCGACTTGTGGACAAGGAAAATAACTTTATTTTAGATAAATGCGTCTTCTATGCTAAGCAAAATTTGTATTCGTATTTTAAAGACATGAAATCTTTGACCTCACGACAATATTTTTTTCAGTGGATGTCACTAAAATTATAAATGAATTCAACTCGTAAGCAATTTACGTTCGTCAGCGGGATTATTTTGTGAAGTGAGCTTGTTTTTCCGAAATTCGTTACTCACGCACACTCACGAAGATATTATTTTCGTGACTCACGCTCACGCACGACATTTGGTTGGTTAATCACACTCACGCACTCTCACGCCGTTGCCGTCATCGTGACTCATGATTCACGCGTGAGACACGAAAATTTTCGTGATTCAAGACAATTTCATGTCACGTGCACACTTCTAGTTCGAACCCTGTTTTGGCCAAACACCAAAAAGTCGTGATGGTATCACAATGGACTAAATAGTCTAAGTGAGCCTGAAATATCGGGCTGCCATTATACCTAACCTAACCTAAGGAAAAATAATAAAAATAAGGATACATTTCTCACATTTGACAGAACTTAAATAAAATCATCTAATTTTCATTAACAAAAATAAAGTTAAATGGGCTATATTTATTTTCATTGACCTTTTATTGTCACAAAATTTTCAAAAATTATTTATTTTATTTGTATGGCCATTGAATTATAAAATTCAATAGCTATTTTCATGCGATTCCTACACACAAAAAAAAATTTTTCTGATTCAATCACGAAATTAATTGATCCAATTAATTTTTAATTGAAATGTCTTCAATCACAGAAATGATAGTATCAATTAAAAAATTAATTGAAGGCCAATTAAAAAGTTAATTGATCCAATTAAAATATTAATTGATACTATTATTTTTGTGATTGATTTTTGTTTCAATTAAAATAAATTGTTGAATCAATTAAATTTTTAATTGAATATTTTTTAAAACTCAATTAAATTTTTAATTGGAAAAATTTTCATGAAATTTTTTTGTGTGTACATGCACTGAAAAAAAAAAACAGTGAACCCACCAGGAAGAAAACTTTCGGTTAATTTTAGAAAATTTTTAATATTTGTAGAAAATTTTAACTAAACAGTATTACAAACGTTGGCATCACGCCGATGTAATAAAAATAAGTAAATATTTTTCGACAAATTCATGAAAATTTATTAGACATAACAAAGTTTTTCACTTGTTAAAGAAAATTTTGTAGTTTGAAGGAAAAACTTGGAGTTCAAAATTGCAAGAATGTCTTTAGTGACATACAAAGTTCATGATGGACGCAGTTTTGGTAAAATTTATAAATTTAAAGAAATTCTGAACTATTTTGTGGAAGACACGAATTTAGTTAATCTTTAGGCTTCATTTGAGTATAGTTTTTTCCTCGGTTTTAGTTAATTTAACTAACGTACACAAAAAATTATTAGAGTAAAGGAAACTTTCTCCAAACATAATAATTCCATGAACTAAAATAAAGTTAAATTGGCTTTAGTGAAATAGAGAGTTCACTTTTTTGAGTGTAGCATGGTTAAAATGGTCATGCCAACTCAGTAATGCTGGTGACATTTCTGAGTGTTTCAAAGCTTCCCACCGTGGTGCAAGGGTTAGCATGCCCGCCATGCATACTTTTGCCTGTTTTTTTAGAAAAAAACCTAAAAAGTACATTTTCTGGGCAAAATGCAAAAACAGTGCACATTTTTTACAAGAAATGAAAACGCCATAAGTGAGCCTGAAATATCGGGCTGCCACTATGCCTAACCTCAAAGATTATAGATTTGAGGAAGATGGGAGATTGGCTTGCGTCATAACAAATGTTGCATTTACCAGATTAGTTTAATACATGTTTGTAATCTTTTAGTTGTTTTTAGTTTTTATTTTTTAAATGAAAAATGTAATTTTCATAATGAAACAATGTCAAATTTTAGGCAACAACAAAAAAATTACACTTTCCCCTTTATGGAAATTTATTTCGTGCTCTTAATTTCTTTTTATTTGCATTTTAATGCTATGTCAATACTTGTCGCATACGCGTTTGATTCGAGTATTAAAATAATGTGGTAAATGGTTTGATGTGCTCAGTAGCCAATCTCCCATCTTCCTCTTCTATAATCTTTGGACTAACCTAACCTAAGACCAACGACTTGTTTGCTTTACATTTATTTCATTTTATGAATAGATGTAATTTGGTACATGGTAGAGAAGAACTAAACCAAGTCTTTACATTTTTCTTCTTTTAAGTTTTCCTTTTTTCTGTGTACTTCGCAATGTCTTAAAATATTCGCAATGTACCATTATGCATCTATTAGATGTAATTATTCAATTCACCCACCTAAAAATAGTTTACATTCGCCCAGAGAAAGTTCAATGTTTTCCCACAACAAGGAAAATAATTGAAATGAATGACATCAACTTTTGTCAAGGTACTCCATATTTTCCCCATATTTTAACTATGAAATAGGATTTTCACATTGTTGTGTGATTCATTTTTTTTTGTAAGGTAGGTTTTTTTTCGTTAACCCAATCCAATAAATTAAGGTAATTGCACACATAAACATACACATGTGAAATGTTCATATTTTATTAGCATATTTCTGTGACTGCTGTGAAATCCATTCAAAGCCCAGAGTAAATATCACCTTGTCATTTGGTAATGAGACAAACATACATTTGTTCAGCGGCATGCATTACAGACTAACAAGCAAGCAACAACAATTGGGAATGGGTGAATGAATGAGAGCGACTGTAACTGTGTGTGCGCGTGTGTGTGAGTGTTTGATTGGGGTACCCATGTATGCCCAGTTTAAAACCTAAGTGAACTGCTGATTTAAGAGCAAAAACACAACAAAAATACCTGACTTGTCCGCCTGGCCCGGTCACGAGTTGCTATTTATTGGACTTTTGGTAAATTTTTAAATTTTTAGACCATATATGTAAGAAAACCAAAAAGGAGCCAAGGAACGGAGGGTAACAACAAGTCATGGAGGGGAGGCGGTGGAGCTAATATAGCACTTTGTTGTGGTTAGAACGAAATGTGTACGATTTTTGAATATTTAATTGCCACTGGATACCACAACACACAAATCCACCACTCAATCTATCGATGGAAAATTTACGCCCGTTCATCGATCTATGTTAGTTGAACGAAAAAAATTTTTTTTCTAAATACCTACGGTTCTTACCGTTTTTCTGGTTTTCTTCGTATAGGTGCTCAATTTGTATTTGGGTAATTGGGAATGTCTAAATATTCCATTTTTGTATTTACAACAACAACAGCAAATGGCAACTGGCATAGTTGGGAAATCAGTCGTATTAGGAACCCAAAAATAGAATGTGTCTATGTAACTCAGCGCAGTAGTCAGCAAACTAGAAGAAGTTTCAAAAAATTCGGAAACGGCCCTATTTTGGCAATCAGGAAGTTGGGAAGCATTTGATTCTTAGAAATAATAAAAAAAGATCCATAATTCATGACATAGCTGAAAGAAGATATATCCAGTGTTGCTATAAGTAACGATTTATCGTCATTTTTGTGTTACCAATTTATCGTCATTTTATACGATTTTTAGACCCGAATAGTGAAAATGATGTTTGCTCTGTACACATCCTAGAGCAAAATATTTTTTTTTTTTTTGGACTGTGAACATGTAACATATAATTTTCTAGGACATTATGTATGTGATTTCGAATACAATTTTATGTTTGACGACAAAACAACATTTTTGCCATGTTCCCCACCCAGAAATAACATTTTGCTGTAGAAGGTGATAATAATCCTTCTATGCGTGTATTTCTTGACGTTTGAATGACCTGAAAACAGGCTCATATATGGAATTAAATGAAATCCTTACAAAAGCCATCGCTACTATTTAAGTTTAAATTTAGATATACATAACAAATATGTATTTACCACTACCTTTTATATGAAAATCTTTTGAGAGAATTTTTTTTGTCGTTGGATAATTTTTTTTTTCATAAGTTGGCCTATGGTTTTTCGTTTAAGGATTATCCAGAGTATGTCCAAGAATATTTCAATTTCAGTAGTGTTCGCTTCCATTCCTAAAACAATTCCTATACCAACATATTCCCATGCTTTTTGTCTAAACCGAAGTTTAGACTTTTTTTGTAAACATTGTTTTTATGATCTCGTAAAATGAATTTATTTGAATATTTTTTGTAACGGAAATGAACGATTGTTAATGGAAAATATATGCATTAGTTTAAAAAAAAAACATCGCAAATAATAATCGAAATTGTCAACAATCGATTGGTACAATTGTGAATTTTCACATTATATCTATTTGTAATTCTCTGGGCTAGTTAAAACAATTGAAATCGTTCTATTCCTTTTTACAACTCAAACGTGTTATGCAGTCCACACACTACTCCAGGAATCGGTGTCCACACGGATGAAAAAGACTGTTTTTCATAAGTTTGGCTATAAACATTATATGTTTGGAACACAAATTTTTAAACACAATATTTTTGAGTGCAAGCATATAATGTTCATAAACTAGCATAACATGTTTGGGACATATATGTTAATATGTTAGAACATATTATGTTTGGGACATAAAATGTTTGTAAATATAATATGCTTGGATGCAAACATATATTAATTTAGAAATATCCTATAAACATATATGTGTTTAGTAGCTTGGAGCGCTACTTAACAGGGAGCGATACTGAATTCAGTTGGTGGTTGTTGCTTGTTATTACAAAATTAACATTTTATTTTTCCTTGGGCAATTGATCAGCTACTTCTTTGATCCTTACAAACTGTGTGGTCCGCTGTTCGAATCCCCGTCCGGCAAAAGGTAAAATTAAAATAAAAAAAACATACAATTGAATAATTTCTTCTACAATGTTTGTATTACAGAAAAAGGTGCTAAGAACTAAAAAATCTCGTGGAAGTGAGAAAGATGTGGGGGAATATACAATTGGGCAGAAACAAAATGTTGAGCATTCAGGTCGAAAACCTATGTTGTTAGCACCTATATTACCTGTTTATTTTCATAATTCATTATGACTGTAAATATATAAATAAATAAATAAAATTTTGAGAATTTTTTTTAAGCATATAATATTTTTTTTTTTTGGAAGACAACATTATTGAATTTGGATGCAAAAATACAAAATGTTTGGAACTTAGACTACCCAAACATATATTGTTTAGACTAATATGCTTTCAAACATATTATATATTGGAAGAGATCAAACATATAAATGTTTGGGCAATACCCAAAAATGTATATGCTTGAAGCAAAATGTGTTTGGGAGTATATGTTACAGAAGCGATTTTTTGTGAGCGTGCAGTTTCGACCAAACATCCAAAATAATTTTCAGCGGTTCTCACTAATGCTGGTGACATTTCGCCGTTCGAACTCGGCTATAAAAAGGAGGTCCTTTCTCATTAAGCTAAATATAGAATATACGGCAGCACTCATTGATAAAAATATATAAAAGGGTTGTATTTATAAAAAAAAAAACACACCACAAAGGTTCAATTTAGAAAGGAATAATTCGAGTATGCAATCATGTGCTGATTTCTTATGGAAATTAGACCCAAAGAACCAAAATATTTCATCGCATGGACGTAAAACCAGACTGCTAAAATAAATAATATAAATGCAAAATAGTTTATGATTGGAGATCGATTTGATTTCGTCAAAAGTATCTGGCAACACTGAGTTAGTTGGCCATGAAAATGTCTTGCGATTTGAATTTTGGCATTAACAAACACAAAAATAGGACCTAATTATTACAGAAAATTGATATGGACTTGAACACTTATTTCGTATTCTTTTAATTCGGCAAATACGACTTGGTGAAGAGCATTATTTTTACATTTACTTTGCTCTTAAAGAAAATATTTAATAAAAAAAAAACAGAAATGTCGTTCCAGAGGAAAGTGATTTTTTTGATAAATTATATTATTTTTTGTTTCTTATGGGACGTTCCATATGACTTTCTAATAAGATTTTACATCTATTTCCAAAGGAAGTTGGAAAGTTATGTTGAAACAGGATCACTGCATGAAATGTCATAGCTATGATATAATTTCCACTTGTATATGCTGGGAAGTTTTCATATCTATTCGATTACACAGAGGCCGATAATTGAGGAAAATCTAAGGAAGTTGCTATGAATGCCTGTGCCCAAGTCAGATCCCATCTACTCAATCAATATGCCCAACAAAGTACATGTGTTGGAACAATGTTTCCTATTGTCGTATGTGAATGTTGATTTGTTCAAACATTCATATCGAAAATACTTGCAATGGATGTGAACAATTTTCAAATGAAAAATTCACACGTTTTTAGTTAGATTTAGGCTTGAGTTTTTTTTTCTTCTCTTCTTTTGCGATTGTTTTTACTTTTGTAGTTGTTGTTGCTGTTATTATTAATATTGTCTTGGCATTTGTTGTTGTTTGATCTCATGTATTTGTATATGGCTAAAGGCATTCACTATAACGCCAATGCAATATCCATCAAATCAACCCAACAACAGCAGCAACAATAACTAGCAACCAACAATATAAATACAGCATAGGATATATTGCTGCTGCGACGGTTGTTTTGTTCGACAAGCTAAGTACTACAAACACGTAGTACAACAACGAAAACAACACACTAATAACGTTCGCAATTCACTGACAACCGTTTGAATTGTTCGAGTTCGAGATGCGAGAGCTTAAGCAAGCAGCTCTGGCCAAAGCTGCTGACTCTGTTGTATTTTGAGGTGTCATAGAGTGCTTGTTGTTTGTTGCAACAAATTTTATTTTCTCACGGTTCTTTTTGTTTTCATTAAGAAAATTGAGTTTGTTTTAATCCGACTCATTGAAGAAACAAACAAGAAAACAAAAAAAAAAAAACAAAAGAGACACATACAAGCACACACACACAGAATTTAAGAAACAAACACTCTCACTCATACATACATACACACGAACACATAAATTCTTCGACACACCCCAACCACCCACTGAGAGTATGTACTCCATGAGGCCTTAGTTAAGAGTTAGACTTTAGCTAATTGTAGATAATAATACATTGTTGTAAAAGAAAAGAATGTTTTTTTAAGATTTTTATAACATCTATGACATCTATGACATAATGACATATTGTTTTTGTTTTTCAATTGACAATGTCATTAATTGAACAGGTGCAATTAACGAGGTCATTCTTGCTATAGTTATCTTGAAATAAATAAAGCGATTTTGTTTTTGCTTAGATAATATCGCATGAATATCCAAGGAGGGACAACTCTCCTGCAAGTTAGGTTCTAAGGTTTAGATCGGATAGGTTGTTTTGTGTGTACGGATTGGGTCCTGGTACTTTACAGAATACTTGAGAGGTTTTATTCAAAAGAAGACTTTGTCAATTGTAAAAGAGGCAAAGATAAGTATTTTTCAACAGGTCACAAAGTCATATGTAAGATATGGACCGAACATGAGAGTCCCGTTAAGATGTTGTGTTAGCCCATATAAAAACCCGTAATGTTGATTAAAGAAACATGACTTTTGTATATGCATCTGGTATAATCGTATACACTATAGGGAAGGAATTCTTCTACTTGGAAATTAGAAGGCCAATATAACCGATATAGAAAAATTGTGATGGATAGGTAAAGATTACAAGGCCATAATTCACATAAAGACCAATTTTTTTAAATATCAGTCTTGTATGCTCTGAAAAAAAAAACATGCCTTGTTCCAAAGATTTTGTCTTTATTCTAATGATTTTGTTTTTAATTCCGAGCCAAAAAAAAAAACAAGAATCGAAGTAAGGACACATTTAAAACACAATTCGTTAGCTTAATGTGTAAAGGTGCTAAGTTAACCTTTTACAAAAAAAATGGATGAAAGGGTGATACGGTCAAAATTTGGTCAATATAAACTTGACGTATTTCTTTCAATTTTGCATTTTAGAAACCTGAACACCCATCATTTTGAAGGTGTGTGTGTGTAGAATGTTGCTCCTATTTTGATTTTGGAATTCACTCCTCAGTTGTCAAAATGCCGTCCAAGCAAGAAAAGCAGCGTATCAAAATTTTGCTCGCGCATCGCGAAAATCCGAGCTACTCGAACGCAAAGCTGGCCAAATCGCTAAAAGTTGCCAAATCACCCGTTACAAATGTAATTAAAGTGATTGGGGAACGTTTGTCGACAGCCAGGAAGTCTGGATCGGGGGGAAATCGAAAACCGGAAGCCGCTGAGACGACAAAGAGAGTTGCCGGTAGTTTCAAGCGAAATCCTCACCTCTCTCTTCGAGATGCCGCAAATAAGCTGGGTGTATCGTCTACAACCGTACATCGAGCCAAAAAAACGAGCCGGACTATCGACTTACAAGAAGGTAGTGACTCCAAATCGCGATGATAAACAAAATACGACGGCCAAAGCGCGATCCCGGAGGCTGTACACGACGATGCTGACGAAGTTTGACTGCGTGGTAATGGACGACGAAACCTACGTCAAAGCCGACTACAAGCAGCTTCCGGGACAGGAGTTTTATACGGCAAAAGGAAGGGGAAAGGTAGCTGATATTTTCAAGCACATAAAACTGTCAAAGTTCGCAAAGAAATATCTGGTTTGGCAAGCCATCTGTACCTATGGCTTGAAAAGCAGCATTTTCATAGCTTCCGGGACTGCCAACCAAGAAATTTACGTGAAAGAGTGTTTGAATAAACGTCTGCTGCCTTTCCTGAAGACACACGGTTGTTCCGTACTGTTTTGGCCGAATTTGGCATCTTGCCATTACGGTAAAAAGACCATGGAGTGGTACGCTGCCAACAACGTGCAGGTGGTTCCCAAGGACAAGAACCCTCCCAACGCGCCAGAGCTCCGCCCAATTGAGAAATACTGGGCTATTGTCAAGCGGAACCTAAAGAAGACCAAAAAAACTGCTAAGGACGAGCAGCAGTTCAAGGCAAACTGGCTTTCTGCGGCGAAGAAGGTGGACAAGGTGGCTGTACAAAATCTGATGGCAGGTGTCAAGCGTGAGGCCCGGCAATTTGGATTTGGAAAAGCGAAAGCCTAACTGAATATTTTTCCTGAATTTTATACTAATTGAACTTGAAAAAGAAATTTAATTTGATTTTTTAAATAAACGATTTCACCGATTTACACGCGTTTTCCCTTGACCAAATTTTGACCGTCTCACCCTTTAAGATGGAGATAGACAGATAAATCAAAAATACATAGTTTATCATAAAAAAAATGTATTAAATATCTGTTTTTATCTCTGTTTGGTAATAACAGACGATTTTCAAGTTGACCTTAGTCAAACAAAATTTTCTTTCATGTGAAGACACCCGGTTTTAAGTGGAACCACAAAACACCTCTGGTGTAAATAAGAATGAGGGAGAGGTATTGAGAGGTAACAGAAGGATGGAGAAACGTTTGTTGTGAGAGAAATGAACAAGAGCCAGGATTAAGTCCGATAGTTCTAACAAAAAATTTAACTTCGAACCGAAGACCTTGGTATGGACAGATTCTTTTGCAGCCTGATATTTGAGGCTTACTTAGACTATTCAGTCCATTGTGTTACAACGGTTGTGAATTTCTCTCCTATCACTAAGTGCTGCCCGATTCTATGTTAAGCTCAATGACAAGTGATTTCCTTTTTATAGCCGAGTCCGAACGGCGTTCCACTTGGCAAAGAGACTACTTATAGAAGCTTTGAAACATTCGAAAATAATCCACCGCTGATGTTTGATCGAAACTGGGTTTGAACCCACGACCTTGTGTAGGTAAGATAGACATGCTAACCATTGCTCTGCGGTGGAAGGAAACAAATTATATAGTGTGCTGAGTATATGGAAATATCAAAATTTTCAGCTGCTGGTATCCGAAAATAGCAGCGACAGAAGGAATCTCAGTCTACAGTATCGAGGACACACAGTCTACCCAAAATTAGATAAACTCTGCTGAGCTGTTTGAAATAATATTTGAAAAAAATTGACTTTACTTCAAGGTTTTATATACTCTTACCATACATGAACCTACGCTCAAAATTAACTTAAATTTTGACCTTCAAAGAATTTAAATAGAGAAAGATAGAGACAGTTTCAATCAAATTTATATATAAATAAATAGATTTATACTCTTCTAAATAAATAAGATTTATACTCTACTAAACTTCGGAACCAATGACACGTCATTGGAACTCGGTTGTACAAACAAGGTCCCTTATCATTGAATTTAACATAGAATCGAACTGCACTGATTTATAATATAAAAGGTTGCCTAAGCAATTCACACAATATTAAGTACAAACTTACACTAAAAAACTAAAAGAAATTTTAAAAATTTATAATTTCAGCTTAACCATTTTTTCTAAAATTTAGGACAGGAACCTTTGAAATTTTCGTCCTTATAAATGACGTTTCCTGGCAACTCGTCATTTCATTGGGATCAGACCACCTCCCCATAATTCACACCATTGAGTACCTGACCAGACTCCTCAATTTGTCCTTGGAATCACCCAATATACCCGATGTCTGGAAGATTGGTAGGGTGATTCCACTACTGAAACCAGGCAAAGATTCGAGTAAAGGTGAATCGTAACCAAGACACTTGAAGCACTACTTCTCCCCAGCCTTGTGGAGAATTTTCAAGTTGCCGTGTCATAGGACGGTCCTCGTGGCGCTTGACCTATCGAAGGCATTCGATACGGTCAACCATGCCACACTATTCGAGGACATCGATAATACGTCCCTACCGGCAAGAACCAAGCGTTGGGATGAGAATTATTTGTGAAGACGCCAGTCGTACTCGTATGTTGAGAGCCTCTAGATCAGGCAGCATACCAGACAGGTCTGAACATGATTAATGAGGATACTGTAGCTGAAGTGGTGAGAAGCTACAAGGTTAATCCTGTTCTCGGAGTCCGACCACCGTCCATAGCACTGGAGGAGAGAGACCTCCCACGGCAGAGTAGTTTCGGCCTAACTAAGATCAGGCAAGTGCAGCATTCCTACATATCAGTGATTGATAGCAGCGTAGCTGACGTGTATCCCATCTGTAATCAAGGGCCACATCACACTCGTCACCTTTTCGCTGGCCCAGCTAAGCCTACCCGTCTTACCACCAGATCACTCTGGACACACCCCATCCTTGTCGCAGAGTTCCTTGATCTGGCTATTAATTGAACTACCTAAGCATAGAACAAAATGGATGAAACTACATTAAAAACGGTTACAACAAAAAATCGTAAACTTGTTTATTTGCCTTTTAAAGTTAGTCAAACGATTATCGTACTGCTAAGAATCTTAAATGGCTTTTCAATAGAATATATGACGGACACAATTGTTTCAATTCCGCTTGCTAAATTAGATATTTTGTTTGATATGCAAATAAAGCTATTGTCGATTGCATTTGAATGGAAAAAAAACAATGCTGACACCAATCGGAATCAATAAACCAATGTCGAATAATTCTTCCAATCCCTCGATCGATCGTAGATTATCACATATGCGAATATTTCACTTTTAGCATTTGAGCGATAAAACTCCCCCTCCTCCCACCCCATGCACATGGGTTTGAGTTGAGACACTTGTTCGCAACCAACAACAAGCATTATGTTGCATTGTTTGTTGCGCTGTTTCTAATTCACAGGATCGGATTGGTTACGTAATGCGACCTGATTACACGCTACAATGATAGTAATGGTGTTAGTGGTGCCAGTATCGGTACTGAAGTAGTTTTTGCTCTGTTAGCACATTGACTAAGCCGTCACACACACACACACTTAGCTAGTTAACGTCTAACGTAAACCCTTGTTGCATAGCTCACCACAAGCCAGACAGACGGACAAACCTATGGACATGTGTATGAATTCTTGCGCGCCGTTTTTGTTTTGTGTTTATTTTCTCCCTCCATCATTCATTCGCATAGATGGTGGCTGGTGGCCCACTGGCTTACTAGCGGGGCTTACAACTTGTTGCAGCAGTCTTCTCACCAAACAAACTGCTCAGTCGCAGAATCTTTTACAACAAAACAAACAAAATCAAAAGTAAACACTTATGCAACATTTAAACAGACAAACTGCAAACTATGCAACAGACCAAACGACCATGCGACGACTGTAGTCAATGGATTGGCATAAGTATACAAGTATATTTTAGGTGTAATTTGAATCAATCACTTTGTTTTCATGTTGCTGGCATCACTTCACTTGAAATATTTGCCATGTTCATTTGTCAGATGTTTGTTTACTTGTTAGATGACCAATCAATTGACGTTACTAGATTTCATAATCACTGATGTTTGTTTGATTTGTTTTTCGATACTCTTTTCATTGTTTGTTTTCTTTGATTTCCCGTAAAATATTTCTTTGTTTCTCGCACTTTATTTTATGTTTAGATTTTGACTCTCGTCTTGGCGCTTAATTGTGGGAAAATATTAACTCAGGTTATTGAAAGATCAATGCGATCACACTAGCTCTACGTTCACACGTTCTTGCATTTGCGTTTTTGTTTCTTTGTCTATCCGTAACACATATTATCGACGTTGTGCACCGTAAGCCACTGAACTTTAACTAATGTTCGACTAACGTTTCAAACATCAAGTGGCTAGTTGGTATGTTTGCTCCTCATCATCACTTAACGCTTGGCTGAATGGTGCTCACTGTTCTCTCTCTCTCACCCTCTCTCTCGCCTTTGGAAAAATGCTGGGAAATTATCAAAAGCTTTGAATTTTCATGGCAACATGTTGCATATCACTCATTTGCAAGCTGCATTAAAAAGTTGCTAGTATTTTTTTTAGTTAAAGCACAATTCATTCATGTTTATAGCTTAACAACAAAAAGCTTTCTCCAAAGCCAATCTAAATAAAGCTTAGAAAATAAGCTCCACTTTTTGAGAGAGAGAGAGAGAGATCACTATATTAAAGTGTTGCCTAGTGTTTTTAACCTTATCGCTAAATATTCCAAAAGATTCCAAATTATTTTAATGTTGTTTTGTTTTCAAAAGCCCTGAAAATTTTTGTAGAAATGTAAATAGTTATAAAATGATTTCCATATTTTGTGAAAAAAAGCCTGTATTTATATACATATGTATGAATTTATAGAGTTTAATTTAAATATCAGGTAAAAAATTAATATCTCATTTACGTAAATATAAATCATTGCGGTGTTGTTAAGAGATGAGTACTGAATAGGGCTGTCATTCGGGATCGATATTTATAAATACCAGGATTCGGGATTTTAAAAATTAGGATCCCGAAATTTTCGGGATTCTTTAAACATTTTATGTAATAACCATCTACAGCGCCACAAAATTGTTGTACATTAAACCAATTTAGTTTAATTCAATTTTATTAATAAGAAAAAATACCAAAAGAACATAAGAGTTAATTAAAAACCAATTACAAATGCTATCATACTTAACGAACACTTAGTACAACTGAACAATATGATGAAAAGAAAAACATAAATTATGACAAAAATAAATTAAAACCCAATTTCATATCGCCATCTTACTCAGCAAAACAGATTTTGATTAGATTAGGTATATTTTCGCACACTTGCGTTAATCCTTTTGTACTTCATCGTTTTAAGTAACTTCTTAAAAATATCAAGGCATCCAAATTTTTATTAGATAAACGCGATCTTGCCATATTGTCGGCGGACCTTTCATCATTGCTTTTTATTTTATACCTCATATATAATAAATTCTTACTTAAGGTGTATCATAAATGGTTATTAACTCAATTTTTCGGGTATGAAATCTAAGGGCCGTTTGCTAAAAAGCCACCAATTAAACAAATTGGAATAATTTTTCGGGATCCCGAAAAATCCCGGGATTAAAAATAAAAAATCCCGGGATTCGAGATTAACCCGGGTGACAGCCCTAGTACTAAATAATTGGTACATACACAGTCTCACACAAGTTTACATACCCCTGCGTTTTTACCTCTTAACTAAACATGTTTCTTGTTGTTGTTTTCAAATTAATTTACTTAAATTAAAGGATATATAAGCATATTTTTTAAAATTTGATAATTTAAAGAAAATATAAATTCTTTAACCGTATGTAAACTTGTGTGAGACTGTGTATACACAGTCTTACACAAGTTTACATACCCCTGAGTTTTTAACCTACTAACCAAACATCTTTCTTGTTGTTTTTTATAAACCACACTAAAAAAATATTGTTAAAAATTAACAAATACTATGTTTTCAAATTATTGTACAAAAATTAAAGCATGTATATGCATAGTTTATAATATTTTATTATTTCAATAAAATACAAATTCTTTAATCGTATGTAAACTTGTGTGAGACTGTGTATATTCACGAGCAGCAAGTTGAAATAATTTTGAATAATAGATTTATGTAATAATAAACGTTAACAATAATTATGATTACTAACCAAAATATTAGTGAGATTGGATTGGATTTTTTTTATAACTCAGATCATTGTTCTTATACTAAGAAAATTTGGGGGGAAATTCGCAATTTGGCAACACTGCCTTATTAAGACATTTTCAATAAGAGTTGTAATATTCTCTTTAACCGGAATTGCCAAATGGAAATTTTTCAACTTTTAGCCGCCACATTTAAAGCTTTGAATAGCACTTTTTTGTCTAATCAATGAATGGTGTATTCAATAGGATATTCATATTTTTTGATGTTATCTTCCTGGAATTTCCCGGCTTGAAACTTTGCGCAAGTAGTTGTTATCGATCTAGGTCGGATGGCATGCCAATGGGTCATGTCGGTCCACTTTTACGTATAACCCCCATATAAATGGACCACCAGATTTGGCTTTTGGAGCCTCTTAGAGAAATAAATTTTATCCGATCCGATTGTAATTTGGTACGTGATGTTAGTATATAGCCCCTAACATTTATGCAAAAACTGGTACATATCGGTCAATAATTATATATAGCCCTCATGAAATCCGATCGCCAGATTTTGCTTGCGAACCCTCTGGAAGGAACAAATAATATCCGATCCGGTTGAAATTTGGTGGTGTTGGTATATGGTCCCTAACATTCAAGCACAAATTGGTCCATAACGGTCCGTAATTATATATAGCCCCAATATAAACCGATCTCCAGATTTGTCCTCTGGAGCCTGCTTGAGGAGCAAATTTCATCCGGCCTCTCATCTAACCTCTGATAACCATGCATAAATTGGTTCATATCGGTCCATAATTATACATAGCACCCATATAAACCGATTCCTGATTTGGCTTTCGGAATCTCCTGGAGGAGCAAATTTCATCCGATCAGGTTGAAAATTTGTACGTTGGGTTCAGAGAATGAAGCCGACCCATTTTTGTCGGAGGCGGCTGACACTAAATTTTTGCCTCCGGCGGCTTGACGACTAAGCCGATATAGATTTTTCCATTCGGCGGTGAACAATTATCCATTATAAAATCAATTTGAAATTATTCGAATGGTAATGAACAGAGAATGAAGCCGACCCATTTTTGCCGGCGGCGGCTGACACTAATTTTTTGCCTCCGGCGGCGGCGGCTTGATGGCTAAGCCGATATAAATTCGTCTATTCGGCGGCGGACAATTATCCATTATAAAATCGATTTGAGGTAATCCGAATGGTAATGAGATTAGTTGTACAACCAAACTTACAATCAAATTTTCATTTCATTTACATTTTCTGAGCTAAATGGTTGCAAAGCTATTATAGAAACATGATACTGATGGATTTTGGGTTGAAAGTTAAACATTTTAACAAAAAATACAACAATTATTAATACATTTTTCTGATTTAAATCAATATTTTTGATTACTTGGCGGCTAATTATGAGTCGAGATGAGTCGATATATTCGGCGGCGGCTTCGGCTGGAAGAAACTGGTCGGCGGCGGCTAAAATCGGCGGCGCGACTCGGCGGCTTCATTCTCTGGTAATGAAATTATGTTAGTTGTACAACCAATCTTACAATCAAATTTAGATTGCATTAAAATTTTCTGAGTTAATTTTTCGAGTATTAAAGCTGCGTAAAATTGAAGGATTGTGGGTGGGAGGTTAAAAATTTTGGAAAAAATACGACAATAAGTAATACATTTTTCTGATTTAAATCGATATATTTGAATTGGCAGCTTAATTTGAGTCGAGATGAGTCGACATATTCGGCGGCGGCATCGACTGGCCAAAAATGGTGGGCGGCGACTGAAATCGGCGGCGCGACTCAGCGGCTTCATTCTCTGGTTGTGTTAGTATATTGGCAAGAGTTACCACAACCCAAGTATTTTCTGAGTTAATTTTTCGAGTATTAAAGCTGCGTAAAATTGAAGGATTGTGGGTGGGAGGTTAAAAATTTTGGAAAAAATACGACAATAAGTAATACATTTTTCTGATTTAAATCGATATATTTGAATTGGCAGCTTAATTTGAGTCGAGATGAGTCGACATATTCGGCGGCGGCATCGACTGGCCAAAAATGGTGGGCGGCGACTGAAATCGGCGGCACGACTCAGCGGCTTCATTCTCTGGTTGTGTTAGTATATTGGCAAGAGTTACCACAACCCAAGTAATTCGATTGTGGATTACAGCCTTTAATAGAAGTTTCTTAGCAATCCATTGTGGAGGGTACATACGATTCGGCCGAACTTACAGCCGTATATACTTGTTTTGTATTAACAGTAAAGCTTATAAAAAATGCCTGTTAATTTTTAAAAGTGCATATGATATTTCCTAATATTGTTTTATTTTAACTAATTATAAACCGCATGTAATAATGGTAGAAAAAGAGTAGTTAAAAAAATATATAAATATATTTATATAAAGGGCGGTAAAATTTACCTCTCGCCACAAAGTACGCAAAAATTTCACCTCACCAGGTTAAGGCATTTGGTTGATATTATGTGCTCCCAAAGAAGAAATATTTTGGGTTGACATAAATAGCATTTAATTTAGTTTAATTACGAGGGTAATCCGAAAAATACTATCATCACCGCCTTAGAAAGTTGTCGGAGCAATGGACCTTTCTAGAACAATGTTTAAAGTAGTTTAAGAGTCATCGGCGGTAGTTTGTGCCTCATTCGTGATAATCGATGAAAAATTAATCCATACCGGAGAAATGATGGAGGCAATTTCTAAAATTTGTAAAAAAGTTAGACGAAGTGGGGTAAATTTCCATAAGGTTTAAATGTCCATAAGGATAAATTTCCAAATTTATTCCGAATGATAAATTTCCATATGGTTTAACTATGCCGAATTTGACATGGATGGCTCCCAACCCGGAGAAGAAAAAAGGGATTTTCTCTATGATAAAACCCATTTTCGATTGGCTGCACCATCCAATATGTGACTGTATAACTTTTTAATGTTTCCAAACGTGAAATTTTGCATCTTATGCACAGATACCAGTCTAATGTAAAATCTACGGGCACCTATTTTGGGCCACGAGAAAACGTATTTTTTAAATATTTAATTTCATACAGCAACAGATCCAATACAAAAAACAACAGTATGCTAACTCAGCACTAGCTTCTCAGTTGTTTCTTTCATTTTTCCCATTGATGAAAGCTGCAATTTCGACTGACTTTTTTATTGGCGTTTTAATGATGACTCACGTATTTCATTAGCTGCTACAAAAAATCCAGGTAATTTTTATCTTGCTGCAATTATATTGGAATACTTCTTTCCATGGACCCCATTACAAAACACAACTTTCCACTTGCAATATTTCATAGTATGGATTAGTATGTTAGCTTACATGAACTAAATAAAATAAATCACAGAATTCTTAAAAAACAATAATAATTTTTAAATTGAATTGAAAGAATATAAATTTTTTGTAGAACTAAATTTAAATGTAGTACTCACCACTTCTTTATTGTCAATGTCCTGTTTGTGTTTCTCCAATTGTTTGTTATTTAAACTCGGTGGTCCTTTTAATTTCTCCAGTGTGCTCATACTTACAAACTGTAACAATGAAATACTAAACATTTGAATATCTTTTTTTATTTATTAATAAGTGCCACCAAATAATTATAGAAATTTCCTCAAGTATTCGATTTTTCTACAAAAAAATGTATATCTAATAACTAAACCAATAAAGAAAGTTCCTTGATACAAACAATACGAACGAAAATAATTTTGTCACACAATTATCCAATAGTTTTGTTTAAATTTAGTTAAATATTCATTAAATTTTGGAAAGGCAAAATGTCGTATGTGGATGAAAAAATAGAATATTTGGTTTGTTCTTAGCTACCCAATGTTCATGAGTGCGTATGAGCAGCACAGACTTAAAACATGTTAATCATACGTCACATGGCACCATTCGAGGAAGTTTTTAGCATGTCCGAATGTACGATACTGCACTCAACACTGAAACAAAATGGATATGTTAAAGCACCTATATAAATGAATCCCATATGCAATTACTATCACAAAGTGAGCTAATAGTGCAGGATTAAATCGAATAAACAAAAAACCTCGAAAACATCCCAGCAAAAGAAGCGTCACCAAAAAAGTAGTGAAAATGTTATTTTTGTATACGGAAATGGTGCAAAAATTGGCGAAGAAGCAATGAATTTAACATGGGCTTGTCATACGATGGATGTCCACCATTTCAACAGCCGATACACTAAATTTACATCACTTCTTAAGGTGTGATCCGAATTCAGTGTTTTGGATATGAATTAAAAAATTTTATGCAATTTTGCAAATAAATAATTTTTATAATTTTTTTATGATTTTTAATGCATTCTACTACTTGTCTGAAAAGTGTGTCCTCATATATTTTCAAAAATTCGCTATTTTTCTAGAATGGATTTAGCATTTTTTCGACAAAATTTTAATAATTTGTACCATTTTATTATTTCTTACTCTGTTTTTAACCTATTTGAAAACTGCGGGTTATAAAAAAATGAATTAAAAGAACTTCCAGTGTAGTTAAAATAAAGAACATCTTTGGGAGGATATATTTGGAAGTGCTTTTAAAGTTATGGCCTTAGAACAACTTCCAAATTATATGAAACACTAACAGATCTAAGCTTAGGTAACAGGTTGGCTGATAAGTCCCACGTCTGACGCATAGATGGCGTCGCTAGTATTAAATGCATATTATTTTTATATAGTGCCAACCTTCAAATGATTCGTGTCAAAATTTGACGTCTGTAAGTCGATTACTTTATGAGATAGAGCGTCTTTTGTGAAGCAACTTTTGTTATTGTGAAAAAAAATGGAAAAAAGGAATTTCGTGTTTTGATAAAATACTGTGTTCTGAGGAGAAAAAATACGGTGGAAGCAAAAACTTGGCTTGATAATGAGTTTCCGGACTCTTTGCCAGGGAAATCAACAATAATTGATTGGTATGCTAAATTCAAGCGTGGTGAAATGAGCACGGAGGACGGTGAACGCAGTGGACGCCCGAAAGAGGTTACCGACGAAAACATCAAAAAAATCCACAAAATGATTTTGAATGACCGTAAAATGAAGTTGATCGAGATAGCAGAGGCCTTAAAGATATCAAAGGAACGTGTTGGTCATATCATTCATCAATATTTGGATATGCGGAAGCTCTGTGCAAAATGGGTGCCGCGCGAGCTCACGGCCTCATATGAAGAAGAAAAAAGTGTTGTTCCACCAAGACAACGCACCGTGCCACAAGTCATTAAGAACGATGGCAAAAATTCATGAATTGGGCTTCGAATTGCTTCCCCACCCACCATATTCTCCAGATCTGGCCCCAGCGACTTTTTCTTGTTCTCAGACCTCAAAAGGATGCTCGCAGCGAAAAAATTTGGCTGCAATGAAGAGATGATCGCCGAAACTGAGGCCTATTTTGAGGCAAAACCGAAGGAGTACTACCAAAATGGTACAAAAAATTGGAAGGTCGTTATAATCGTTGTATCGCTCTTGAAGGGAACTATGTTGAATAGTAAAAACGAATTTTGATAAAAAAAAGTGTTTTTCTTTGTTAGACCGGGGACTTATCAGCCAACCTGTTACACCACACCATGGATACCATGATAGCAATTCTCCTTAGTACAATGCTACTAGAGATATTGATTCATATAGCACAGCCTGGAAGGGTTCTGGGCATTGTAACCTTTTTGTGATGTTGTTTTCTCGGCAAATATATATATGGTTTCCGAAATCAGATACATAATTTTTTGGTTGCGGCAAACATGTCACATGTTCCCCATGCAAAAATAAAATTTTTGCTGTTGAAACATGGTTGAGGTGATTATAACATATTCCATCTCTGGGTGAACATTCAAGTAATATTATATTAATTTAAAAATAGCGATTCTATCAATTTCGCCCATTACTGTAACTACAGTTATTGATTTCTATATTTATAAGCGATATACATCATGTGTTACGGAAATCAATGAAGATTTAAAAATTTGCATTTCAGTTAGATGCATCTTTCCCGTTGTTTTAGTGCGGTTGTCTAAAAACGAACGCATACTCGCACAATCACGTTTTAATGTAAACGCCCAACAAGTGACAATCCACATTTGACGAAAGTATTTTGTTTTTGTAAACAGGTATTGTTTGCGATACCCATATTTGTACGAAAGTCAATGGTTTAGTTTTCAAAGCACTTGTGTTGGAGTCCATTTGTGGTGGTGAGTCAGTGATCTGTTAGCAAGTAATCACCATCCATCATAAGGCCAAAACCCACCACAACACACCACACAGGTACTGGTACATATCATATTATTTTTCTGTGGTTTTGCTACATCCACACATAGATCCATATATGGGATAAAACAATGTAAAGACAACGGTAAATATGTACTTAATACGAGATACGGCTAAAACACTCACGCATATAAATTTAGCAATGAAATATTAATGAAGGAAACAAAGTAAAGCAAAAGAAAATAGTCTTTGAAACACTCCAGTACTCTCACACAACACACTTTTTTTGCATTATTAGCTTCAAGGTCACAGCATCACTTCTTAGTCTTGATCGATTTGCCAACAGAGATCACCACTAAAAGCAAAGGTAAAACACAATCTCATTGTCATTAAGAGCGCCTCAAAGTATAAACACTTTTGAGAGTACAAGTGGTTGAGAGTGGCTAATAGGGATGCCATATATTTGAAATTGAGTTTTTTTAATCCAAAAATTGAAGCCATTTCAATTAGAAATTAATCGAATTAATTAATTTCGTAATTATTTTTCGTGTGTTATACTACGTTCGCAGACTACAATATATGTAATATTTAGTTAAAGGCACGGTTTACTGCGGATGCTACGATCACACTCGAAATTGTCGTTTTTGATATTTAACCCTTTGACGACGAACGGGACATATATGTCCCATTTCGTATTTCAGTTGTAAAATCTACATTTATCAACCAATTTTCAAAAAAATATATTCTATCAGCGCAAAACACATGTTTGTAGTAGTAAATTTAAATTGGGGTATTTGTAATTATACACGCAAAAAAATAATTCTTTCCTCCCAAACGAAATTTTAGACAAACAAAGTTCGTTTCTCATTTGCTTTTCGCTGCAAGGAAGTGTATTTGGAAGAAAAGTATATACTTTTTGTGATAAACGTTTATTCTTTTCCAGGATGTAAAAACAATTTCATAAAAAAAAAACTAAAAAAAACATTGTTTTCTTGCTAATTGCATTTTCCCTTACATCTTTCTCACATCCACGAGATTTTTTAGTTCTTAACACCTTTTCCTGTAATACTAACAATGTAGAAGAAATTATACGATTTTATAAATTTTTAAATTTTTTTACCTTTTGCCTGGACGGAGAATCGACCGCGGACCATGCACTTTGTAAGCCAACACACTAACCACTGAGCTATGTACATGTTATGGATAGATAATTATCCATAATTATCCATATAAGTTATATTTATATAGCATAGCTTGCGGCGCCCACGAACCGAATAAAAAAGTTTATTTAACAGAAATAAACATTTAGACTTGCATGCCAAGGGTCGTGGGTTCGATCCCTGCTTCGACCAAAGTTTTTGTTTTTTACATATATTCCAGATATGTTCGGAAGATTCCGAAAAAATGTTCAACATTACATTGTACTATATTACATTTTGAACTGTAAAATGTGTCTTATCAAAGACCTAAAGTCAGAAAAGAACAGTGTTTGATATAAACGAAATGGACTGCGCTGTTTCAAAAATAACTTTTTTTATTGAAAAATTAAAAACTTTGTAACAAACGATTTTTTCTTGGTGATAAAAGTTTAAAATTTTCGAAGCAATTCAAAAAACTCTAACAAAAGAAAAACGTTTTCGATACAGGTTTTCCAAACGTTTTTTTCTTTGTGTGTATGTATGTATAATTTGTTATATTTCAAGTATAGGTTGTCTGAGGTGGATGTATTTTTGGTATAATGTGGATCAACTCATCCTCTACCGATAACGGTTTAAATGGAGTAATTCGGCTACATAGTATTTCTTAAAAGGTGCCGACACTAATTGGACTTATGTGTCCCATTCATCGTCTAGGGTAAGAAAAATGATCAACCAACATAATGTGGGGAATGTTTGGATACTGATTACTATAATTACCCAAAAAAAATACTTTAAACGCTTCTTGGCTTATAGGAAAAATAAAACCTTTTTTAACAATAAATTTTGGTTTGAGAGCAAGCTTATACAAAGTGCTCAAAACTAAGCACGCATGGTCATAAATACTTGCTAAGTCCCGTATTTTTTTTTGCTGGTTGTATTTTACAAATGCTAGTGAATTATGTAAAGTATTTAAAAAAAATTTGACCTTTGAGGACGAATGTCCCATGAAATTTCTCGTAGAAGGAAATATTTTTTTAACATTTTGACGACACTTTACTTAGTAAATATGTGTTTTTTGAATATGAATTTGCAAGAAAAACTTTTATCGAGCGGTTAATTCTTCATCGTTAAAAGGTTAAAATGTCGCTTTTGTATGGAAATGCAATTTCAAATTTACAAAAAGCAAAATTTCGAGCACACCGTGAACATAATATTCCAGCAAAAAAAGTATGGCGATAAAACATTGAAAATTTTCATTTTGGATCCGAAACTTGTGTAAAATTGGATCAGAGGCAATGAATTGTTCACGGAATTGTCATCGGATGGAAATTAGTTCACTAATTCGGATTTAATTTAGTAAAAAAAGAGAACAATTCAACAAACAAACAAAAAATAAATCTTTTTTGTAACACTTTTCGATGTTAATCGCTATGCAAAGACATACTGAAATATACTGGCACATATTTTAATCGAAATTCCTTGCCTTCCAAGAAATGTATCGGCATACTTCTCAAACAATTTATTGAAATTAAAATTAAAAAAGGCAAAAGAAATTCTAGTGATCCATCCTTGCACTTTCAAATTTTTTCTCTGGGATTAATCTTCTGGAAAATATATAATTTAAATAACTGGGTTCAAACCCTGATGATTATTAAAAACAGGTAAAAATCTGTTTACCAAACTTATCAAATAAATATTTTTTGTAATTTTTTTTGTCAAGCCATAGAGCAAGCCAATAGAGTCAAATCAGCGATGTAGTGTGTTATAAAAAATACAACATAAGTAAGACAGATTCTGTTTATAATTTTAAGAATTTCCACAATCAATATCACCCTAGAATTTTATGTTGCCTATGTATTCCCGGTTCTCTAATATCATTTTTGCATCAACTGGCATCACTTATCATTACTACTTTAAAAACAAACCCCCACACATTACCTCCCAATTTTAAGCCATCTCTATACATCAAAGCCTTGTTAAGAGTTTTGTCATCTCTTTTCTACGGCCAACAAGCGTAGTTTATAGGAGCAGCACTCTTATGAGTATATGATGGATTGTACACTTGAAGAATGATAATAATGATGTTCAATTCGTAACAACAGCCTCAGCTCGAACATCAAATTGAACTCGCAAAACAGGTTACATGAGTAGTGACCACTGCAAACATTTATGGCAATTGAGGGGGAGTGTGTGATCAGAGTGTGTTCTCACTCATTAAGGTCGGTCGAGATCGGTTCAATACAAACATCCATTGAGTTTTGTGTGTTTGGAATGGTGATGATCGCCAATAGTAAGATTGAAGAATAAAATAATATTTCAGTAAAGTTTGTTTTCGTAAACACAGGTGCAACAGTATGTGGTAAACAAAGTCATATACAACCTTAAGAACATGTGATATACTCATATACGTATACATATGTACATATACAGTAAGTGTCATTTTGGATTGGAGAGGAAATGGTTTATTTAAATATTATTCAATAATTTATCTTTCTTGGAAATATCTCCATACCATAGATCGGACTATGTGACGAGCGTGGTCCGATGTTGGTATTTCGATTATTGTTTGAACGAATTTCAACGTGATGACACTTCCGATTTAGGCCAGAGCCCCGAAAACGGCTATAAAGCTGTAAACATCCTCGATCTCTTATGGACGCACCGTCGATTCAAGTAAATGACACCTTAGGAATTTCAAAAGATCGCGTAGGTTTTATCCTAATATTGGATATGACAAAGTTGTCGACATGATCAACAGTGAGACTATAACAAGACAGTATTTTATGATATTTAAGGCCAGGCAAAACATTACAGTCATTAAAAACAGCCTTAAAAAAGTTTTTTCTATAGTCCCTCCATTAAAGTCGTATGTGTTCAAGTAAAGCCAATTTTACTCAATGTAAATAAAAATTGTTTTGATTTAAATAAATATTCTTTAAATTAACTGAAACATTGAATTATTATATTAAGGATCAAAAAGCGTCACAAAACCTAAGCTTTACTCTGAGGACGTCGCTTCTTTCATATAAAGTTTGTTAATACATTGTATAAAAAATGAAAAATTCGATAAATTGGTTATATATCCTAATTTATAGTCTATAAAATCCATATTCAAAACTATGTGGTATAATTTAAAATATTTTTATTTTGAAAGAAGCAAAAATTGGAATTCGCAATATGCACTGAAAAAAGTTTACTTGGATCCAAATATTTTGACCTTTCTCTAAGGATTATGGTATTGATTTCGAGTCAAAGATGAGGCCTCTTTAAAATAAAGTAATTTTTTAGGGGCCTCTCTGGCTTTAAATCTATGGCCAATAAAATTAAAATTATGATACAGATCTCATTCATGGAATTTTCATGCTCTTTTTCTGATATATTAATAAAGCTATTCATGTAAAAATAAATGTCAATTTAAAAATCCAAAATATAGCAGATACTGTAAAGTGGAAAGGGGTTTTCTAATTCCAAAAACACTTTAAACCAAAGATCTAATTTCTTAAAACTAGTCTTAGCCTTATTTAAATGTATCAGTTGGTTTAAAGGCGATTTTCTTATATTAAAAATGTTTTTCTATACTTTAAGAACTTCAAAGGCCTACGAATTTAAATGAGGGTAGGAAATTTCCACAACTTGTCTCATGAAGAAAATGTTGTAAACAAATATTATAAACTTTATACTATTGAAATGTATTTTTTTAAAGAAATTTGTCCTTAATATTGTGTAAATTGTATTGTTACGAATTTGATAATTATAGATATAAGTTTATTTAAATTAGTTTCCGTTAATTTAAAATTCAAAATTGTAACGATAAAATTTCGCTATCACTTGTTGGAATCATCTACTCATTTTCTAGTATTTTCCTGAATTTCTTTTATGTTCTTTTGTTTGCTTACCGAAATGTTAGTTCTTACTCTCTCATAGAATAACAACCCCTTTGCTTTGTTATTTTGCTTTCTCATTTCACCTCATTGTCTATTGTCATTGTTGTTGTAGTAATGCGAGCATATATCTATGTGAGTGTGTATGTGTTTGGCAGCCACCAGACGAATAACTTAATGGTCGTAGATCCTTCTAGCATTGTCTAAGAATGTTCTGGCGTTGCCAGAATATTGTAGTGCTACCAGAATGTTCTCGTATTGCCACACTGTCATATATAAAAGCGCTCGCATGCTGCTAACGAGTCAGTCTTAATTAAAGCGTCAAACGAATAACTTCAGTGTGAACGAATTGTAAAGTGTGAAGTCATAGTAAATAAATTGTAGATTGTCGTTATTTAAAAGAACTGTGTTTTAATTGTCCGGTAATTAAAAACGCCTAAATATAAAAACGTAACAATTGGTGTCGGAAGTGAAATAACGAAAAAAATCTACAATGAAGTTTAATGAGCTTCGAGTGGAAGACTTAAAAAAGGAATTGAGCAAACTGGAGCTGCCGACAACAGGCAATAAGGCCCAGCTTCAAAAGCGTCTACTGGAAGAGTTTGAACGGCGTAATATGGACATTGCGACGCATGAGTTTGATTATAAGGAAGACATTGATGAATCAATACTCGTCAATACCAGTAGTGTAGAAACTCCGTCTGTGGCTTCGAGTGTTGTAGATTACACATCAATGCTCAGTGTTTTGAGTAAAATGATGGAGGAAAACTCTAGAAAAATCATGGATGAGAATTCTAGAAAAATGGAAGAAAATTCTAGAAAAATAGAAACAAATTCTAGAAAATTGGAAAAAAAATTCGACGAAAATTCAAAAAAGATGGACGAAAATTCTAGAATTCTCAATGAAAAACTTCAAGAAATTTCTGAAAGCATATGTGGACCATATAGAAGGTCAAATTATAGAATTGGATAAGAAAGTTCTTTCCGTAGATGAGAAAATTGTGGTTCACGATGAGAAACTTCTACACCTGGAGAAAAAAATGGCTGACCTGGAAATTAAAGGTTGTCCCGTGCGCGTAATCGATGGCCCAAAAATCAAAACTCCTGTTTTTGATGGCTCATCTTCATTTGATGTTTTCAAATTCCAATTTGAGACGGTGACATCCAGAAACATGTGGAATGACAACGACAGAGCAATTGAACTTCTGTTGGCATTGAAGGGTAATGCTGCCGATGTAATACAAAGTATCCCAACTTCTTCCAGAAATAACTATAACGAAGTAATAGCTGCACTACAACGCAAGTATGGTGGAGAGCACAAGCAGGACATCTTCAGAATGGAATTGAGAGGAAGAATCCAGAAATCGAATGAAACCCTACAAGAGTTCGCAACAGAAGTTGAGCGGCTAGTGCTTTTGGCATACCCTGGAGAGAATCATTCTCTTATAGATCGTATCAAGATTGAGACTTTTGTGAATGGCATTCGAGACCCTGAGATAAAATGTGCAACATATGCCGCACAAAAAGCTACATTCACAGAAACAGTAACATTTGCACTTGTACAAGAGACTGCGAGATTGCTGGCACGGCCTCAAATTCACAAAGTACGCAGAGTAGAGACAGAGTGAGAAGAATCGAAATCGGTCATTGAATTGGTAAAAGAGGCTCTAAAGCAGATAATGCAAGAAATGAAGCAGCAGGCAAATAAATCTAGAATAAAATGCTATAACTGTGATAAGGCTGGACATCTTTCCCGGGAATGTAAAGCGTGGCGTAAAACGTCGGGGTCAATCTCGCCATCTCCATTAAACAATAGTCAGAAGAAGGCGACCACAAAGCCAAGCGACACAAATTCAAATTTTGCGGATAATAGAAAAGGTGGCAAACAAGTTATTCATCAAGCCTTGACACGACGGCATTGCAATGTAGAAAACAGACGCTACTCGAAGGCTGAACCAAAGGAGACAGTTGTAAATGTCAGGCAGTTACACATCGAATCTGGCACAGACTGGTCAACAGAGCAACGTAAAGATCCCATTCTGAGAAAAATTATTTCGGCAAAACAAGAAAATAAGAATCCCAGCAAGAAAAACATCGCAGCCGAAAGTCCACTTATGAAAGCATACTGGGTTCAATGGGATAGTTTAGTTCTAGTCAATGGATCCCTGCAACGTAAATGGGAAAGCGAAGATGGCAAGAGCAGCCGAAATTTGATCATCGTTCCAGATTCCAAAATAAGAGATGTTTTGGCGGAGTTCCATAATGGTCCCAGTGGAGGTCATCTGGGAATAACCAAAACCGCCGAGAAAGTGAAGCAACGATTCTACTGGGTTGGATGCCAGAAATCAATTGCTGAATGGGTAGCCAATTGCGAGAAGTGCATGAAGGCGAAAGGTCCAACAAGGAAAAGTCGAGGTCCTATGCAAGAATATAGACCAGGAGCCCCGTTTGAAAGAATAGCAATGGACGTGGCAGGCCCTTTCCCAGTAAGTGATTCTGGAAACCGTTATGTCCTTGTGGTCATGGATTACTTCAGCAAATGGCCGGAGGTGTATGCAATTCCAAACCAAGAGGCAAAAACGATTGTGGATGTTGTCAACAAAAACTGGATATGTCGCTACGGTGTGCCGTCCGAGATTCACTCAGACCAGGGAAGAAATTTTGAATCGGCCATATTCAAAGAGATGTGTGAATCCCTTGGTATCAAGAAAACGAGGACTACACCATTACATCCACAATCCGATGGCATGGTAGAAAGGTTTAATCGCACTCTGGAGGAACATCTTCGAAAAGTAGTGGACAACGGCCAGAGGGACTGGGACGAGCATATACCAAAGTTTTTGCTGTCGTATAGATCTGCCATTCATGATTCCACCTCTCGAACACCGGCCAATGTTCTATTCGGAACTGAGTTGAAGTTGCCTGGAGATCTGATATTCGGTGCTAAACCTAATGAGCTCGCCATGGAAGAAAACAGAAACGACATCCCAAACACTTTCGGTGAAGTTCACGAATCAGTGCGCAACAAAATAAAGATGGTCAGCAACAGAATGAAGGCGAGATACGATCGCGCTGTAAATACTGAGGGCTTCCAAGAAGAAGAATTGGTTCTGCTATTTAACCCGCAACGAAAGAAAGGATTGTGTCCTAAACTGCAAACACAGTGGGAAGGCCCATACAAAGTCATCAAGAAGATCAATGATGTTGTATACCGGATTCAGAAGGACGACAGCCCTAGATCAAAGATGAAAGTTGTACATCTGGAACGATTGGCTCCTTACGGAACAGGTTCTGTGCCTGTTCGGGACGAACAGGCTTAAGCGGGAGGCAGTGTTACGAATTTGATAATTATAGATATAAGTTTATTTAAATTAGTTTCCGTTAATTTAAAATTCAAAATTGTAACGATAAAATTTCGCTATCACTTGTTGGAATCATCTACTCATTTTCTAGTATTTTCCTGAATTTCTTTTATGTTCTTTTGTTTGCTTACCGAAATGTTAGTTCTTACTCTCTCATAGAATAACAACCCCTTTGCTTTGTTATTTTGCTTTCTCATTTCACCTCATTGTCTATTGTCATTGTTGTTGTAGTAATGCGAGCATATATCTATGTGAGTGTGTATGTGTTTGGCAGCCACCAGACGAATAACTTAATGGTCGTAGATCCTTCTAGCATTGTCTAAGAATGTTCTGGCGTTGCCAGAATATTGTAGTGCTACCAGAATGTTCTCGTATTGCCACACTGTCATATATAAAAGCGCTCGCATGCTGCTAACGAGTCAGTCTTAATTAAAGCGTCAAACGAATAACTTCAGTGTGAACGAATTGTAAAGTGTGAAGTCATAGTAAATAAATTGTAGATTGTCGTTATTTAAAAGAACTGTGTTTTAATTGTCCGGTAATTAAAAACGCCTAAATATAAAAACGTAACAGTATGTACTAAAATTAAGATTGCATTATCTTCCATATTAGGTCGATATTTCTTTGAGTATATGATCGACATCTATTTGTTGGTACTCCACTTTTTTATAACGCACACAAAACAATATTTCTTATTCAATCACGAAATTAATTGATCCATTTAATTTTTAATTGAAGTTTCTTCAGTCACAAAAATGCTAGTATCAATCATAGAATTAATATTTTTTCTATTTAATTTGTAGTCTATTTCTAAATTTAGTAAGAGTAGTTGATGACTATCGCATATGTTTTTTGGTACACACAAACAAAAACTTTCTGATTCAATCACGAAATTAATTTTTTAATTGAAATATTTTCAATCACAAAAATGATAGTATCAATAAAAAAAATTAATTGAAAGTCAATATTTGATCCAATTACTATTAATTTTTGCGATTGATTTTTATTTCAATTAAAAAATTTGTTAAATCAATTAAATTTTTAATTTAATATTTTTCAGAACTCATTGGAAAATTTTTCGTTCTTTTTTTTCTGTGTAAGTATGTATATATTGCACCATTTTCACAAAGACGGAAGTGAAAGTACGTTTTGACTTAGTAGAGATCTTTTTCTGAACTAATTAGTACCAATTAAACGGTACTATTTATCATCCCTGATTACTATACACCCATAGGAAAAAAGCCTAAAACAAGTCGGCTTCTGCTGTAATATATTCGTGGACCACATTTGAAGCACTAATGCAAAAGCAATCCAGCTGCCTTCCACCCTATGACAAGCCCAAAATGCTTTGCTTCTGAGCCAAATTTGCACTGCTTCCGGATCCAATTTTGGCTACGACTTTTTTTGCTGGTTAATGGAAACCCAATTGAAAAGAGGGGAAATGAAAATAAATACACGGAGTTTCTTTGCAAAAGGTAAAATAGATCAAAATCCTCAATTCACCAATTTTCTTTCCCGCCTCCCTTCTTCAGACGACTTTACGCTGTTTTTTGTGCTGACTTTTCTACTGACAAATTTCTTTGAGTGTATTAAAAAAATGTAGCCGTGAACATTTTTGATTTTACGAACTTAGTTCCGACCTTTAGACCATATTCAAAACCAATAAATAAAATATAAATCACTGTAATCTCTATAATAATTTGGTAACACTCTTTGTATAAAGATACATTGAATAAGTTTTGTAAAATATTTCATAAAAAAAATAATGTGCGCAGGCGTAGTAAAGCTGTAAGCTCAACAACAAATTGTTCGAAATTTCACAGTACAAAAAAAGATCTTTGTTTGTTTTTGGGATTGTGTTCTGTTCTTGAACAAGCAAGTCCATAAAATGAATGATCGACAGATGGATGGATGAGACAGACATTCAAATAGTTTTGATAGCTAAAACACTGTTTATGGAAACTTGTTCTCCTTATTCACAATACCATTTTTTCAAATGTATTTAATGTGTTAAATCAAATCAAGAAAAATGTTTGTTTGTTTTTTATTAGTTACATGTATTTTTTCAATTTAAATTATTTACAATTGATGACGACAGCGATGTCCATCAATTCTAGATTTGAAACCATTTTGTGGTTTGATTTTTACTTTTTTAGAACTTTATTTGCAGTCTTATGCAGATGCTTTGGAAATTTTACAATTTTCCGCATGATTAGCTACATTATTGAACAATTGAATGGACAACGAAGTTAAGGGAGCCACTTTAATTATTATCATTCCAGCTGTTTACTCAACACACAGACACACACATATACATATATAACACCAACACTTGTTTTGGATGGAATGCTTTAGGCATCGGCGATCATCAATGAAATCGTTTTTGCTGGAAAGTTATTTGTTTTATTCCAGTTTAAAATGACTATAGTACAACAACAATAACAAAACAAAATAGTTTTGCGCATGCGTCACCATCATAATTGTCATCGAAAAGATGGATAATTATTATCACAATCATCATCTTCATCATCATCACCACCGCCACCATTCATAATCACCGGTGTGTAGCGTCTGCCCAATCATTATCTGATCATCTTTGATACTCTAATTCAATTTTGCATAGATTTCATGTTAATCATTTCATTTTTGTGATGGTAACTTTTGTTTAATTAAATTCACTTTTTAATAATCAATTCTTTTTGGTTTGGATTTCTTTTGAATTTTATGAATAAAATCGAGTTTTACTAACCCCGAAATGCAAAAATGGCTAAAACAACACTCGCGGCAAAGATTTTTGTTGTTGTGGTAAAAAAAAAACAAAAACACAACAAAAACCCGACTGAAAATGAAGAACAACGTCTGCGTTGTGTGTTAATCGCTCAAGTATCGCGTCACAACTGATTTAAGTCATAATAATGTAATGTCAATACGCGGTTGTTGGTCGTTCGTCGATCGGTCGGTCCATTCAATCGCAACCAAACCAACCACACGCCACCACCACACCTTGCCCTCATCTACCTCATCAATCCCCTGGCGTTGTCCTAAGGTGCTAGCTGGTCTGGTCTAAAGCAAATTTTTATTTATTTTTGTACAGTGGGAAATGAGCAGCGATTCTCGAATGAATACTGTGAAATACGATACAAACTGAAGGCTATGTGAGTTGGTTAGGAAAACAGTCGTATGTCAATCATTTCTGAGCGAGACTTACATTTGTGTACTTCTCATCATCACACACATAGGATCTACCCATATAGGAAGAAATCTTTCTCTGTTGTAGTTGTGGTTATACCTGGCATACTATTTTTTCTAGATGAAAGTGTTCAGGTGCATTCCAGAACTATGTGTTCATCCAAGTAAGGTTTGTTACGATTTAAAAAAAATAAATTGCGCATTTTACATGACGTTTCATAATATCCTGTTCCTCGTCACTGTTGTTACTCGTATTGCATAAATGTTGACGTGAGGATATTTTTTTTTTTTTGTACACAGAAAAACCTATCACCAGTTTTTGTCAATTACTGTGCATTAAAAAAATAAAAACTTGAACAATCAAATATTAATATGATTATTAATATTTGATTGTCAAGGGTACAAATTCCTTAAAACATAACAGCAAAGAAAATGTTTGCCGATCGCATTGAGAAGCTTAAAAATATATTTTGGAGATTTTTTTAAACCTTGATCCGTTGGGCCCTTTCGATCATGCAACTTTTTGATGACTATTCAAAATTTTAAGAAGTCGACTTTTCGACTTTCCAAATACTTCCAAATTTAAAATAATCAACTTTCGACATTTTGCACATGTCGACGTTTCGGCTTTCTGCTTTTTTTCAAATATACTTTAGTCGATTTAAAGATTGCAAAAAGTCGACATGTACTTTTCGACATATTCTGACAAAATGTTGCTAAAATAGTACCTTTTTGTTTCAATTTTTTTCTAACTTAAGTTTATATTAAAAAAAAAATGGATTATTAGAAAATAGAGCATTTTTAGTGGCTAAACCACGATTTTTTGGTTTTTGCCAAAAAACTACCAAAATTGTATTTCTATAGACATTTTTTTAAATTTTATTTCTATAGAAAATTTTATTAAAATTTTATTTTATTTATATAAAAAGTTTTGTCAAAATTTGATTTCTATAGAAATTTTTGTCAACATTTTATTTCTATAGAATTTTGTTTCAAAATTTTATTTCTATAGAAAATTTTTCAAAATTTTATTTTTAAAGAAAATTTTATTAAAAATTTATTTCTATAAAATATTTTATCAAAATTTTATTTTTATAGAAAATTTTATCAAAATTTTATTTCTATAGAAAATTTAGCCAACATTTATTTTCTGTAGAAATTTTTGTCTAAATTTTATTTTTATAGAAAATTTAGTATAAATTTTATTTCTATAGAAAATTTGTGAAAATTTTATTTCTATAGGAAAGTTTGTTTAAATTGTATTTTTTGTCAAACTTTTATTTCTATAGAAAAATTTGTATTTCTATAGAAAATTTTGTCAAAATTTTATTTCTACAAAAAACGTTTGTCATATTTTTATTTCTATAGATTTTTTTAAAATTTTTTTTTTCTATAGAAAATTTTATTAAAATTGTATTTTATTTATATAAAAAGTTTTGTCCATTGGGCCCTTTCGATCATGCAACTTTTTGATGACTATTCAAAAGTTTAAGAAGTCGTTTAGTGGCTAATCCACGATTTTTTTTGGTTTTTGCCAAAAAACTACCAGACAAAAATATCTTATTTTGCAAAATTTGATTTCTATAGAAAATTTTGTCAAAATTTATCTTATAGAAACCTTTGTCAAAATTTTATTTCTCTAGAAAAATTTGTCAAAATTTTATTTCTATAGAATTTTTTTGTATAGAAAATTTTATTTCTATAGAAAATTTTATTTTATTTATATAAAAAGTTTTGTCAAAATTTGATTTCTATAGAATTTCGTTTCAAAATTTTATTTCTATAGTAAATTTTTCAAAATTTTATTTTTAAGAAAATTTTATCAAAATTTTATTTATATAGAAAATTTTATCAAAATTTTATTTCTATAGAAAATTTAGCCAACATTTTAGTTCTGTACAAAATTTTGTCTAAATTTTATTTTTGTAGAAAATTTTGTATAAATTTTATTTCTATAGAAAATTTGTGAAACTTTTATTTCTATAGAAAAGTTCGTTCAAATTGTATTTTTTGTCAAACTTTTATATCTATAGAAAATTTTCTCAAAATGTTATTTCTTTAGAAAATTTTCTCAAAATTCTATTTCTATAAAAAACTTGTCAAAATTGTATTTCTATAGAAAATTTTATCAAAATTTTATTTCCATAGAAAATTTTATCAAAATTTTATTTCTATAGAAAATTTTATCAAAATTTTATATCTATAGAAATTTTTAGTAAAAAATTTATTTCTATAGAAAAAATATTTTGACAAAATTTTATTTCATTATTGTTTGTTTTTGATTTCAGCTTAAAACCATGAATTGACAAAACTACAAGTGTAGCTTAACCAAGAGAGGAAAAGTATGCTTGTCAAATTTATTTGGACAAAGACCTATAGACTGACTGCAAGATGGTTGGATGTACAGCTGTTTCGGAATTACTACATTCCTCATCAGCATACTCTACTTGCAGCAAAACTATCAACCAATTATCAGAATAAATTCGGGTAATTCACTCAACTGTTTATTCTGAATTTATTCTGATAATTGGTTGATTGTTTTGCTTCAAGTAGAGGATGCTGATGAGGAATGTGGTAATTCCGAAACAGCTGTACCAACCATCTTGCAGTCAGTCTATAGGGCTTTGCCCAAATAAATTTGACAAGCATACTTTTCCTCTCTTGCTTAAGCTACACTTGTAGTTTGCCAATTCATTTAAGCTGAAATCAAAAACAACAATAATGATTGAAGAGAAACCAACAATAACAAACAAAACGAAAAAAAATTATTTCTATAGAAAATTTTGTCAACATTTTATTTCTATAGAAACTTTGTCAAAATTTTATTTCTATAGAAAATTTAGTTTAAAATTTATTTCTATAGAGAATTTTATCAAAATTTTATTTCTATAGAAAATTTTGTCAAAAATTTATTTTTATAGAAAATTTGTGAAGTTCCCCCATAGTTGGAGAGGGATATTTTGCTAAATCTACCAAATCATCAATAATTCCACCTATCTATAACAGTAAAAAATCTAACATTTTTGGTAGAATTCTACCAACTGTGACAACGGTGGGCTAAACTTAATACTCACCTTTAGAAAGTATAGAAAACATGCCAGGTATGAAAAGTGTTTTGTCAAAGTACCAAATATGTTAATATGTAATACGTTTATTTAGTTCTTAAGGTCAGTATTAAGTTGGCATTATTGCTCTAAATTTACCATTTTTTTCACGGTTACTTTTCTTTAAAAATTCATTTCATTTTTTGCATTGGATCATTCCCCATTAAAAATTAGCAACAAAAAGATATATTTTTTTTTTTTTTGCTTTTGCAGATTTAGTTTTGATTTTAACGGCTAAACTCGAACTTAGTACCCACGTTTATACAGAAAACAATATCACCAAAATATTTCAAACTAAAAAGTTGATTGAAGCTGAAAATTTTTTCAATTAAAAAATTAATTAATTGGGGTTTACAATCAACATCAGTTAAACATGTAATTGATGTTGATTAAGAAAGTAATTGAAATTTGCTAATGAAATAAATCAATTTTTTAGTCAAGTATTTTTGTATGCCCAATTAAAACTATGATTGATAAAGGGTGATACGGTCAAAATTTGGTCAAGGGAAAACGCGTATAAATCGGTGAAATCGTTTATTTAAAAAATCAAATTAAATTTCTTTTTCAAGTTCAATTAGTATAAAATGCAGGAAAAATATTCAGTTAAGCTTTGGCTTTTCCAAATCCGAATTGCCGGGCCTCACGCTTGACGCCTGCCATCAGATTTTGCATAGCCACCTTGTCCACCTTCTTCGCCGCAGAAAGCCAGTTTGCCTTGAACTGCTGCTCGTCCTTAGCAGTTTTTTTGGTCTTCTTTAGGTTCCGCTTGACAATAGCCCAGTATTTCTCAATTGGGCGGAGCTCTGGCGTGCTGGGAGGGTTCTTGTCCTTGGGAACCACCTGCACGTTGTTGGCGGCGTACCACTCCATGGCCTTTTTACCGTAATGGCAAGATGCCAAATCCGGCCAAAACAGTACGGAACAACCGTGTTTCTTCAGGAAAGGCAGCAGACGTTTATTCAAACTCTCTTTCACGTAAATTTCTTGGTTGACAGTCCCGGACGCTATGAAAATGCTGCTTTTCAAGCCATAGGTACAGATGGCTTGCCAAACCAGATATTTCTTTGCGAACTTTGACAGTTTTATGTGCTTGAAAATATCTGCTACCTTTCCCCTTCCTTTTGCCGTATAAAACTCCTGTCCCGGAAGCTGCTTGTAGTCGGCTTTGACGTAGGTTTCGTCGTCCATTACCACGCAGTCAAACTTCGTCAGCATCGTCGTGTACAGCCTCCGGGATCGCGCTTTGGCCGTCGTATTTTGTTTATCATCGCGATTTGGAGTCACTACCTTCTTGTAAGTCGATAGTCCGGCTCGTTTTTTGGCTCGATGCACGGTTGTAGACGATACACCCAGCTTATTTGCGGCATCTCGGAGAGAGAGGTTAGGGTTTCGCTTGAAACTACCGGCAACTCTCTTTGTCGTCTCAGCGGCTTCCGGTTTTCGATTTCCCCCCGATCCAGACTTCCTGGCTGTCGACAAACGTTCCCCAAAAACTTTAATTACATTTGCAACGTTTGATTTGGCAACTTTTAGCGATTTTGCCAGCTTTGCGTGCGAGTAGCTCGGATTTTCGCGATGCGCGAGCAAAATTTTGATACGCTGCTCTTCTTGCTTGGACGGCATTTTGACAACTGAAGAGTGAATTCCAAAATCAAAATAGGAGCAACATTCTACACATACACACCTTCAAAATGAGGGGTGTTCAGGTTTTTTAAATGCAAAATTGAAAGAAATACGTCAAGTTTATATTGACCAAATTTTGACCGTATCACCCTTTACTATCATTTTCGTAATTGAAGACATTTCAATTAAAAAATTAATTGGATCAATTAATTTCGTGATTGAATCAGACAAAAATTTTTTTCTCTTTTACTTGTTTCAACTAAAGATTAGGTTAGGTATAATGGATACCTGTCACTAAGACTATTCAGTCCATTTTGGTACCATAGTGTTACCCGATTCCATGTTCAACTGAATGAAAATGGTGCAATTGAATTTAAGAAATAACACAAATGTTTATTCAAGACTAACTAAAAAGTTATTGAAACATCAGCTTAAATTGAAAATTGAATTTTGAATATATAAACATCTCAAATACGTAGATTATTAAAATTTCATTATATTAAAATAAAGTTGTACTACTGTTTTGTTACTTTGATGGTTGATATTTATTTTCTCCTTCACAATAGCAAATCTCATACGACAGAACCACTTTACTCAATCGCACTTTGCTAACGCCAACGTAAATTTTTATGCGTTTGTTTTGAAGAGAATAAAGAAATGATTTTATTATTATTATTTTTTTTAACTCCACTTATATGGCATGATGGATATATCCACATATAGATTTTTAACAATCTTTCAAGCTTGTTACATATTTCAAATGTTAATGAAATGTTAATACGTTCGAACATACATTAATTTAATTGTAATACAAAGAAATTTTGTAAATATCGATGGTAGAAATGAATGTCAAAATTTCAAACGAAATAAATTCGTTCGCATGTCCATTTTTTTCTAGTTTATTATCCCATTATGCAGTTGGTATGAAAAATACTATTAGTGCTAAATTTAACCAACAAAAATAAGTGATAAAAAAATTGGATTTTGCAACTAATTTTCAAAAAGAGTTAATATTAAATATTTGTATTTTTTAAATCCACCTACTTCCCTTAATCGAATTTTCCCTATGTCTGTCTACCCAGTAAAAAAATTTGGAAGTCCTTCTTAAGGCACAAGTTTAAAAGCAATTCCAAAAATGTCCTCCCAAAAATGTTCTTTATTTTAACTGCACAGGAAGTTCATTTGAGTCAATTTTTTATAACTCGCTTTTTTCATATTTTTAATGGGAAATTTAAAATTTTATTCTTTCAAATGGGTTAAAAACAGATTAAAAATTAATAAAATAGTGCAAATTATTTAAATGTTGCCGAAAAAATTGCTAAATCCTTTCTAGAAAAATTGCGAATTTTTGAAAATATTTGATGTCAAACGTTCCAGACAAGCGTTATAATGCATTAAAAATCATAAAATAATTTAAAAATTATTTATTCGTCAAAATATCACAAAATTTCTTTATTCACATCCAAATCACTGAATTCGCATCACACCTTAAGAAGTGATGCAAATTCTGTGCAACGTCTGTTAAATGGTGGACATCCGTCCTACGACAAGCCCATGTTAAAATCATCGCTTCTGCGCCAATTTTGCACCACTTTCGGATCCAAAAAGAACATTTTCACTACTTCTTTGGCTACGCTTTTTTTGCTGGGTAACTAATGGTCAATAGTCGATTTGTTTATTAGTAGAAAAAATTTTCTTCCACAAATAACGCAGCGTAGACTCGCTTGAAGAATCATCTAACCCACAAATTAAATTTACTATGCATTTTTCCATGACGTTAACCTCGTGGGTTTTTATCTAATTAAATGTAATACTGCAATGAATTTTTACTTGAATAAAGATGAAAAAAAAACAAGGATGTGCAACATTTCATCGGCACCATCAGTGCAACAAATTAAAAGTTGTTATAGCGCAATATTGCATTTCCGCATGTCTGCGGAATATGCTTTTAGGCTTTTCAATTCAATTAACAATGGAAAAAATATACCCTCGTATTCTGGAATTCGCAAAACGCATTTTTTTGACTAGCCAAATAACTCGTCAACCAATCACGGTTGCCACAGTTAGTAGAATTCTATCAAAAATAGTAGTATTTTTTTTTGCAAAATATTCCTCTCCAACTAATGGCGTTTTCTTTTCTTGTAAAAAATGCGCATTTTTTTGCATTTTGCCCGGAAAATGTACTTTTTAGGATCTTTTCTAAAAAAACAGGCAAAAGTGCGAAAAGGCTTCGAATTCTGTTGTGCAAATAGTGCCACGCATAGAGGCACTGCCAACAAACGAGAGTGCTGCGATTGCCTTGTTTCCTTCTTTGGATTTTTTTCTGCCCGCTGAAATGATAGCATTTTTTTAGGTTGCTGGTAACATTTTAAAAATGCGCATTCTGTACAGACAAAATGACGGCAAAACACTTTTTTCAGAAAAGAAAACACCATAAGACATACTTCAATTTTTATAGAAATACAATTTGACAAAATTTTCTATAAACAAAATTTATAAAATTTTCTATGCAAAAAAAAAATTACAAAAGTTTTCTATAGAAAAAATTTTGACAAAATTTTTTTGTAGAAAACAAATTTTGCCAAAATTTTATTTCTGTAAAAATTTTTGTCATAATTTAATTTCTATAGAACATTTTGCTAAAATGTTATTTCTATAAAAAAAATTGACAAAATGTTGAGAAAATTTTCCCTGGAAAAACATTTTGAGAAAATTTTCGATAGAAAACAATTTACTATAGAAATTAAATTTTGACAATTTTTTTTTATAAAAATAACATTTTGGCAAAATTTCCTATAGAAATTAAATTATGACAAAAATTTTTACAAAAATAAAATTTTGGCAAAATTTTCTCGAGAAATTAAATTTTGGCAAAATTTTCTATAGAGGCAAATTTCGACGAAATTTTCTATAGAAATAAAATGTTGACAACATTTACTAGAGAAAATAAATTGGTATTAGATGAAAAACTTCTAAATATATATTTTTTTAATTTGGTAGATTTTTGTAAAATTTTGGTAGATTATTTTTGGCCCGAGTGGCAACCGTGCAATAGACACGTCTTTAGGGATATTTTTACGATTTAAATTTCGATAGGAACAGTTTGTGAAAATTTCGTATTATATATTATGGTAGTTCGGAAAATAAATAGCAAATTAAGTTATTTTATTGCGCTTAATTCGATAAATTTCTTTCGAAATAATTCAGCACAATAATTGAGCATGCTACCATGACTTTACATTTTCAGAAAACGGAAATTACGTTAACATGCCTCATGGAATTTTCGCTGGTAAAAATAGAAAACCTATCTTAAGAAAACTTCCCTATACTTGCGACTGAGTTAATTGTAAATATTTTTGAGAAGTTTTAGTCTGCTAAAAAAAGGAAAAATCAATTCAGGTTGTTAAAAAAGCCAACTTATCACTGATGGGACGATTAAAGAAACGTTTGTCAATTTGGTCTTGAAAACTATTCGTTTAACAAATTCAACTGCTGGATTAACATTTTTTTACTAAAAATCCAGCAACCATTTTTTATTTAAACTATTTTTTTATTTAAACATTTTAACTAATAACTAGCATTCGTAAGTCCATAATTAAATTTATCCACTTATTTTACCACTGAATCAGTTTAATGTTCAACTAAAAGGCTACTTTTAGATGCTGATCAATAAAGGACTGTGTTCCAGAATAGAAATACGGATAATTGAGAGAAAACCGAAATTTGAAAAAGTTACTAAAATAGCAGAAAGTCCCTGTTTGCTGAAGTAACAAACATAGTCAGCTATTTTTTAAACGTTTGTCCCTAAACATGTTTTATTCTTAACACATTTAACACAATATACTAAGAATGTTTTGTATATGTTAACAAAAATTTCCCCAAACAGCGAACAAATTGTTTGATCGCATTTAGTAGCTGCTAAGGATATTAGGAAGGCAGGAATATACAAAAAAACTGTCCTTGAAAATACTTTGGTTAACATTTTAGAAGCTAAAAATTTTACAAATTGTTATTCGCTAGATTACAATATACAACAGGTTAGGTTAGGTTAGGTGGCAGTCCATTGTGATACCACATTGGTGAACTTCTCTCTTATCACTGAGTGCTGTCCGATTCCATGTTAAGCTCAAGTACAATGACAAGGGAATATACAAAAATATAACAGCAATCACCGACATTATCAAAAAACTACGAAATTTTTAGCAGCATACGTGAAATATCGATGTCTACATTCCAAAGTGCGTTAAGTCTAAAAAGTAAATTTTACAGGAAACAAGAAACAACTTTTGTTTTTTTAAAATTTCTCAAAACCCGTATAAGATAGAAATTTCCTTATTTTCGGTCTCAAAATCATATTTTTTATAATTTTTTTTTTAGTTTGTACGAACTCAAAATAGTGATAATAGAATATGGCTAAAAATGACTTAGACAACTTTAAACCGAACAAAGCTTTTTGTCCTTTTTGGATTGGACATTTTTTAAAACTTTCGACACAGGCTAAGTACAATATTAACCATAACTTTTGATAGAAATGTCCAATAAATTCGAACTTTTGACAGGATGCAATTCACATCAATCCGAATAAAAAAACAGCGACTCCATCAAAACATGCTAAGTCATCTTAGAGTACTCCGGAATGAGGGCATCGATATGATCTTATAATGAAATTATCATCCATCCAAATAACTGCTCGGACTACGGGCTTTATATTGTACAGCCCTTAGTAACATATTAGCTTAGTCAACATTTTCGAATTCGCATAATTTCTTACATGTATGTATTTTTAAAAGAAAAAAATCGAAATTTTAGAATTAATTTAAAATTATTTTTATTTGAGTGTAGACATAAAACTAACATGAAATAATTAAAATATATGATGTGTTGTTGTTTCCAAAGAAAATACAACATAGGAAAAAATTTGCAAAATAAAAAGTTAAATAATCAAAATTAAGATGTTGCTATATGAGTGAATGAGGAGAAGTTTGAACTGGAAAATGATGAAATTGCAAAGACTACATATGTCTCATCCTCAACATGTTCAAGTACTATATGTGCAAAATTAAAAATTAATATTAAAAAAAACACAACGCACACAAAAAGGTTTCATTGACAGCGCGCACTGCTTTCCTTTTAAATCTGACAATGTTGGCACGCAAAAAGCTCATAATCGTTTTAGCATACGTTTTTTCTCTTTGATCAATTTTTCCTTCTTTTTATCTTGTAAATTCTTATCAACTGCATGCTTCTTGGAGCTGGGACCATCGTCATCCTTAGCATCACCAGATTTGGCATTCTGTAAAATGTAAAAAAGTATTAGAGTGGTCCAGGATATTAAAATATGATTTATGTGATTTTTTTAAATTAATAAATTGATAAAATTAGTAATAGGCTAAGTCAGATAGGTTCCCAAATAAAGTTAAAGATTGATATGCCTATACAAATCGATTGTAAGTTTGCCATTGTAATTTTAAAGTGCGCTGACATTTTGAACTTAGCATACTACTGTCATCTAATGTCGCTTGTTTTTGTAATACCTGGGCATGAATTTCAGTCATCATTTTTGCCCGTTGTGAATAATCATCATAACGTTCGAGAAGAAGTTTCCCAGCTTCTTCATTGAGTGCCGATTCAGCATTCGGAACTATTAAAAGGCATTTTATTGTGAGTAGGATGTGTTTGATGCCCAAATCTGGTTTCCAATCTTTTTTCAATGTATTAACGCATATCTCGCCATTTGCCGCCACATTTGGATGGAAGATCTTTGTAATGAAGAAGGCTTTTGGAGGGGATTGAGGAAAATCTTTGCCTAATGTTAATTTAACACGAAACATTCCACCGGAATATGGGGTTCCAGCAGGACCTTCAATAAGAGCTTGAATATCGGTGACATCAGCATCATTAATTTGTATTTTAATACCCTCCAGGGGATTTTCCACCATACTTTGCATTTCTTTCATAACTTGTCTAATGGTTTGGGGTGATAGGTTTTCCACATTTGAAATCTGAAATAGACATAACATGAAATTTTTTAATGAGAATAGTGTGTATTAATGTTGTTTGTAAAATCTTATTATTTCACTGGGTTGCGAAATGATTTCCACTTAAGTGATATTATAATATTTCTTCTAAGAAATTCAGCCGTACAATGAAGATCCTTTAGGTCGCCAGTGGTGTTGCAACTAGCTTGCTATTGTGTTCTGTAACATCAATCAGCCTCCTTACCAAACGTTTATGAATAGCTACATTCGTAGCCAATCTTCTTAAACTTTCCAAGATATTTTGTGTCATTTTAGTGATAGAAACCTTTTAGTATTTCCGTCTTTAGAAATGCTCCTGTGACTTTGTGGCCGAAGCCATATTCTCTAAAGGATTTCATATATGTTTAGGAAACTTAGGCACATTTTTAAAGAATGCACTTTTCAATTCATAAAACTATTAAAAATGATATTGTGATCTACCTCTACAACTACATGCAATCATTTTGGAAATTTCTGTTTAAATTATGTGACATAGAACCTGGGTCAGTTTTCAAGCAAATTACTATAGTGTAAAATTGAATTTAAAATGTATTTGCTTTCCGTATTTATTATTGCTCCGGAAAATTGACAGCATCTCCGAAGATTTATTTGGTCAGTAATAAAACTATAAAAAGAATGTCATTTTAATTATTTATGTTGGCACTCTAACATCAAAACATATCAATAAAAGACCTACATGAAACATTACCTTGATGAAATTATTGTAAAAATTAATCTTAAAAAATTACTCCAGTGTATACTTACCGAACTCATATTGAATTTTTTTCTTCCTGAAGTCTTCTTTCCCAGTAACTTTTGTCACCGTTTGATGGGTCCTTGGTGGTGTGTGTATGTATGTAATCAATGTTTTGTGTGGTTTTCGTATACGAATAAATTTCCCTTTCGCTTATTTCTTTGGAGTCTTTGGTAAATTTCCTAATATTAAGCAATAGTTTGGGCCTTTTTGTTTATTGAAGAGTGTGGCATTGAACTTGAAACAAAGAGTAATGTATTTAACAAAATTAAAAAGAATTTATTTATCGCCTTCTCAAAAAGCGTCTTTTTTTATGCACAGTTAACGAAGTCGGATTAAAGAAAACGAACGGCTCACTCTTAGGTACAAATCTAACTGCGTTGAGTTTGAAAAGACACCCCAATAAACACAGGAAGAGCAGTTTTCAAATACAGCACCATTTATTTCAACATGAATTCAAATTGACTTGAAAGTGCTCTCAAATGGAACGATGGATTTTATACAATTTTAAATTTACTCACTTATTATTTTATGTATCTTTACTTAGGCTATAGTCAGGTAATACATTTTTTATTTGGCCTCATTGGCTTTGTATTACGAAATAAATGGAAATTGAAATGGTATCCTTAAATGGAAAAAGAAATATGTGTTTTTCAATACCACATTGGATTCTGTCCATAGGGTAGGTACTATGTTCGGTTTTCGAGTTGAAAACCACTTTATTTTCGCGATTACTTTTCCTTAAATAACCAAAATTATAAATGAAAACAAACTTATTCCTGTAAAGTCTTGCCGAAATCTAGAGGAACAAGAAACTACGCATCAATTGAGTTAATTTGTCTGCTTTATATTGAACTGTTTTAATAAAGTAACCACGAAAATTTCAACGCGAAAAGCGAACATAGTACTTACCTATAGAAGAAAGTCTCAAAACCCGGACGAAACCGGCCATCTATACGCCAAACTACGCTCTTCCAACAAAGAAGCCCAATTTCATTCATTTCATGAAAAATTGCTGTCAGAATTAACAAAAAAAAAAATATAAAGGAACCCTGCCAGCATTTCAAAGTTCCATTTCAACCTCATCGTTACCACAGACTCGTAAATGTCACTTCAACCATCATGAAAAGGTACATCAAAAAGTACATGCAAGTAATTTGCCATCCCTACTGTTAAAAAAGCCATTTTTTTTGTGAAACGCCAAGCGCAACCAGCTTGTTATATTTTAATTAAATAAAAACGAAAATAAAGTTCTGAAAACATAGATTATACGCTTAAAATTGTGAAAGGTATATTGGTGAACAATTTGGTGATTTTCCAAATGGAATAAAGTGATTGTTTTTCAGATATTTTACAGACACGCTGCCTCCATGGAATAAAAACATGTAACTCGCTACTTGTAACTCAACATCATCATTAATGCCAAAAATTATGTTAAATGTAATGTGATAGTGGTATAAATGTTATATTTTTAAGAATTTGTAAATGTTTAATCAAATTAATAAATATCTAAACAAACGTGTTTTACTCGACCACAATGATTCTTTTACAACTATCTTAAAATGCACTTTTTCTGATTGTTTGGAGGGTCCCTTATTGTCGTCGTTCTAAATTGATTTATAAAGGCACCTAATAATTGCACTCATGCGAAACATTTTTGTAGTAACTTGGCGTGGTACAACTTCTCAATAGTGACGGCGCTTTTCCGACGAGTTTTTGATGTCGTATATGATTGTTTTCGACGTAGTGGGGATTCTCAAAAGAGTCCCCAAATTCAAAAAATGTTGGCAGGGAAAATACCGATTTTCAGATATCGATATCTCGAAAACAAGGCTTTTCCGACAAATTTTTTTATTTAACATTTTGGCTTTAAAATCCCATTCTCCTACACTCAAAAAAAATTTTGTTTGTTTTTAACAACTTTTACTAAAGTAGATTTGTTCCATATAGTCTTGTTGCAAATTTTAAAATAACTTTATATGGAATGATCCAATGCAAAAATGGAAAATGTATAAGATCCCTGCCAGCATTTCAAAGTTCCATTTCATCCTCATCGCTACCACAGACTCGTAAATGTCACCACAACCATCGCGAACTGTGATGGGGGAAGCATATCAAAAAGTACAAAATGTACATGAAAGTATTTTGCCATCACTACTGTTAGAAGAGCCATTTTATTTTTTGTGAAACGCCAAGCGCAACCAGCTTGTTATATTTTATTTAAATAAAAACGAAAATAAAGTTCTGAAAACATAGATATTACGCTTAAAATTGTGAAAAGTATATGGTGAACAATTTTCGACTTTCCAAATAGAATAAAGTGATCGTTTTTCAAATATTTTTCCAGGCACGCTGTCTCCATCGAAAATAAACAAACTTGCTTATAGACGCTGCAATATGTAACTTGCTACTTAAAACTCAACATCATTCTTTTATTAATGCAAACAATTATGTTAAATGTGATGAGATAAACCGAAAAATGTTATATTTATAAGAAATTATAAATGTTTAATCAAATCAATAAATATCTACACAATCGTGTTTTACTTGACCACAATGATTCTTCTACAATTACCTTAAAATGCACTTTTTCTGATAGTTTGCAGGGGTTCTTATTGGCGTCCTTCGAAATTGATCTAAATAGGCACCTAATAATTGCACTGATGAGAAACTTTTTCGTAGTAACTTGGCGTGGTACAACTTCTCAATAGTGACGGCGCTTTTCCGACGAGTTTTTGATGTCGTATATGATTGTTTTCGACGTAGTGGGGATTCTCAGAAGCGCCCCCAGATTCAAAAAATGTTGGCAGGGATAAATATTTTTTGTTTTGTTTTGCACAGCATTCGCTATTTTAAAGCCTGTTTCTGTATGTCGATATAGCTCTATCGATCGACTGAAATGCATAGAAACGGCTGATTTTTAGTTAAAAATTCAGCTATTTGTTTCCATTTCAGCCGATCGACATACATGACCGGCTCTTACATTACACCTTATTATTATATCCAGGGTTGCCATTTTGGTCCGATCAGACCAAAATTGGTCCAAAAAACTATTATTTTTTTTTTAAATTTGGTCCGTTGGTCGGGCCAAATGGAATTTGGTTGATTTTGGTCCATTTCCGTCAACAATGCCAGCATTTCAAAGTTCCATTTCATCCTCAGTGGCACTGCAACAATCGCCAACTGTGATGGGGGGAAGCGTATGAAAAAGTATGAAATGTATATGAAGGTATTTTGCAATCACTATTGATACACGAGCCATTTTATATTTTGTGAAACACCAAACGCAACTGCCTTCTTATAATTTATTTAAGTAAAATCGATAATGAAGTGCTGAAAACATAGTTATTTCGCTTAAAATTGTAAAAGGTATATTGGTGTACAATTTTTGACTTTCCAAATGGAATAAAGTGATTGTTGTTCGGATATTTTACAGACACGCTGCCTCCATCGAGAATAAAAACACTGGCTGATAGACGCTGCGACATGTAACTTGCCACTTGTAAATACTATTTCTACAACTACAACTTCTCAATAGTGATGGCGCTTTTCCGACGAGTTTTGGATGTCGTATCCCAATAAACACAGGCTAGGCGTTTTTCAAATGGAACAACTTTTCAGTTTGAGGGTAAATATAATTTTCAACATAAATTCAACTTGACTTGAAATAGCTCATCTTCAATACATCTTCAAATTGTTTGCGAATTACTTCCAATTTGCCAAAATGTTGACGAAATCTTTGAAAAGGTGTTGAAGATAATATGAGAAAACTTTGACAAAACACTACCGTAAAATGCAACGAAAAAACCATGTGGTTTTCAATACTTATTTGTCCAACCAAGTTCGTGGTCAATTGCAAGAAATAAAAAAAATGGAAAATTTTAGACAAATAACCAAATAGTTTATAAAACTAGGTAAGTGAAAATAAAAAATGAAACAGAACTTTAAGGAAGTCACTAAATGTATATATCTTTGCAGAAAACTAAAATTATGGATTCTACGTTCTTGAAAACATTAAAAAGCTGACCGATGAAAAAATGGTGAACAATTAACTGGAACTGCTTCAAATAGTTTATAATAATTGGTACGTGAATATGAAAAATTAAATCAACACTTTAGAGAAGTCACTAAATTTAAATCTCTTTGCAGAAAACTAAAATCTTTGGATGCTACCTTCTTGCAAACATTAAGAAGCTGACCAATGAAAAATGAGTGGCTTATCGGCAAGAAAAAGTTTCCAGAAACATTACAAGTGCAACCAATTAAAATTGTTAAAAACAACAAATTGTTGAAATCAACAACTTCTGGATGAAAATGTGCATCACATCGTTAGTTTAATTCATATGCTATTATCAGTTTAAAATGGATATTTTGTGAATTCCTTCTGCTGGAAATCAATTCTAACACCCGGTCCAGTACGTTCCTAATTTCAAATTGCCCGCATGTTAATAAATTTTAATGCTGTTTTATAACACCAAAAGGAAGGAAATCGAATTATCAATGCAAAAGTGTTTACTAATAATGTTTATGATATTTAAAGTTTTGTTGTTTGTTTGTTTGTTTTTTTTTTTTCTTTGTTCTTATTTGATTTATTTAAGATTATTATTTATCAATTGGTATTGTAGTGTATTATGTAGTGTAGTGTATTATTATATATTTTATTTTGATGAAAATGAATAAATTATACAAAATTCTTAGAATTTTTTGACTTTTAATTTGAAGTGGGGATATCATTCATACAAATTTAGGTTGAAAAGTATTTGCAACGATGTTAATTTTGAATTTGACTCCCATCGAAAATTGTTTGACAAATTATTGAGTAGCGATGCATTTCAATTTGAGGATAACACTTGAGATATTATTGCTAATGTGTTGAATTTCACTGTTGAGGGTAATGTCTGTTTTTTGTTGAGAACGCGATTTTCTCAACAATTTCTCAACTTGAATATTACCCTAATCCCTTGAAAAAATGTTTGAAAAATTGTTGAAATTTGGCATTTTTCAAACGTTTGTGTTTATTGGGATACGATTGTTTTCGACGTGGTGGGGATTCACAGAAGCGCCGTCAAATTCAAAAAATGTCCAAAATATAATATAGAAATAATATTTTGGCAAAATTGTATGTAGAAATAAAATTTTGACAAAAATTTCTATAGAAAAAAATGTTGCCAAAATTTTGTACAGAAATAAATATTAAAAAATTGTATAGATACAAAATTATGCAAAAATTTTGTATAGAAAGAAAATTTATATATAAATAAAATTTTGCGATAACATTCTATATAAATAAAAAGTTTGACAAATTGTCTATAGAAATGAAATGTTGACAGATATGAAATTTTGAAAAAAAATTTCTATAGAAATAACAATTTTGACAAAATTTTTATAGAAATAAAATTTTGACAAAATTTTCTATAGAAATAAATAGGAATAGCATTTTATTTTTATTTTATTTGACTCATTTTACAACCAAGCCCAAATGGCCATATACGGTTACAGAGATACTCATCATAAAGAAAATACATTAATTTACTTTAGAAAAAGCAAAAAAAAAAAATAATATTGAGGCCTACAATGGAGGACTGCAAAAAAATTGACTTATAGCTAAACCTTAATACTAAGTACATATATTAGTTTAAATATAGTTTGAAACTACTATATGTGGGCTACAAATACAAAAAGTTTATGGGAATTGATTACTACTCTCAATTGTCTACTAACGCAGGTTTATTTAGCATACATAATATTTTAAATAACTACTACTATAAATTTAACACCTAAAATAATAACAATTTTGTAAATAATTTTTAATCCTAGTACTTTTTTACTGATTTATTCTTATAGATATACATTTGCATTATTTTTTATTTTATTTATATACAGACATTTATTTTTTTTATTTATTTATTTATTTATTTATTTTTTTTTTTATTTTTATTTTTTTTTTTATTTTTTTTTTTTTTTGTATATTTTTGTTTTGTTAATAATTTTTAATCCTTTAACAATTTTTCTATTTTATTCTTACTTATATATTTGTATTATTTATTTTTTTTTGCATATAATCAAACTGCCTACAGATATAATGAATATAAGAATTTTAGGGATTGATTACTACTCTCAAATGCCTACTAAGGCAGGTTTGTAATATTATTATTATTATTATTATTATTTTTTTTTTTCTTTTTTTTGTTTTTTTGTTTTTTTTTTGGCAATATCATGTTATCTTGTGCAATTAAAGCTGTTCAATTGAACAATAATAATCAAAAATTCTTTTGCGAAATGTATTCAAAGATAAATGAAAGGATTTTAAGGAAATTGGCAAAACATTGTAAGCACGGGCTATCCTTACCTGAAATGATCGTTCTAGGACAGGAGTAAGCGATGGCAAACGAAGTTGTGGGTTTCTGACTGATCTACAAAATTGAAATATTTTAATCAAAAACACAGGCTCTTGACTTCTAAAGGACTTGTAGAAAAAAAGCAGATTACGAATGTTTAAAAATTCTAAAAATTTACATCCAAGAAATTCAATTACATATTGAGTAACATGCTGCCTTAAGTTCACGTTATATATAAAACGAATAACTCTATTAAAAAGAAGTCTAAGCTTCTTTAAAATATAAGAAAAAGTACCCGAGTAGACTTCCACACAATAAAGAAAATGAGGCATTATTAAAGCATGTACTATTTTCTCTTTCATACATTGAGGGAGACATAGCTCCATATTGTACAGTTTCCTAAGAGTAAAGTTAACCTTAGAAATAATAGTATTAATATGACTTTCAAACTTTAATTTCCTATCAACAACCACTCCAAGACATTTAAGCTCATCCACGAATTCAATGCAAGCTCCATTATAACATATGGAAACAGGACTATAACCACTTCCGAACCACATCGCTCTTGTCTTATTAACATTCACAGACAACTTATTTACTCCCATCCATTCCACCAAGTTAGTCATGGAGTAATCGATTGCACTTTGTAATACCTCAACAAAGCCAGAGAAACTTCTGAAAAGAATTTGTACATCATCGGCAAATGCAAACACTGAACAGTTAGAACATAAAAGAGAATTGAACAAATCGTTTATGAACAAAATAAATAGTAACGGACCAAGGACGGACCCCTGTGGCACCCCACTTCTTACCACCAACAAACTAGAACAGCGACCGTTGCTACACACATATTGAAACCTACAAGACAGATAAGACATCAAGAGCTTGCAAGCCGATCTAGAAAATCCGTAAAATCTATGTAATTTATCAATAAGAATCCCATGGTCAAGTCTGTCAAAGGCTTTCTCCAAGTCAAGCGAAAGTAATACACAATGGCCCCGATTACCAATAACATTGCGAATGTTCTCAGTAAGACCAAGTAGTGCCGACGTCGTGCTCCGATCTTTTCTAAATCCCGACTGACAATCATTAATTAAAGATTTCATGGATACGTGATCATTGATTTGAAATTTTATAATATGCTCCATAACTTTGGATAAGATGGGCATTATAGAAATTGGCCTATAGCTGTCAGTAGCATCATTTTTGCGTATAGGGATAACCTTTGCACATTTCCATCTGTCAGGGAAAGAAGACGTCATCAGAACTGTATTGACAAGATGTAACAAATGTACACTTATATACGGAAATAAACGTTTCAGAAAATTCAATTGAATGCCATCAGACCCCACTGCTCTTGACTTTATCATTGAAAATGCATTAAATAAATCATCAGCCGTAGCTGCACGAAACGAAAATCCACTGTCCACAGCAGGGAGAGATGAAAAAGTTTGGCTTCTTGAGCCCTGAAATGAGGAGAACCTTCTATTCATTTCCTCCACGTCAATATTAATTATGTCCTTATTCCTACCAACACCATAGTCATTCAGAATATGCCACATTTCCTTAACAGTCTTACCATCAAACAATCTGTAGTGGGCCGCAGCTTTAATCTTTCTTATTATGCGCTTAGTTCTATTACGCTGCCTACAATAAACCCTCCAATTTTCACTAGATGGTTCGCGCTCATACAACTTGTAAGCACAATCTCTAAGAGAAGTATTATATCTTATCTCGGCACAATTAAACCATGCATCCTTGCGCTCACTAGAGCACCTTATCCTCCTGACTGGGAAAATGGAATACACCCCAGACATATTCCCATAGAGAATATCTAACTGTGCATTCACGTCGGTCGTCCTGTACATGCCAGAAAAATCGCAAGCAGTCACAGCTTCCTCAACCATCTCAGAAGTCACAGCATCAAAGTCAGTTAATTCATACTCACGGAGCTCCTTGATACACTCAACATTCAAGGAAATAAAAATTAACGAGTGATGAGAAATTGCTGGACATTGAAATTGACTTGAAGCATGTAAACGCCTTGGTGTGGAGAGCAAAAAGTAGTCTATAAGGGAAGTCGAGTTGTGGTAAGTGTCATAATGCGTTGGAATCGAGTTGTGTACGACCGAAAGATTCAAATTACGACAAACACATCTCACTAACGCTGACTTTCTAGGATCAAAAAGATTATTATTAAAATCTCCCATAATAACTATATTCTCGTATCTTATACATAAATCGGATACCTGCTCCTCAAAACTTGTGAAATCCCCATGGGGAAGGTACACTGTACCAACTAAATATTTCAGTCCCCCGAACGATATCTCAACGAATATACATTCTGTCATGTGCGCACGCTAGTTTGATTGGTAATACTACGGAGGCCAGCGCCATCTACCGGTTGCATGAGGAAATAGGCAGAGGGAGAGAGGATAGATGACAGTATAAATTCTCTGTGCAGTTATGACAGACAGATGATTGGTTTCAATGGTGTTTTGGAAATTGGGAAGAAAAATGGCTGGGAAAGCTTGGGATGATGGCGAATGGAGCGTCAATAATGGAGGTTTTGATGATTGAAGCGTCAGATTATTCTGGTTTTGGACGCGAGCGAGTGAGGTTGATGGTTGAAAGAAAGTGCGGTTGTTTTTTTTTGAAGTTGTGAAAGTCTGCCTAATGTACCCAAAAGTCGTTTAAATAAAAGCACAACAAGACAATCGAAACAAATGTTTATATTTATTATTGACAAATGAATCTGTTTATTGTGCTAAATGTTGGCGAAATTCAATGCTACTGTGGAATAAGCTTAATGCTAAAGTTATACATTGAAGAAGAAAAGTTAAAATAGACTTAAAACTAAACTTAAAAGCTAAAAATAAAAGTAAGATACAATTAAAAGTTAAAAGAAAAGTAACCAAACTTAAAAGCTAATCTTACATACTAAATTATAATTAAACTGAAACGAAAAAAAGAAGCAAGAAAAAGGTACTTTAGTGAACGAGCAGATGGAATAATATAGTAAAAAGAAATAAATTGTAAAAGATAAGAAGACAAGCTGAAAGAAAAAAAAAACAAAGACATTTTAATTAAAAAGAAAACCATCAATCTAAACTATTGCTATACTCACCGAACGTCCACCTCCATTCAACACCTCATTTGCGGCCCCGAGCATTCCCAGAAGGCAGGATTCACATGACTCTTTTTGATCCATTTATATCTATTGGTATCAACATCATCCTTGTCAGCGTCATCAGTGGGGAATAATTGCATTGCGCTGGTCATCCTACAATGCCCAGGTACCGTGATATTTTCGTTTTCTTAGTCTCACAAAACTTGGACGGATACGCATTTTGGGACGCTGACGGACGGACGGACTTGTATATTTTTCGCTTCTGTAAATAAAAATTGTTAAAATATTAGTAAGTTTAGTGGCACTTTTTCACTAGTCTGCTGTAGGGTATTAAGGGGGATAGTCATTAACATTTGGGTTTTGTAAATAGTGTCAGATTTGGACAATAGTGTTAGGCTGAGCTCACCCTAGGACTCTATTTTAAACTGCGTGGACAAAGAGAGTGTGTCCCCCATATATATGTCTAATGTGTTCCCCATAAGACTCTAGGCCGGACAGTGATTCCTTGTAAACAAAAACTACATCTGAAAAGAAGAAAAATACAAATTTTTATTAACAGAAAATTACTTGACGTTACGCTATACTTACCTTACCTTGACGGACGGACGGAAAAGACAGGAAACGAAAAGGAGGAAGACGGTTTCATCATTTATTCCTGGAAAATAAACAACAATAATTAGTAATAGAATTTTTATAAATTTTGTTTTTGGATTTTGTTTTAATTTGAAAAATATTGTTAGAATTAGTTTCAATAAAACCATAAGATATTTGTAACGTAATGAATTGAAATATTGGCGTATAAGATTTAATTTAAATATGGAAGCCTAGAGAAGTTTTAAAGGGAGAAGGTAAAAGGTGATTTGAAGAACAGGTGAGTAGCATTTGGGGTGTCCTGAGTTGATGGGCCACGGGGACACCATGGTTGGGGAGGGTCAGGCCACGGCATGCCTTGGAAAACCGGCATGCCGGCAAGCCAATATGGGTGGTAAGTTGTGTGGATGTTAATTTTTGTGATACGTACTTGTTGGTCTTTGTGCTGTCCTCCAAAGCTGGTTGAATGTTTTGTTTTTTTGTCAGCTGCCAGAGGACTGAGTTGCCAATGAACCGCGCCCCATAGACTGAGCCAAAAGCCGGCAACACCGATCAGCAACCAGCGTACGGCAACTCGGTTCCTCCCTCCAGATGGCAGTAGCCTCCGGGCTGTGACAAAAATGGCGCCCGCAACATGGGGCCTGAGAAATCAGGTTTACCACTTCATGTTTGTGACCACAACAATTTCCGATCTTGTCTCGTGTGTTCGTTTGTGTAGGTCCCGATGTTTAGTCCGATTAAAGAGTCCGAAATCGCGTGTCCATGAACGGATATACGAAGTCTGGGTGGGAACAAACGTGGTCAGGTGTTCGTCGATTCCAAAAAGGGAGCGTAAGTCACGACGCGTATTGGTTATCGACTAAGTTGTCGTTTGCGACGTTTTCCTGGGAAAAGAAAATACCATCATTAACAATAGTTTTAGTTTCAATAGTCCAAATTGTGTTTACTTACCTGTCCATCCGTATACTTTTAGCGTTACATATGCCAACCAAATAGAGCCGTGGATGAAATTTGTGTTTTGTGTTTCTCCATTGTCCTTTTGGTTTTTGTTTATAAGGGGGTAAAACAATACCGGTTAATCATTTGTAAATGCCATCAGTACGTATCTGTAAAAAGGGAAATAGGGGAAAATTTATGTTGTGTTGGAGATATGTAGATTTTCTTGTTATTAATCCACCCTATTGGTTTGCAGTTACTCACCTGTTTGAACAATCACCTTTGAAATCCTTTTCCTGATTTTGAATGATATTGTTAGCAAGAGTGTCTGAAAAAAAAAAAAAAAAAGAACAGAATTTTTAGTATAGCATTTTAAGTGAATTTTACTTATCTGGGTTTTTGAAATTTCGAGTTGAAGTGTGTGTGCGTTCTGAAAGGGAAACATATTGATTTAGATTGCGATTAATATTATTTTTTTATAAAGGGTGATTCTTTTGAGGTTAGGATTTTCATGCATTAGTATTTGACAGATCACGTGGGATTTCAGACATGGTGTCAAAGAGAAAGATGCTCAGTATGCTTTGACATTTCATCATGAATAGACTTACGATCAGCCACAACGTCGAATTTTCAGTGAATGGGCCCTAGAAAAGTTGGCAGAAAATCCGCTTTTTTATCGACAAATTTTGTTCAGCGATGAGGCTCATTTCTGGTTGAATGGCTACGTAAATAAGCAAAATTGCCGCATTTGGAGTGAAGAGCAACCAGAAGCCGTTCAAGAACTGCCCATGCATCCCGAAAAATGCACTGTTTGGTGTGGTTTGTACGCTGGTGGAATCATTGGACCGTATTTTTTCAAAGATGCTGTTGGACGCAACGTTACGGTGAATGGCGATCGCTATCGTTCGATGCTAACAAACTTTTTGTTGCCAAAAATGGAAGAACTGAACTTGGTTGACATGTGGTTTCAACAAGATGGCGCTACATGCCACACAGCTCGCGATTCTATGGCCATTTTGAGGGAAAACTTCGGAGAACAATTCATCTCAAGAAATGGACCGGTAAGTTGGCCACCAAGATCATGCGATTTGACGCCTTTAGACTATTTTTTGTGGGGCTACGTCAAGTCTAAAGTCTACAGAAATAAGCCAGCAACTATTCCAGCTTTGGAAGACAACATTTCCGAAGAAATTCGGGCTATTCCGGCCGAAATGCTCGAAAAAGTTGCCCAAAATTGGACTTTCCGAATGGACCACCTAAGACGCAGCCGCGGTCAACATTTAAATGAAATTATCTTCAAAAAGTAAATGTCATGGACCAATCTAACGTTTCAAATAAAGAACCGATGAGATTTTGCAAATTTTATGCGTTTTTTTAAAAAAAAAAGTTATCAAGCTCTTAACAAATCACCCTTTATAAATTTTTATTCAAAATTTTATTATACTACTTTTCAAATTTACTTCTTCGTTAAAATTTGTTTAATTTGAATTTAGTATATTTAGATTTCGAATTTTAATTTTCTTTATTATTATTTTAAATATTAATTTCTTTTAAGTTAATTTTAAGATTCAAAGATATTAATTTATTTAATCACAATTTATTATATATTTTTTTTGAGATTTTATAGATTTTTGTTCCTTTAAAGTTTATAAATTAATTGTTCATTAATTTTATATTAGGCTTTAAAATTTGAATTTTTGTTTTTTGTTATTTATTATTTGGTTTTCCATCTACTATTCAAAGTTTTTATTAGGTATAATTTCAATTTCCAATATTTTTATTTCATTTTTTTTTTCATTTCATTCTATTTTTATTCATTTCTTTTCATATTTATTCAGTTCTTTTCATTTTTGATTTATTGCATTTCATTTTAAATTTAATTTTTGTTATTTACTACTCAGTTTTCCTGTTATTATTAATAGTTTTTATTAGGTATAAGTTTGAATCTGGGTTTTTATAAATATTTTTATGTTTTTATTTTCATTTTTATTCGTTTCATTTTAATTATTTTTTTTACCATTTCTATTTATTTCATTTCATTTTATTAATTTCTTTTAATTTTTACTCATTTCATTTAATTTTTATTCACTTCATTCCATTTTGTGTTACAGCTTTTCATTTATATTCATTCCTTTTGTTTTCATTTCATTCATTTCTTTTAATTTTTTTTATTTTCTTTATATTTTTTATGCACGTTATTTCAATTTTTTTATTACATTCCATTTTGATTTATTTTATTAAATTTTTATTCAATTCATCTTTAGTTATTTCATTGCATTTTAATTTTTTTCTCATAATTATTCAATTCATTATTACTCACTTCATTTCATGTTTTTATTCATTTTTTCCATTTTGATTCATTGAATTTCATTTTTTTATCCATTTCATTTTACGTTTAATTTAATTTGTTGTTGATTTTTGAAAGTTTTTTTTAGATATATTATTATTAGTTTTTTTATTTATTTGGTAATTATTCTGGTTTTAGGTTAAATTTTTTTAAATTTAATTTTTATTATCTATTTATTTTTTTTTATTACTAGGTTTTTAGTTATTTTATTTTAGGAAGTGAATTTTGATTGATTGATTTCGTTTTAGTTTTGAGTTGAAGTTTTGTGTTTTTTTTTTATAAATTACGTTTGGACGTTTAGTTTTACATTTTTATTTTTTTTTTTTTTCTTTCAAAAGCTTCATTTAATTAGCTTATTAGGAATTTATTTGCTTAAGTTTTGATTTGTTTCTATTTCATTTTGGTTTTGATTCAATATTTTTTTTTTTTTTTTGTTTCTGGTTTTCATAAATTGTTATTATTATTTTTTTAGTTTAGATTTTTGTTACATTTCATTTTAAAATTGTTTATTTTTGATATTTCATTTAATTACTTTTTAGGTATTGAATTTTAATTTTTTTTTACGAATTATTTGTTTTAATTTTGTTTTACAGTTTTAATTAAATCTGAATTACAAATAATCTCTTATACTTTTTAATTTTCATTAAAATAATATTTTCAGTGTTTTTACTCATTTGTTTTTTTTTTTCAATTTTTAATTAAAAGTTTTAAATTCTAAGATTTTAAATTACAATTTCTTATTTTTTTTGCCTGTTACTTTATTTTATTATTATTATCTGTTTAATTATTTTATTAGGTGTTAAGTTTTTTTCAAATTTTTATGAGTTTTCGATTGTTTATATTGGTTTATATTTGTTTTGCTTTGATGGAATTATTGAGTGTTTGAAATTTGAAGTTTGGTTGGTTTACTAGTGGTAGTTAAATTCTTTTAATTCAATTTTTATAATTATTATACAGTTCATTGTTTTATTAGGTTAATCATTTTTTTAGATTTTAGGCTATTTTTATTGAATTCGATTTTTTGTTTTAAATTTTTCATTTATTTATTTTGTTAGGTAATAGATTCTTATAGTATATAGTTTTTATTCTGCCATTCTTATCGATTTTTAGTTTGAGTTAACACAGTTTTCACTTTGAATTTTCATAAATTATTAATTTTTATCTTTACTAAGTTTTAAAATTTTTTGTTTGTTGTGTTTTAATTTTTTCAGTAAATCTTTTTAGCATTTATAAATTGAGGGATTAATTTGTAGTTATTTATTTTGTTTATATTATTTTTTTGTTTGTTTTGAATTTTGGGTTATTACATTGATTTTTTTTATTTTTTTTAATATTTTAACGTATAGTTATCACTTTTAATTTTGATTTTTTTGAGGTTGTCAGTTTTAATTTTGCTTACATTTAGATTGAAGTTTAGTGGAGGGTTGAAGTTTAGTGTACATGTACCTAAAAGAAAAAAAATATTAGTTTAGGAATATAATTTGTAAAATAGTAATTTACCTTTTTTTGATTAGCTATGGTTAGTACTAGGGCAGCAAGTTATGATCAGACGCTATCAGTTCCTAACTGCTCAGCCATGCCATCCACCACTACAACTACGACACTAACCACGACGACAACAAATGCTGGACTTGTGTTTACCCAGGCTATGAGTGGGGCCATAACAACAAGTACATCGACCACGTCTAGCCCAGCACAATCTGTCAATGCAACAATGATGTCGGGAATTAACAGTACTCCAAATACTCCCAACTTTAACAGTGAGACTGCAATTAACATTCAAAGACAAATGCGAGAGAATAGAGATTTGGAGGCTGGTGCTCAAAGGCCTGTTGATACGCACGCCGACAACCAATTACATGCGGTAATTGATTCTGCCATTGGGTTGGGGCAAGTGGAGTTAATCCGACTATTGGATGAAAGGTTACGGCAGCTTGTACCACAGCTTGTGCAGCAAAGCTTAACTGGTATTACGAACGGCCCAAATACATTGATGCAAAACCAAACAACTACAAATTCATTGCCACAGAATCCACCACTTCAAAATTTACGAGCACAAGAAGTTCCACCAGCCACAAGGAACACACAACTAAACGAAGAGAGATTCCAGTCAGATGCAAGGGGACTATCGGCAACTCAGAATATACAACATCAGTCAGTAGGTTGCCCACCACCACAAGCGGAAGATTTCGGAGCGGTTGGCTATTCGGCACAGCAATACCATCAAGGCTACAATGGAGGCGGACAAAATCGATTTCCACCGCCCCGGACGTTTCCAAATACAGCACAATCCCCATATGTTCCAGCATCGTCATCATCACGCAATAATAGGAAAGTGGACATTGAAAAGTGGAGACTCAAGTTCGATGGTACATCCAAGTCAATCACAGCTGAAGATTTTATTTTCCGCCTAGAACAGCTCAAGAACGACCATGCCTGTGATGATGAGGAGGTATTAATTAGATTTCCACAACTATTAGAGGGTCCAGCTGAGGACTGGTACTGGATGCAGAGACGTCTGGGGCGAGTGCATAGTTTCGAAGCTCTCAAACAGGCGTTCCTGTCACAATTCCGAAAATTTGAGAGCGACTTCGATGTACAAAGGCGTATGATGGACAGGCGACAGGGTCCACAAGAAACATTTGAAGACTTCTACAATGCGATGTTGCAACTACATCACCAACAGCGAGAGCCTATGAACGAAAACATGTTAATTGAGATGATGAAAAATAATTTGAAACCTACCTTGGCCTCGTTAGTTTTCCCGATCCGAATGTATGGGCTTCAACATTTCCGAGAAGAGTGTCGAAAGGCAGAACAGTTGTTGGCAAATCAGCGGCAAGCAATTCAGGCTACTCGACACTATGCACACCGAGTTCATGCCATCGATTTTGAAGAGCAGACAGAGTTTGAAGTGGAGGCAATTTCGCGTCAACCCAATTATACCTGCTGGAACTGCAAAGAAAAAGGTCACGGATTTATGGACTGCCTTTCGACCACTCGTAACCTTTTTTGTTATGGTTGTGGGATGGAAAACGTGGTGAAGCCGAAATGTCCCAGATGTAGGGGAAACCAGCAAACGGGCACGTCGAGAGGGGTAGCGTGCCCGGCAGCATCGAATCCCCAGCAGAAGTAGTTGGTGATGGTCATGATGAGCAGAAGGGACCTGAAATGAAGATTTTACAAAATAGAATTAGTGATAGTGATAAGTATAGGAGTAAGAGTAGAGAAATGAATTTTAGGGAAATAAGACCTTGGCATGTTAGAATGAGGGAATATGAAGTTGTTAGAAATAGGATTTTTGGTGAAGAAAATGAATTAGGTAAAAATATTGGAGTTAATGAAGTAAGTGAGGAATTTTCAAGTAGTTTATGTCCAATTAAAGAAGTAGAGGAAATTCAATATAGACGTCATGAACCAACTAAACGGATACTGCGAGCTAGGGAACGTTTTAACACTAGGAAGAGGCTACGGCGCGAGATTGCGGCAACGACATTGTATGAGGGTGAAGATACACGTTTGTATATGAAGATAAAAATTGGTGAAGAGGTAGTTGAGGGGTTGTTAGATAGCGGCGCAACGGTGACTTGTCTAGGCAAAGGTTGCTTGGAGCTAGTTGAGCGAGCCCAAATCCCTATCTACAACTTCTCAGCTACCGTAGGCACGGCAGATGATACCCCTCATCGTGTTGTTGGCCGCATTCGAGCGCCTGTCAAATTAGGAAGGATTGAGAGCGTAGTAACTTTCTTTCTAGTCCCAACCTTGAGTAAGGCACTATATCTCGGGGTTGACTTCATGAAAAAATACAATTTACTAGCCGGCGTTGAATGTCTATCGCTTGAGGAAGAGTCTGGTGAGGTTTCATTGGATCCATCGCAACACCAGTTAAGCAACGACGAGAGGAAAAATTTGGAGGAAGTCATAGGCCAGTTTCCGTCGTTTGAAGTCGGGGGACTGGGCAAAACTTCATTAGAGACACACATCATTGACACGGCAGATGCAGTTCCGGTAAAACAACGTCATTATCCGGTATCTCCAGCAGTGCAAAGTCTAATGTATGCAGAGCTGGATAGAATGCTTGACATGAAGGTCATTGAGCCCAGTGAAAGTCCCTGGAATAATCCTGTAACTTTGGTCCGTAAAGGCACAAAGAACAGATTATGCCTAGATGCCAGGAAGCTCAATGTCCTTACTGTCAAGGATGCCTATCCGCTCCCAAATATTGAAGGCCTTCTTAGCCGGCTTGGAGATACACACTTCATTTCGAGTGTTGATTTGAAAGATGCCTTTTGGCAAATTCCGCTCGAAATGAAGAGTCGCGAGAAGACTGCGTTTACGGTACCAGGAAGACCCTTATATCATTTTACGGTCATGCCTTTTGGGTTGTGTAATGCAGCCCAAAGGATGTGTCGTTTAATGGATAAAGTCATTCCTGCAAATCTTCGTGAAAGGGTGTTTGTCTATCTTGATGATTTGCTCATTGTTGCCCCTGATTTCAAAACACATTTGGAACTTTTGCGACAAGTTGCAAAAGCTCTGAATGAGGCGGGACTGACTATCAACGTGGCCAAATCCAAATTTTGCTTCAAGGAGTTGCGCTATCTGGGATATATAGTTGGTGGGGGAACATTGAAACCAGATCCAGGCAAAGTCTCAGCGATAGTCAGCTGTGAGTATCCAAAGAGTGCCAAACAAGTTAGACGTTTCATGGGCATGACAGGATGGTACAGGCGATTTATTGCAGATTATGCGGAAATTGCTGCACCGATTTTTAATACATTGAAAAAGGGACGTGGGTTTGAGTTCGGCGATGAGGCGAAAGCAGCGTTTGAACGGTTAAAGGATGCGCTAACCCAGAGTCCAGTTTTAAGGCACCCCGATTTCGAAAAAAGATTTTTCATCCAGTGTGATGCTTCCGATGTGGGAATTGGTGGTGTTCTATTTCAAAGAGACGATGCGGGAGGAGAAAACCCTATCGCATACGTCTCTCAGAAGTTGACCCCAGCGCAAAAGAACTATTCCGTTACCGAAAGGGAGTGCCTGGCCGTGGTGATGTCAATAAAAAAGTTTCGCCCTTATATTGAGTTGATGCCTTTTACGGTCATCACTGACCATTCATCACTGAAGTGGCTGATGGCGAATAAAGAACTGAGTGGTCGTTTGGCAAGGTGGAGTCTTTTGCTGCAGGGGCACAATTTCGAGATAGAACACCGCCGGGGTAGTCAGAACGTGGTACCGGATACCCTATCAAGATACAATCTGGACGAACTGGAGTTAGCATCCTTTAACCTAGTAGACCTGGATGCTCCAGAGTTTAAGGAGGAAGACTATTTGGACAAAGTGAAAACCGTGATGGAGAATCAATCAAGTTTGCCAGATTTACGCGTGGTTGATGGCTTTCTCTATAAGCGGACAACACCAGTGACAATAAATATTCCATTGGAAGATTCAGTCTGGAAGTTGTGGGTTCCACAATCTCTCACTGAGTCTGCTATAGAGAAAGCCCACAACCCAACTACGGCGGCGCATGGTGGTTTTCATAAAACTCTGGGTAGGCTTAAAGAGTATTACTATTGGCCGAATATGAATACTCAGGTAAGACTTTTCGTCCAAAAGTGCCGAATTTGTAAAGAGACGAAACCCAATAATCAAGTTATGCGGCAACCCATGGATTCTCATGTAGAAATAGACCGACCGTTTCAGAAGGTTTATATAGACTTTTTAGGCCCCTACGTTCGCTCTAAGACCGGAAATAGTTCCATTTTTATAGTTTTGGATCATGTGACAAGATATGTTTTATTAAAACCAATGAGTAAGGCGACTTCAAGGAATGTGATAAAATTCCTTGAGGCCGAAGTATTCCATAAATTTGGTGTCCCAGAAACTATCTTGTCAGACAATGGAAAACAATTTACTGGAAAAGATTTTGGAGCGTTCGTAGAGGCCTATGGGGTCCGTCACATGAAGACTGGGTTATACTCTCCGCAAGCAAATGCGTCGGAGCGTGTAAATCAGTCTATACTGGCAGCGATTCGGGCCTATCTACATAAGGATCAACGGGATTGGGATCAAAATTTGTCCGCGATTGAATGTGCACTGCGATCGTCTGTACACTCCTCGATTGGCATGACACCCTACTTTGCCTTGTTTGGTACTCATATGGTTACTCACGGTAGCGTTTATAGGCTGGCTAGGAAATTGGATTCCATGAAAGACCCTGAGTTTATTGCTTTACCCAAGTCTACCAAGTTGGAGTTAGTGAGACAGGAAGTTGGAAAAAGGCTAGAAAAGAGTTACCGTGATCGAGCTCGTAAGTATAATATACGCGCTAGGAAAATCAAGTTTTTCCCTGGTCAGGAGGTTTATCGGAGAAATCACCAGCTTAGTGATTTCAGCAAGAATATTAATGCTAAATTGAACCGAAAATATCTCAAATGCCGAATTGTGAGAGCGGTCGGAAAATGCCTTTACGAAATTGAAGATCTAAAGGGAAAACCGTTAGGCGTATATCACGCGAAAGATTTAAAACAGTAAGGATTTCCTTACTCTTTTGACAAAATGTGTATTTGATATAAAGAAAATGAATCACTTACCTCATTAATAGTTAAGTTTACTGGCAATTTCATCCTTCTTCGTTTAAATCCAAGGTCAATAGGTTAAGGTAATTATAGGCTATAGTGTAGGGAAAAATGAAAACAAGGAATTAGTTAATTGAATTATTGTAACAAATTTCAGAAATATTGCTTACCGTGAATTGGTCGTGGCAGTTTAGCTTAGCTAAGAAATCTTCGGATGATTACCTTAGGTGATACTTACCTTTAGCAACATGTTTGAACCAAGTTAGTAGATACAAAATCAAAACAAATATAGACCAAAAGCAAGCCAGAGGCAAACCAAACAAAGAGCAGCTCAGAAACAAGCCAAAAACCAAAAGCAAATAGAAGCGAACAGAAACCAATCATACAAGAACAAATCAAATGCATTCCAACTGAGTTCACATCACTTTCAAATCATTCTTAAAATCAGGATAATACAAGAAAAACGTTTCGCGAACTTATACTAGGCCGAGCCGAATCGAAGGGAAAACAAATAAAATTTGTCTCGAATTCGAATAAATTCCAGCTCAAAATAAAATCCAATGTCACAATAAATACACAAGTATAAACTAAAGTCAAATAAAGTTACAATTGAAATCAAGTTAAATTCCAATTAAAATCAAGTGAAATTCAAATTAAATTTCAATTGAATTTGATTTGGGTTAAATTAAATTAAATTAAATTAAATTAAATTAAATTAAATTAATTAAATTAAATTAAATTAAATTAAATTAAATTAAATTAAATTAAATTAAATTAAATTAAATTAAATTAAATTAAATTAAATTAAATTAAATTAAATTAAATTAAATTAAATTAAATTAAATTAAATTAAATTAAATTAAATTAAATTAAATTAAATTAAATTAAATTAAATTAAATTAAATTAAATTAAATTAAATTAAATTAAATTAAATTAAATTAAATTAAATTAAATTAAATTAAATTAAATTAAATTAAATTAAATTAAATTAAATTAAATTAAATTAAATTAAATTAAATTAAATTAAATTAAATTAAATTAAATTAAATTAAATTAAATTAAATTAAATTAAATTAAATTAAATTAAATTAAATTAAATTAAATTAAATTAAATTAAATTAAATTAAATTAAATTAAATTAAATTAAATTAAATTAAATTAAATTAAATTAAATTAAATTAAATTAAATTAAATTAAATTAAATTAAATTAAATTAAATTAAATTAAATTAAATTAAATTAAATTAAATTAAATTAAATTAAATTAAATTAAATTAAATTAAATTAAATTAAATTAAATTAAATTAAATTAAATTAAATTAAATTAAATTAAATTAAATTAAATTAAATTAAATTAAATTAAATTAAATTAAATTAAATTAAATTAAATTAAATTAAATTAAATTAAATTAAATTAAATTAAATTAAATTAAATTAAATTAAATTAAATTAAATTAAATTAAATTAAATTAAATTAAATTAAATTAAATTAAATTAAATTAAATTAAATTAAATTAAATTAAATTAAATTAAATTAAATTAAATTAAATTAAATTAAATTAAATTAAATTAAATTAAATTAAATTAAATTAAATTAAATTAAATTAAATTAAATTAAATTAAATTAAATTAAATTAAATTAAATTAAATTAAATTAAATTAAATTAAATTAAATTAAATTAAATTAAATTAAATTAAATTAAATTAAATTAAATTAAATTAAATTAAATTAAATTAAATTAAATTAAATTAAATTAAATTAAATTAAATTAAATTAAATTAAATTAAATTAAATTAAATTAAATTAAATTAAATTAAATTAAATTAAATTAAATTAAATTAAATTAAATTAAATTAAATTAAATTAAATTAAATTAAATTAAATTAAATTAAATTAAATTAAATTAAATTAAATTAAATTAAATTAAATTAAATTAAATTAAATTAAATTAAATTAAATTAAATTAAATTAAATTAAATTAAATTAAATTAAATTAAATTAAATTAAATTAAATTAAATTAAATTAAATTAAATTAAATTAAATTAAATTAAATTAAATTAAATTAAATTAAATTAAATTAAATTAAATTAAATTAAATTAAATTAAATTAAATTAAATTAAATTAAATTAAATTAAATTAAATTAAATTAAATTAAATTAAATTAAATTAAATTAAATTAAATTAAATTAAATTAAATTAAATTAAATTAAATTAAATTAAATTAAATTAAATTAAATTAAATTAAATTAAATTAAATTAAATTAAATTAAATTAAATTAAATTAAATTAAATTAAATTAAATTAAATTAAATTAAATTAAATTAAATTAAATTAAATTAAATTAAATTAAATTAAATTAAATTAAATTAAATTAAATTAAATTAAATTAAATTAAATTAAATTAAATTAAATTAAATTAAATTAAATTAAATTAAATTAAATTAAATTAAATTAAATTAAATTAAATTAAATTAAATTAAATTAAATTAAATTAAATTAAATTAAATTAAATTAAATTAAATTAAATTAAATTAAATTAAATTAAATTAAATTAAATTAAATTAAATTAAATTAAATTAAATTAAATTAAATTAAGTTAAATTAAATTAAATTAAATTAAATTAAATTAGATTAGATTAAATTAAAATTGAATTCAAAATAAATGAGGAATTAAGAGTAAAAATTTAATATGCAGATTCAGATTTAAATTCAATATTAAGTCCAAATTCCAATTAAAATTTAAATTTAAATTCAATTTCAACATTCAAAGTCAGATTCAAATTCGAATTTAAATTCAATTTCAAATTAAAATTAGAATTAAATTTAAAGTCAAAATTAAATTAAAATTGAAATTGAAATAAGGTTAAAAATTAAAATTAAATTAAAACTAAAACTAAAATTAAAATTTGAAATCGTAATTGAATTTAAATTAAAATTTGGATTTTAAAATTAAAATTCAAGCTGAAAATAAAATTAATATTGAGGTTAAAATTAAAATTAAGATTAAAATTGGAATTTAAAAATTAAAAATATAAAAAAAATAAATATATTAAAATTAAAATTAAGATCAAATTTTAAATTAAAAATTAAACTTAAGAATTTCTAGTTTAAAATATAAATTAAAAATTTAAGTTAAAATTTAAATTGAAAGTAAACTGTTCTTAAAATAAATTATACTTTATTTAATAAAAATTTAATTTACAATTACAGTCAAAAATAAAGTTTAAAGTAAAATTTAATTTCTATTTTAAAGTTCGTGTAAGCAACATACATACCTGTGGGCGGGTAAGCTAGCTTATGGCTATTATGAATGAATCTGGAAAGATGGAAAAAGGAAAAAGAAAAAAGTTAAATGAATTAAAGAAATAGATATATACAGAGTAATCTAAATAGTAAATGGGATGATATGGAATAAAAGGAAATTAAATTCAAATACAAATTAAGTATAAAAATTAAAAATGCAAACGCCAGATTTAATTTCAGTTTAAAATTTCCAATCTAATTTCAAAGTCAAATTAAAATCAAAACTAAAAATTAAAATTAAAAGCATAATTAAAGTATAATTTGAATTAAAGTTAAAAGTAAAAAATAGAAAGAGAAATAAAATTAGATTAAAAGTTAAAATAATGGAATATAGTTATTAAGGTACAAAGGATTAAAATTAAAGTTAGAATTAAAATTTGAATTTGAATTTGCAAATAAAGTGTTGATGTAGGCTAGTCGAATGAGGAAGTGACGTCACATACAGGAGTGCGATTGCAGCTGGTCTGCGTGTATGTAAATTAAACCTGGAGGTAAAAGAATATACCAAAAATTAGCCAAATAATGAAAACGGTAAAGGAAATAAAAAAATATATATTATTAAAGTAGAATGTAAATGAAGAAGTAATTTGTACAAAGAAGAAATAAATACTAAGGAAATTACAATGGATAGAAAACTAACAGGAAATTTAGTAAAATCGCAATGAGAGTAAAGTAAATGATTTCGATAAATTATAAATAATAAAAGATAGTTCATAGATCCACGATAAAGAGGCAGGAGAAGTGATTTTAGATTGGAAAACTGAAATAATGGTAATCAATTGGAATATTTTTTTTATCGAGAGGGTTGCCCCCTCTTATAAAAAATTATAAAAGGAATCTAAATTATAAAAGAAGATGACAAAATCTTTATACCTTTGAATCTCTGTTTTCTTGTACCTTTGAAACACTGTAGCAACAATCATGTTTTTGTCAGCATACAGAGGAATGTGGGCAACAGGTTTTGGTATAGCGGTGTTACTTGTGGTGTGAGTGGGGTTGTTGTACAGTTGGTAGGCGGTAATGTTCGGTATGATCTAACAATACAGATAAATAATGTTTAGTATAATTATATTTAGTTAATGGTCTAAATTACATTTTTTACACTTTTTGGCAACGAGTCAGAATGTGAGAGTAATGCCCTTTATGAAAAGAATGTACATATTGCTTCGGGCAGTTGCTGCATTGCATTATTTTTCCGGCAAAAGGGTCATGTTTGTTCTTGTATTTGTTAAATCTACGGATTGGATTCACACACGCAATTACACATCAATTACGGCAATATAAAACACGTTTCGTTTTCTTTTTTTGAGCAGTTATTTTACTATAGGGACGTTATTGCACAGTTTCATTTGTCTAGTTTTTTTTCAGTTTTTACCATTTAATGTTTCTAGTTATTTAATTTATAATTATTTTTACGCCCCACTCCTTTTACCCGTGCTGAATTTATTTTTGCTATCCACATACACGATGAATGAATATCGAATCAATCACGAGGAGTGGGTATCGATTTTCATTTGTTAATTTGGAAATCGATAACGATATAACGTGTGGTAACGTATGTGCGTAACGCATCGTTGACGTATGTGAATAGGTATGATACAATAAGCCAGGGTATAACAAATAAGGTAGTGCCATTTGTACAACTGGTATACGGTATTCATTAAAGAGTACTGTTATTTTTATTATGGAAATGAAAGGTGTATTTTAATGTTAAGTTTTAAACGCACTGTTTTCCCTCCCATCCTCTGACAGTGATGTTCAAAGGATGGTTGGGTTTGTCATGTGCGCACGCTAGTTTGATTGGTAATACTACGGAGGCCAGCGCCATCTACCGGTTGCATGAGGAAATAGGCAGAGGGAGAGAGGATAGATGACAGTATAAATTCTCTGTGCAGTTATGACAGACAGATGATTGGTTTCAATGGTGTTTTGGAAATTGGGAAGAAAAATGGCTGGGAAAGCTTGGGATGATGGCGAATGGAGCGTCAATAATGGAGGTTTTGATGATTGAAGCGTCAGATTATTCTGGTTTTGGACGCGAGCGAGTGAGGTTGATGGTTGAAAGAAAGTGCGGTTGTTTTTTTTTGAAGTTGTGAAAGTCTGCCTAATGTACCCAAAAGTCGTTTAAATAAAAGCACAACAAGACAATCGAAACAAATGTTTATATTTATTATTGACAAATGAATCTGTTTATTGTGCTAAATGTTGGCGAAATTCAATGCTACTGTGGAATAAGCTTAATGCTAAAGTTATACATTGAAGAAGAAAAGTTAAAATAGACTTAAAACTAAACTTAAAAGCTAAAAATAAAAGTAAGATACAATTAAAAGTTAAAAGAAAAGTAACCAAACTTAAAAGCTAATCTTACATACTAAATTATAATTAAACTGAAACGAAAAAAAGAAGCAAGAAAAAGGTACTTTAGTGAACGAGCAGATGGAATAATATAGTAAAAAGAAATAAATTGTAAAAGATAAGAAGACAAGCTGAAAGAAAAAAAAAACAAAGACATTTTAATTAAAAAGAAAACCATCAATCTAAACTATTGCTATACTCACCGAACGTCCACCTCCATTCAACACCTCATTTGCGGCCCCGAGCATTCCCAGAAGGCAGGATTCACATGACTCTTTTTGATCCATTTATATCTATTGGTATCAACATCATCCTTGTCAGCGTCATCAGTGGGGAATAATTGCATTGCGCTGGTCATCCTACAATGCCCAGGTACCGTGATATTTTCGTTTTCTTAGTCTCACAAAACTTGGACGGATACGCATTTTGGGACGCTGACGGACGGACGGACTTGTATATTTTTCGCTTCTGTAAATAAAAATTGTTAAAATATTAGTAAGTTTAGTGGCACTTTTTCACTAGTCTGCTGTAGGGTATTAAGGGGGATAGTCATTAACATTTGGGTTTTGTAAATAGTGTCAGATTTGGACAATAGTGTTAGGCTGAGCTCACCCTAGGACTCTATTTTAAACTGCGTGGACAAAGAGAGTGTGTCCCCCATATATATGTCTAATGTGTTCCCCATAAGACTCTAGGCCGGACAGTGATTCCTTGTAAACAAAAACTACATCTGAAAAGAAGAAAAATACAAATTTTTATTAACAGAAAATTACTTGACGTTACGCTATACTTACCTTACCTTGACGGACGGACGGAAAAGACAGGAAACGAAAAGGAGGAAGACGGTTTCATCATTTATTCCTGGAAAATAAACAACAATAATTAGTAATAGAATTTTTATAAATTTTGTTTTTGGATTTTGTTTTAATTTGAAAAATATTGTTAGAATTAGTTTCAATAAAACCATAAGATATTTGTAACGTAATGAATTGAAATATTGGCGTATAAGATTTAATTTAAATATGGAAGCCTAGAGAAGTTTTAAAGGGAGAAGGTAAAAGGTGATTTGAAGAACAGGTGAGTAGCATTTGGGGTGTCCTGAGTTGATGGGCCACGGGGACACCATGGTTGGGGAGGGTCAGGCCACGGCATGCCTTGAAAAACCGGCATGCCGGCAAGCCAATATGGGTGGTAAGTTGTGTGGATGTTAATTTTTGTGATACGTACTTGTTGGTCTTTGTGCTGTCCTCCAAAGCTGGTTGAATGTTTTGTTTTTTTGTCAGCTGCCAGAGGACTGAGTTGCCAATGAACCGCGCCCCATAGACTGAGCCAAAAGCCGGCAACACCGATCAGCAACCAGCGTACGGCAACTCGGTTCCTCCCTCCAGATGGCAGTAGCCTCCGGGCTGTGACAATTCAACGCTTCCGTATAGTTCACCAACAAAAACTACTTTATGACGGATACCCCTCGACACGTAAATTGCCACACCCCCTCCCCTTCCTTCAGGACGATCACTTCTATGGCAATCATAACCAGGTATGGCAGCAACATTACACGACATATAAGGTTTAAGCCAAGTCTCGCTCACTCCAACAACATCTAACAAATTACCTTCTAATACATTTCGAATTTCATTTATCTTAGCAGAAGATCTATTTAGTTTAAAACTCTGACAATTGAAATGTCCAATATTAAAATTACTTTGTCTATTGCCCAAACATGAGGCTAAAAAGCTATTATCACTTACAATATCAGGTAGCAAATGATTCATTGTGCAATTTTTGGACCAGGGAAATTAAATAAATTTAATTAAAACTTAACTCCAATTTCACATATTCAAAACGAAAGCCCTCTACAAACTGAAACACCAAATACAGCCAATTTTCATATAAAAAATTACTGTTTTGGCTAAATGAGAGCACTCATTCAAAATATGAGATTTTGACCATAAAATTAAATATATTAAATTAAAAATTAACGCCAATTTTACATATTCAAAACGAAAGCCCTCTACAAACTGAAACACCAAATACAGCCAATTTTCATTAAAAATTACTGTTTTGGCTAAATGAGAGCACTCGTCCAAAATATGACATTTGGACCCTAACAAAAAAGAAAAAAGTATTATGTCCTACTCAAAAAAGTTGATGTTAATGCTGAATATCAAGTGGGCAAAGCTGAACTCCACATAGCTCAGCAATTTTTATTACCGACTGCCTTAAGTCCGTAATTCCATCAGGCAACCCATTAATTATTATATTCGATCTATTTAATCTTCGCTGGAGTATATCAATTTGAACTTTAGTATCACGAACTTCATTACTACGATTGCTGTCCATATTATTAGCAATGTCATAGTTATTTTTAACTTCAACTTCCAATTTTCGTAACTTTTCATTGAATTCTTCACGGAAACCTTCAATTACACCGCATATCTTAGCTTGAAAAGATTTGATTTGCTCCTGCACATCAATGCGATGTTTTTCATGCTTAGCATCCAAGGATGTATTAAAATCATGACAATGTTTCTCTATCTCACTTTTCCATTCTGTATTACTTTCGCACCCAACATCCACATTGCACGTACTAGTATTATCTGTTGTAATGGGATCCAAACAAATTGTCGCTTCAAGACAATTCGTACATTTAAACGAAAAGTTTTTGTTTCGGAAAAGGAAAGAGTGTATCTCCTTAGTAACTTTAAGGCAAGCAATGTGGTAAAAATCACCACACACATTGCAACCTGTACTGTTACCAGTTACATTAGATTCACATTTTGGGCACTTATAAATAAAAATTTGACAAAATTTTGTATCGAAAAAGAGTTTTATTATGATAGAGAACGATATCAAACTCGACCACATCTAGTTCTCATCAGCTGTTAAGGCTTTTGTCTAAATAGATCAAAGGCAGAATTAAATAAAGGAGCCATGGAAGCGAATAAGAATTTATGCCGGGTTTGCTTAAAAGCTGAAATCGTAGTAAATTGGAATGAAGAACTAGAACCCACATTTGGAATATCATATAGGACTTGCTACTACAAATACACACACCTTCCGGAGATTGGTAATTACCTCAAATACATGTCTACATTTTGTCAATGTTTTCATCAGTTTCAGATCCCTACCCCCAATTTCTGTGCGAATGCTGTTCTGAAAATTTAAAAAGGACCCATCTATTCGTTGAAGAATGCTTGGCGACACATAAAATTTTGGAGCAAAGATATTGCGAACTATTAAACGATCATGAAGAAAGGACTGACATTGACCTAAAGCCAGCAATCGAATGCGTTTTTATGATAGAGCAGGAAAATGAGGGCGAAACTGATTTTAAAGAAGAAAAGGAAATAAAAGAAGAATTTGGACCAGAGGTGAATGAAACAAGCAAACGAGCCAAAAAAAGGAAAAAAGTTATAAAGGAAGATTCACGAAGGGTTTCCCCTGAAAAGTCTTGTAAAGCAAAGGATTCTGTCAAAAAGACGAAATTGAATAAGGCAGCTCTTTTAGAATCTAGCACAAGCAAAGGGCAAAATATTGTCAAGAGCGAAACCCAAGAGGATAGTGAACAAATACAGCAGGACGATCAACAAACAGAAGAAAATGATAAAAATTCTAAGGCGAAGATCAAAGCGAGTCCTGTTATGTGTTCGTATTGTTGTAAGTTTGGAGAAATAATTGTAGGGAATTACGAAACATTTAAGTCTTTTGAATTTCAGCAAAAATTATTAGCAATATTTACTATTTAAAACGGCACGAGCAGATCCATCAAGAGAATCGAGAAAGAGAGGAGACATGCTCCAAGTGTGGCCTGAAAATGTTCAACAAAAAAGCGTTGTATATTCATATGAAAATTCACGACAAGAATCGTGAAAAGAGATTCAAATGCGAATTTTGTGACAAATCTTTCTTTAATCGAGGAGCTTGTAATGTCCATAGGAGAATTCATTTGGGACAAATGGTAAAATGTCCCATATGCCCAAAAGAGTTCTATAGGCAAATTGATTTGGATAGGCATACGAAAAAACATCATTCCCATACTCCACTACATTCCACAGGAAAACAGGTGTTAAAATTTTGATTGATGGATTGTTTATGAAATAATTTTTCTTTTTCGATTTCAGACAAAATATGTGGTCCATTGCAAAGAGTGCAATAAAGAAATAGATAGTGCAAAATTTAATGCACATCGTGCCGCTCATATGAATGAACCTCTGATGAAATGTACCTTATGTGAAAAGGATTTCTTTAGTCGAATGTCGTAAGTCACTCAAGTATCAATTAATTTTAAAATTCATTAATTAATTTGTTTTTTTTTTAAGATGCAGCCGGCACATGCGAAGGGTACACAAAAGAGGCAGGGACAGTTATGATGATATCATAACCTATTACGAAAAGTACCGACCCCGTTTATCACATGTATTGATGGAGCAACAAGAGGAAGTACTTGAAAAGAAATAAATACCAAACAAATGTTGCGCTAAAGCGTTGCAATTAATAACCAAATGAAGAGTATACGTTTGGGTCTCTAGTGCTAAATGGGGATAATTCGAATTTTTGGTTTTGGAATTAAAAAAACCCCTTTCAATTCACAAGCAAAATATAAGGTAAACGAAAACATGTAGCAATTTTTATACCCTGCGCCACACTGTGGAACAGGGTATTATAACTTAGTGCATATGTTTGTAACACCCAGAAGGAGACGAGATAGACACATGGTGTCTTTGGCAATAATGCTCAGGGTGGGTCCCTGAGTCGATATAACCATGTCCGTCTGTCTGTGAACACATTTTTGTGATCAAAGTCTAGGTCGCAATTTAAGTCCAATCGCCTTCAAATTTGGCACATGTTCCTAATTTGGGTCAGAATAGAACCCTATTGATTTTGGAAGAAATCGGTTCAGATTTAGATATAGCTCCCATATATATCTTTCGCCCGATATGCACTAATATGGACCCAGCAGCCAGAGTTTTATACCGATTTGCTTGAAATTTTGTACAAACATAACACTTAGTCGTATAGTCAAGTGTGCAAAATTTGATTGAAATCGGTTCAGATTTAGATATAGCTCCCATATATATCTTTCGCCCGATATGGACTTATATGGTCCCAGAAGCCAGATTTTCGGCCGACTTTGGTTGAAATTTTGCACTAGGAGTACAATTATTAGTATAGTCAAGTGTGCAAAATTTGATTGAAATCGGTTCAGATTTAGATATAGCTCCCATATATATCCTTCGCCCGATATGGACTAATATGGTCCTAAAAGCCAGAGTTTTGGCCCAATTTGGTTGAAATTTTGCACAGGGAGTAGATTTAGCATTGTTGCTATGCGTCCAAATTTGGTTGAAATCGGTTCAGATTTAAATATATCTCCCATATATAGCTTTCGCCCGATTTACACTCATATGATCACAGAGGCCAATTTTTAACTCCGATTTAGTTGAAATTTTGCACAGGGAGTAGAATTAGCATTGTTACTATGCGTGCCAAATTTGGTTGAAATCGGTTCAGATGTAGATATAGCTCCCATAGATATGTTTTTCTGATTTCGACAAAAATGGTCAAAATACCAAAATTTTCCTTGTAAAATCGCCACTGCTTAGTCGAAAAGTTGTAAAAATGACTCTAATTTTCCTAAACTTCTAATACATATATATCGAGCGATAAATCATAAATAAACTTTTGCGAAGTTTCCTTAAAATTGCTTCAGATTTAAATGTTTCCCATATTTTTTTACCAAAATTGTGTTCCACCTTAGTGCATTAGCCGACTTAAATTTTGAGTCTATAGATTTTGTAGAAGTCTATCAAATTCTGTCCAGATCGAGTGATAATTAAATGTATGTATTTGTGACAAACATTTATATATAGCTCCCAACATATTTGACGGATGTGATATGGTATCGAAAATTTAGATCTACAAAGTGGTGCAGGGTATAATATAGTCGGCCCCGCCCGACTTTAGACTTTCCTTACTTGTTTGTTATAAATTACAGTAGTTGCCCTATGAAAATAACTGAAGGAAACAAAATTGTTTTTATTGTTCCTATTTCGGCTTCAAAAGTCCGCTACTCCGAATACTTTTCGTAAGAAATTTTCTACTTGAAATTATGAAATAACTTAATTATTAGTTTTAATAGATTAGCTGTTAATACTATGGAGTTTCGGATAGTCTTATATGGCATAACCAATAATTTTTACAAATATCTCTCTGAGATGGAGGAGGATCCAAGTCCCACCACAGGGTTAACATTTTTCTGCAAATTATAGCACCAGAGCTGTGCATATAATGGGGTCATAAATGCCAAAACGTACATTACACAATAATTTTTTATCAAAATATTTATTAAAATTGGGAACATAGCATTCCTTTAAACGTGAACATTAATTGTTTTGGTGCCAGTGTCGGTTGTCTTCCATTTTATTTGCATGTCAAATTTCCGTGGTGATTTTATTCTTAAAATTTTATTTATATTTCTTCATTCTCTGTGAATAACGTTTCATAACAAGATGCCACCTAAGTGTAAACAATGTTGGCCAATCCCTGCTGCTCTCTAAGTAAAGGCGTCAGTCGAGGTCTATATTTTTCATAATAGAATATTATATCTTCGCATTTATCAGTTCTCTTATGGACTTTACGCATATGTTTCATGCAACTGTAAAGAAAATATACCAATTCTCTTTAGTAATGAAAAATAATTTCTAAATTTGTATTGACTCACCTAGTACGGCCAAAGAAATCCTTTTCACAGATTGTACATTTCATCAATGGCTCATTTAAATGGGCAGCTCGATGGGCCGCAAAATATGTACTATTCATAATCTTTTTACATATATTACATTGAACCTTTTTCCTTTTAACCTGGAACGCAAATAAGAAACAATTTAATCAAGCTCGTAGTTTGATTTTTTTTATTTCATGTGCTATACCTGTATATCGGATGAGTGAAGTGGGGCATGGGAGTGGGAAACCATATGCTTATCCAAATCGATTTGCCTACTATATTCCTTAGGACACAAAGAACATTTCAACATTAGGCCTAAATGTATTCTCCTGTGGACATTACAAGCGCCACGATTAAAAAATGCTTTATCACAGAATTCGCATTTATATTTCTTTTCTCGATTCTTTTCATGTATCATCATATGGCTCTTTAAGCTGGTCAAAGTGTAGGTTTTAAAGCCACAAGTTGTACAAACTTTATCCCGTGCTCGCTCTGCTAAATGTGTCGCTTCGTGGTGTTTAATATGTGAAGGTTTGTAAATTAGTTTTGCTAAAGTGATGGAATAATAGAGTGGCAATATTATAAAAAAGCATAAGAAAAATCCTAGATAGCTTACAGCAATATGAACACATGGCAGGTGGAGGCATTCGTCTTTTCTTCTTTATCCTAGTTTCATTATTATTCAATAACTCTTCTTCTGTATTCTGTTCATTTTTCGTTTGAGATCTCTTTTCGGAGCTGCTGGTATTGTCATATTCTAATATATTAAATTTATCACTTAAATGTTGCTCGGTCTCTGGTTGTCTCTTTGTAATGGAATAGCTATCCTTTTTACAACTTAATTCCATTTGATTTGTTTCCTTTAGGAGAGCTTCTTCAAGGGCAGCTATTTCTTCAGGATTTATGACAGATTGGGTCAGACTCTCAAATTCCTTATCATCTATGTTTATCTCCATTTCCAACAATTCCTTAATACCGCAAGTTTTCCTTACCGCTCTTTTTCTTCTGGTATCGGTATCCTTGTTTACGCCATAAAATTTGTCGTAGTCAGATTGTGTATTCTTCTCAATATTACTTTCCAGAAAAGCTTCCCATCTTTGTTCAAATAGTTTTTGACTTTGAACCGCCTTTTCGACCATGTTGTGAAAACTAAGCAAATCGTCTGCACAAATTCCACAAAGAAGCTGTGGAAATGGGTCATATGCTGGAAAATAATAACAATGAGAATGGATGGAATGGGGTAATGGACACCTTTCTTGACTTACAAATTTGATCGAGATTGGTATATCTGTAGTAACAATTTTTATAGGACATGTTTTCGTACAGCTCCTCATTCCAGTCTATTATTGGTTCAGGATGCATGCATATCCGACACTGCGGTTTTTTAATATATTCAGGATCCATTCAGTTCTCTAGGTTATTAATTCCTTCCATTTGTTTGAAAACAAAATTGAATGACAAATTTATCAAATCTAAATCAGCTGATTCACTGAAGTTAATAGGGATGCCAATAATTGTTTTGTACTGTACAGTATGGTACTGTATTGTATAACACAAATCTAACGTCGTTTGTGTTAGTGTGTAATACAAACATAGCGATAGCAGGGATGGAAAATGCAGTACTATGTAATATTTTCAAACTTTTTCACCCTCGTCAGTACCGTAGTACCCCCGCGAATGATTAGTACCTTTTGTGTAGACATTTTTGAGCCGATATCAGATTTATATTTTGAGAAAGTCTTCAACAAACTTATTTGCTAATAGTCTCTTACAAATTTGGCAAAACAGACAAGTTCATGCGGGAAGAAAATCTCGATTTTGTAAACGCCATAGAACAATATTTATTGAATTTGAAGAATGTTTTAGTTGGAAAAAGCATGTGATTCTATAGTACGCTTCCACACGAACACTTTCTAGATAAGAAGTTCTCGATCGCATACTAAAATAATGCAAACCATTACAGTTACGGTCGAAACTTGAGACAAAAATAATCTACCAACACTTGGAGAAAATCTTATCAAATACTACCAAAAAATATTATTTTCCAAAAAAATATTTCTTCAGAAAGTTGTATCAAAATTTTATTTCTACAGAAAATTTTGTCAACATTTTATATCTATCGAAAATAATGTCAAAATTTATTTCTGTGGAAAACTTTGTCAATATTTTAATTCTTTAGAAAGTTTTATCAAAATTTTATTTTTATAGATCTTTTTTTATCAAAATTTTATTTTTATTGAAAATTTTATTTCTATAGAAAATTTTGTCATCGTTTCAGTTCTTCAGAAAATTTTGTCAAGATTTTTTTCTATAGAAAATTTTATCAAAGTTCTATTTTAATAGATTTATTTTTATTTTTTTATTTTATTTATTTATTCATTATAATACAAAAGCCTAGTGGCCAATAACGTATTACAAAGCAACTATATACCTAAGTAATATAAAATAACAATTCCTTGTATAACAAAAATATATATATATATATATAGAAATTTTTTAATTTTATTTGGGTAGAAAATCTTGTCAAAATTTCATTTCTATAAAAAATTTCTCAAAATTGTATTTCTATAGAAATAAAATTTCTACCAATCTACCAAATAGTAGAATTTTACCAACTGTAGCGACCGTGATTACAATGCTACGGTAGTCTTTGTAGGCGGACATATAACAAAAACAAAAAAATATTTAAAATTGGGGCCAACTCAACAAAATTTAATATATTTTCTTTAAAATTCAGTCTAAGGGAGCTCTTGTCAATAATCTTCCAATGGAATTTTTGTTGATTTGGTGAAAAGTACTTTTTTGCTAAAAAAAAAAAAAATACCTTTTTTGTACTTTCTTAAAAATTGTATTTTCCATCCCTGAGCGATAGGCGAACACTTGTTTACGTGGATTTCTTATGGGAAGCCCAAAATCCGCGATGGAATACCGTCACGGCTACCCTGCCAACATTTTTTGAATTTGGGGGCGCTTCTGAGAATCCCCACTACGTCGAAAACAATCATATACGACATCAAAAACTCGTCGGAAAAGCGCCGTCACTATTGAGAAGTTGTACCACGCCAAGTTACTACGAAAAAATTTCTCATCAGTGCAATTATTAGGTGCCTATTTAGATCAATTTCGAAGGACGCCAATAAGAACCCCTGCAAACTATCGGAAAAAGTGCATTTTAAGATAATTGTAGAAGAATCATTTTGGTCAAGTAAAACACGATTGTGTAGATGTTTAATGATTTGATTAAACATTTATAATTTCTTATAAATATAACATTTTTCGGTTTATCTCATCACATTTAACATAATTTTTTGCATTAATAAAAGAATGATGTTGAGTTTTAAGTAGCAAGTTACATATTGCAGCGTCTATCAGACAGTTTGTTTATTTTCGATGGAGACAGCGTGCCTGGAAAAATATTTGAAAAACGATCACTTTATTCTATTTGGAAAGTCGAAAATTGTTCACGATATACCTTTCACAATTTTAAGCGTAATATCTATGTCTTCAGAACTTTATTTTCGTTTTTATTTAAATAAAATATAACAAGCTGGTTACGCTTGGCGTTTCACAAAAAAATACTTTCATGTACATTTTGTACTTTTTGATATGCTTCCCCCATCACAGTTCGCGATGGTTGTGGTGACATTTACGAGTCTGTGGTAGCGATGAGGATGAAATGGAACTTTGAAATGCTGGCAGGGTAGCAGCCAATACACTATGGTCTGACGGATCCAATTTTTTGGCCAAAAATCAAAATTCTTTATTCAAAATTTATTACTGTCATACGATAATAAATACTACCGTTATTTGCCAGGGCTGACAAGATGTGCAATTTTCTGCATATAACACGTGTTGTGATTTTAACATATCAAGAACAATTTTCAAAAGAAAAGTGAAAATATCTTATAAATATTTATAATATGGAAATGAAAGATGATGGTATGTACTTTAATTATCGAAAAACAAAATGTGAAAATGTTAATGTGGTATGAAATAATAGTGCTATTATATAACCTCAAATTTAAATCAAACATTTTCGTAAAATTAAATGGAATAAAACTAAAAAAGACCTGCGTGCTGACAAAATTTTATGACGATAGCACCATTATTGAAAGCTGTAGCGTGATTACAACAGTCAGGCAGACACACGGACATGGTTATATCCTAGAATTTCTATCTGATCAAGAATATATACTGTATATAGTCAGAAATCGATATTTCGAAAGCATATGAAAGCAGTATAGTTTGACACGCCGTCCCCCACCCTGTATGGATTAGTCTTAAAGGGTTTGTCCTTTTGAATCAATGTCTAGAATATTTTGTGGTGATCAGAACAACCGCTTAAGCGCTATGATTTTTGGCCAAAAAATTGGGACCGCCAGACCATAGTGCAATGTCGCCAAATTAAAATCTATTCTTATTCCTTGGCGGAAAATGGTATAGTGTTGCCATTGATTATCAACATTTTACTGGGCACGTGACAATTTTTTTTAAATATCGCAAAAAAAATAACATATTTTTCATATATCTCCACTATTAAATAATGAAAAATCATTCTATATTGATATCAAAAACACTCGTAAATAAGAAAAGAGGGAATTTGTGCCGACAAGCTCATTCTATTTATAGGTGCGGGAAAAATGTTTAGCCTACCACCTATCGCTATGTTGATATTAGACACTCACAAAACTAGTCTATAGACACAGCAAAAAAATCTGCTAATACGACATTCTCATTATACTTCCAAAATCAAGATTAACTAGTTTTCAACTGTCATTCGGGTTATAAAGAGAAATTTAATCTCTAAAAGCGTGGATTTTGAGTGTAATGTGTTGAGCATATAAAACAGCAAAAAGTCTGCAGAAAAAGGTAAATCAGTCTTTTGCCATTTTTTTCAATTTTCTCCACGTTCTTGAAGTCTTCATCTCGTTGAAAAATGCGTATACGATATTTAAATCTCAAAATGTGACCGAAAAGTGTCGTCACTATTGAGAGGATGTACCACGCCAAGTTACTAAGTTAAAGGGTCATAAAGTGAAGCAGAAATTTTTGTAAAGCATATTTGATTCAATGAAATAACCATTAAATTAATGGAGATATTGATTCTTTGCGTTAAAGATATTTTGGGCTCGGAATCAACACCAAAATCTTTAATGGAAGGTCAAAGCCTTTTACAAAACCAATTCTAACGCTTACTTCAATGTAAAAAATGTTTTTTTTTTTTTTTTTAATTAAAAAAAAATTTTAACCAAAAGGTAAGTACTATGTTCGCTTTTCGCGTTGAAAATTTCGTGATTACTTTATTAAAACAGTTCAATATAAAGCAGATAAATTGACTCAATTGATGCACAGTTTCTTGTTCCCCTAGATTTCGACAGGACTTTACAGGAATAAGTTTGTTTTCATTTATAATTTTGATTATTTTAGAAAAAGTTATCACGAAAATAAAGTGGATTTCAACTCGAAAACTGAACATAGTACCCACCTAAAGATGCAAAATCCTCAAAAAATGTTCAGTCTATATATGAAGATGTTTTGTTTTTAATCCAAAGTTTACATATCTCAAGAAAATTTAAGGGTTATTTCTTTATATCACAAATGTTTTTCCTTACTTTAAGGAACATTTTATTTACTTCAAAGATTCGTGTCCTAAAGAAAATAGTTTGAAGCAAATACTAGGAATTTAATTTAATAACTTTTTTATTTAAAAATCCCAAAATTATTATATTACGCATAATGAGTGCAGATTCCTGTTTAACTGAAAAAGCTAGTGTAGAAAACAGACTTCCCCTGTAAATGTGGACCAAGACTCTAAAGTAGAAGTTATAATATGAGCTGGGGAAATTTCTTAATCAACTTTTAAAAATAATTAAAAAAAAATATTTTTGCAATAAACATATGTTAATTGTAGCCTCAATTTAACAAGGTACTTTTTTCTGACGTACGTAAACAATAGGTTAGGTTAGGTTAGGTTATGTGGCAGTTTATTCAGTCCATTGTGATACCATAGTGGTGAACTTCTCTCTTATCACTGAGTGCTGCCCGATTCCATGTTAAGCTCAATGACAAGGGACCTCCTTTTTATAGCCGGGTCCGAACGGCGTTCCACATTCCAGTGAAACCACTTAGAGAAGCTTTGAAACCCTCAGAAATGTCACCAGCATTACTGAGGTGGGATAATCCACCGCTGAAAAACTTTTTGGTGTTCGGTCGTAGCAGGAATCGAACCCACGACCTTGTGTATGCAATTTCACCACGGTGGCTCCCTACGTAAACACGTAAACAATAACCTCCGTTTTTTTTTTTTTTTGACGATAATATTGCGTTTATTTTTATTTATTCCCTATTCCTCTTAAATGAAAAAAATTAATTTATGTTACTTCGTGAGTATACACAGAAAAAAAATATAACCAAAATATTTCAAATTAAAAAGTTAAGTTGAAGTTGAACATTTTTCAATTAATAAATTAATTGATACAATTAACTTTTTAATCAAGATAGAAACATTAATTTAATTAAGTCGTTGATTGAAAATTTTAAAATTTTTAATTAAAAAATTAATTGATACAATAAACTTTTTAATCGAATTCGGAAGACTCAGTCAGTTAAAAAAGTGATGAACATTTTTTTAATTTTCAATTAAATTAAAACTGTGATTGATACTATAATTTTCGTGATTGAAGACATTTCAATTAAAAAATTAATTGGATCAATTAATTTCGTGATTGAATCGCAAAAAAACAAAATATTTTTTGTGTGATACAAACCTTCTTGGAAAAAAAAAGATAAAAATGTTTGTAACAACATTTGCTATATTTATATTAATTTAATTATTTTTATTAACATTTTATTTTATAATAAAACAAATGCAAAACATTTAACATATAATTACACTGACACTACATAACGCACATATAACGAGTGCAGTTCTCACTTTGTGATTTAGGGTGTACTTAAGATTGGGGTTTTGGATAAGAGTATTAAGGGAAAATGTAACCACTTTAGCGGAGAAACAAATTTTCATAACAAATAGTGAAATAATTTTGTGTAAGATTCATTGTACCACATATGTTAGTATGTGGATCCCTATGTAAGGTTGGGGCAACTTAATATTTTATCCAAATCCATTTTATTTTGAACTCGTTGTTGATGGTTTTATTTCAAATATTCACTAATATTGGATTTTAGTAAGGTATTCGCCTATATATTTGTGTATATTTGTTTTTGTATATAATATATAGTAGTATATCTCTTTCTTAAATTTCGTTTTGAAAATATTTATTAGCTATATATTATATATAACTATTTATATAATTTTCTTGTATTCATATTGATAGGTACATAGTTTTTTTTTTGTTTAGTGTACATAGGTATTATTATCTTTATTTTGTAATCTTAGATATTTAACAATAATTTTAGTTCTTTATTTTAACAGTCTTTCATGGCATTTGTTTTTTTTTTTCAATTAATTGTTGTTGTGTTTTTTATTCATTCAATAAAATAATTATATGGACATTAAATTTTATCAAACTCCACATATTTTATTTTTTTTTGTAAGGAATTTAGTATATTTCATATATATATATCCATAAAATGTTAAATATATTTAAATAACTCTTAATTTTTGCATAGCATTTATTTAGAAATGCCCAGTTTGCGAGTGTCTTTGACTGTAATAAATTCTTTATTAGTTATTGACAAGCGTCTGAGTATAACCCAAACAATTTTTTTTTTAATTTTACTAAAAATTACACTATCAAAAAGTGAGATTATAAGGGAGTTTCTCTAGACCATATGAATTGTATTTCTATGAAATTGTTCACATATTTTTTTAGGAAATATGCATCATACATATTTACTAAGTGGGCAAGGAATTTATATCTATTATATTCCGAAAATTCCTGTATAAATACCAATACATTTCTTATGAATAGCGGAAATGTTCGCTAGAGGTATATACGGGGCTTAAGTACGTAGATGGACTAACGCTTTTATTGCATGCCGGTAAGACCGTTTTAGAGAGATAATAACAATACGATGAGTGAAAGCTAATATTATTTGTTTTTTGAAAACTAATTTAACACTGGATAATCAAGCGATAATAGAAGACAATTCTCAGATTTATCCAGAAGAAACAAAACAATTATCATTACGTTTTACTGAAAAAATGTACGTCAGAGAGTATAAAAAAACAAGAGAACGAAACTGTCAAGCGAAAATGCGTCGGTAGGTGGCAGTCATGAGGAAAATTTCTCTAATATCATGCAGTTTTTGTCGACGCTTCTCTCAAATATCATACAGTTTGCGTCGGCGTCACCCTGTTCAGTTCTCTGCCGGCTTTAAGAAACGTAAGGAAAATAGGATTTATAAACTACTTTTTAATAACAAATGTTCATTTATATAAATATTTTCATTCTATTAAATTTTTTGGCAGACAATTTAAAATTATAACTACCGATGCCTATATAAACAATTTATCAAAAGAGCGCTTCGACCGCAACGTCGGTAATACCAAAGCTGCAGGCATTGTGCGACATCTATACGGTTGACATTTGTTGTTTTGGTAGAAGAGAAATTTTCGTCCTCTTGTATTTTTATACTCTCTGTGTACGTAGAGGGCAGTGTTGCCAGTATTTTCCGGGTTATTGTCCCCAAAATAGAACACTTTCGTCCCCAAAAATCCTCAATTTAATTTAAAATTCCCCACAAAAATCCCCAATAAAGTTTTGGCAAGTTTTTGAAAAAAAAAAATGTTAAGGAATAGGCTCTGCTATAAAATCCGTAATATTTTAAAATTGTAAAACCAGTTTCCGAATTGCAATAAGATGAAGATTACAAAACCAGGAGATGGGTGCTCAAAATATAATCCGATACAAGCCCAAGAATTAATTATGGGATTGAATCATCGAATTTTTATGTACAATTTTATATACAAATCGTCTTCTAAATGCTGGAAAAATAAAAATTGTAGTTCCGTCAACAAGTGTGATCATGAATCTAAACTTAGTTCTCCATCAAAAAATATAATTGAGTGATCGATGAAAACACTGCCAGCATTTCAAAGTTCAATTTCATCCTCATGGCTACCACAGACTCGTAAGTGGCACTGCAACAATCGCCAACTGTGATGGGGGAAGCGTATGAAATGTACATGAAAGTATTTTGCCATCACTATTGTTACAAAAGCCATTTTATATTTTGTGAAACACCAAGCTTCTTATAATTTATTTAAATAAAATCGATAATGAAGTGCTGAAAACATAGTTATTTCCCTTAAAATTGTAAAAGGTATATTGGTGAACAATTTTTGACTTTCCAAATGGAATAAAGTGATTGTTTTTTATTTTACAGACACGCTGCCTACATCGAGAATAAAAACACTGGCTGATAGACGCTGCAACATGTAACTTGCCACTTGTAAATCAACATCATTCTATTATTAATGAAAAAATTATGTTATGTTATGTTGTGATAGTGGTATAAATGTTATATTTATAAGAATTTATAAATGTTTAATCAAATTAATAACAGCTAAACAATCGTGTTTTACTTGACACCTAATAATTGCACTCATGCGATACTTTTCTGTGGTAACTTGGCGTGGTACAACTTCTCAATAGTGACGGCGCTTTTCCGACGAGTTTTGGATGTCGTATACGATTTTTTCGACGTGGTTGGGATTCTCAGAAGCGCCGTCAAATTCAAAAAATGTTGGTAGGGAAGGCGTTTTTGCGCCTATATGAACTCTATTCTATATGTATGGGATATATTTTCGAAATCAGCTATGAACGCAGATGCACGGGCAACACCTCGACCCGAGTCCTTACGAAATTTTTTCACAATAGTAATAATTGTTTAGGAACCAGAAAATTATAAATGCCGTGGAATAAAGGAGAGATTAGTTTTTTTTTTATATTTTGAAGATTCTCTGTACTTCTTCAAGCCCTTTTGTACGCATGTAGAAGAAAAGAATTTCATATAAACCATAACTCTAACCTTAACTTATTATACTGAACAGATTTCGAAAATTCCCCAAAAAAATTTCCAAATTTGTGGAAATTCCCCATCAAATTCCCAAGTCCCGAAATTGGGGGGGGTGGATTATTATCCCCAATATTGGCAACACTGGTAGAAGGAAACAATACAATAATTTAAATTACTTAAAATTTGAGCCATAAAATGTATTTATATTTGTGAAATTTCTAAAACAGGGCACCCTTATTTCTGTGGATACGAGGGTCATTCTAAAAGTAATTCTAAGCCTCACTTGCGCGTATTCCAAGAAATCAGTGTTGTTCATGTAAACCAAACTTTATTATCTATAAACAGATGCATATCATGCTTTAATTTAGTTACTTCATATTGTACAACCTCCTTCCTAGCAACACTATTTATATCAGAACTTATAAGTCACGCGAAATTTAAGAAATGTTCAAAGATATTCTAACAAATAGATTCAAAATATAAAAACAAAAAAATATTATTCCGAAAAAATCGGATAAAAGTATTTCATAGATCCAAAGTGAAATTTTAGACAAGCTCTTTGCCGTATTATCTCTACACTGAAAAAGAATATTGTCATGAGAACAATGATTTCATATCCTTAAAATACGAATGCGAATTTTGCTTAGCACAGAAGATGCATTTCTCTGATATAAAGTTTTTCCCAAAAGTCGATAAACTTTTCAATTAAGTCTTTTTGTCCTTATAATTAAGTAATTCAACTTAAAAATTGGCATCATAACATGAACGATTTTTTTTTTTTGGATTAATATGACTTTAATAACTTAGAAAAATTCTTTAAAATTAATGAAATTGTCTTTAATTTAGTTGTCTTTTTGAATCTTGACAACAAGGCAAAAATGTGTTCAAACATGTTTTTCAATACATTATTTTAAGGACATTTTTTACTTGAAACCTATCCGGAGTCTGAATTCGGAAATTAAAATTATAGTTAACACGCTTTGAAAGGACTTTTATAGCATATAAAGAAAAAAGCTGAAAAAACGAAAAATTAAAATTTGCTTCCTAGAATCAAGTACACAAAACCCAAATTTAAAAGGGAATTGTGTCTTAAAAGTAAGCTTACTTGAATTCTCCGTTTCTTTGGCTAGAAATCAATACAAAATCTTTGGAACCGGGCATGTTTTTTTTTAGTATAATTAAAAGCTTATTAAATAAACCGCAAGATTCGCGTGATTGTTGTTTTGCTGTTTTTTTCACACAAAAACATTTTTCTGATTCAATCACGAAATTAATTGATCCAATTAATTATTGAAATGTCTTCAATCACAAAATTATAGTATCAATTAAAAAATTAATTGAAAGTCAATTAAAAACTTAATTGATCCAATTAGAATAATTAATTGATACTACTAATTTTTGTAATCGATTTTTGTTTCAATCAAAAAAATTTGTTGAATCAATAAAATTTTTAATTGAATATTTTTTAAAACTCAACAATTTGCCAAATTGTAAATTCAATTCATAGTCAAATATCCCATCCGATTTTATACAATTTTTGTATATGTTCAATTGAAACATGGCCATAATAATTTTTGAACTATTTCATTTACATTATTATAAAATATTTTAACTAGCACTGGTTAAATGTGGGACACTATGCATTTCCATTAAGAATATGACATAATATGATTTGTGTACTTAGTTAAAGGAAACTCAATTGGTATATCTTATAACGAATCTAATTGCATTTTTTTTTAAACATAACTTCATTCACTTAAAAATTTAGCTACTAATTAAACGTTCTCTTAGATAGTGCAACAACCAAAAACTAATCCATAATATCTGCAACAAATATTTATGTTTGTATGTTTCTACAAATTGTGTGCGGTCCCTCGTACGTACCGTACATTATTATCGATGTAACAATCGTTGAATTTTAAATTACTTTAAACTTAAAATGATGTTTGGTACTTAATGTAGTTACGTGCATTTGTTAGCATATATTTTAATATTATTTACTAATTTGGTCTAATTTGATTTTTTTCTATATGATGACATCATCATTTTTTTAATTAATTGTATACTTTTAATAAATTTTATTGTTTTTATTATAGCTGAAAATAATTGTTAAACTTCTTAAGAAACTTTTGAAAACACAGAATTGTTTGCATATCTTTGTAATCTTGTGAATCTTTTAGGGACCCTAACTGCCACCCTACCTAACCTATTCTTCATAAATTCTTAGATGAATAGGTTAGATCAGATATTGTGGCAGCCCGTTAGTTTAGACTACTCAGTCCATTGTGATATCGGAAGTGGTGAACTTCTCTCTTAACAATGAGTGGTGCCTGATTCTAAGTTTAGCTCCATAACAATCATACTAATTCGGCGACATGAAGCAAGCCGTCACTGTATTCGCCTATCACCATGGTTATTTTTACACACTTATGCCCATATTCAAAACAATTTATTGACAGTTTATCGTAGGCATTTTCATTGTAGAAGTAGGCTTACTCTTTTCTTTAAGTTTTTTTTTGTATATGGGTGCTACTGATTCTACTTTATAAGTGTACAGGTGAGTATTAAGTTCGAGTTTAGCCGCTAAAGGTGTGTACTATGTTCGGTTTTCGAGTTGAAATCACTTTATTTTCGCGATTACTTTTCCTGAAATAATCAAAATTGTAAATGAAAACAAAGTCTTGCCGAAATCTAGAGGAACAAGAAACTGAGCATCAATTGAGTTAATGTATCTGCTTTATATTGATCCGTTTCAATAAAGTAACCGCGAAAATGTCAACCCGAAAAGCGAAAATAGTACTTACCTTAAAGTGAAAACTAAATCAGTAAAAAAAGGCATAAAATTATAGAATGCAAACTTTGTGAAAATTAGCTTTGGACTATTCCCCATCAAGTTATAATAAAATTTGCAGCAAGTATGTATAATTGTATGCCTTTTCTTTACAGATTTTGTTTTCACTTTCGCGATTTTAGCGGCTAAACTCGGAACTTAATAACCACCTTACACATATAACTTAGGGATGCCGTAGTTTGACATGAATCCTGAAAAGATGTCCAACAAAATGACGAACGAACAATTATGATATTTTTTATAGCTTAAAGTTCGAAATATATATCATACGTTAATCCGTGCGTTGATTGAAGAGTTACATTTTCTTTTAAGAGGAAGAGCCCGGGTTCATAGAACGGATTTAAACTGTTATGTTAAAATGTTATGGGCAAAATGGACTAACTCGTGTAAGTGAATTGAACTAAATTGTATTCCATTTTTTGAGATTTCCATAATGCGTTTGTTTAAATTAAGGAGAATTTATTCCATCTCCTAAAAGTAAAAAAAATGAAAAGGAAATTAACTAATGAACAAAATCTTCGGTGAACTTACGTTTACCACATTTAGTTCATAAAATGTTTGAAACATACTTGGAATAAAGAAAATTTCATTGGGTTGGGGTAAATTTCTTCAAAATGAAGTGAAACAAAAGACATTTTTTCTATTGCAAAAATTTATTTTGTTTCAATTTATTTTTAAGAAATTTATCCCAGCCCAATGAAATTTTCTTTATTCCAAGTATGTTTCAAAAATTTTATGAATTAGATAATTTTGGCCTCTCAAAGGCTTCCATCAACGCTCGGATTAACGCCTTAAGTGCTTAATTTTCAAACTATATGAAATCACAATAAATAAAATTAAAACATACATAAAAACAAGAATTTGGGCCTTTTCGGAAACGCAGTGTTGCGCTGCAACTGCTGCGCATCACATTCATAATTGCAACATCCGGCAACACTGTAAGCGTCATATGTTCTAAAATGCAACAATGTAGCATATGTTGCGCAAACGTAATAAAAAACACGCAGTATAAAAATGGCTGATGCAGAGAACGAGTAAAGGTGAGTATTAAGTTCGAGTTTAGCCGCTAAAATCGCTAAACTGAAAACTAAATCAGTAAGAAAAATGCATGAAATTATACATATTTGTTGCAAATTTTATTATAACTTGATGGGGAAAAGCTCAAAGCAAATTTTCACAAAGTTTGTATTCCTTAAAATGGATTATTAAAGAAAAGTAATTGTGAAAAAATTACGTTTAAGTATTAAAATTTCCAATTTAGTTTTTTTTTTTTTTTAATTATTATAGTATGTTTATAATATTTTTATTATATTTTCATAATTTTTTAGGGTAGTGGTTGATTCCAAGACAACTAAATTAATAGTAAGAGCACGTTTGGATATGGAGGGCGACTTTGCGTCAGGTCGAAAAAAAAATCTGTGTTATGGAGCAAAGTGATCGACAAAATTAAGGAAAATAAACCTGATTTCACGCTCACGAAGGAGCAGACAAATAGGAAATTTATAAATATGTAAAGATATTGATTCACGACTTCAAAGTATCCCAAAACTTTTAGAATCTTCGTATCGTCTTGCAAACTTGTTGCAGTATTAATTTTCGCTTTTTATACTTTAGATATCTTTTTTTCTGTAAATAACATAGATTTGACCCATTTGAAGAGTCATCTAATTCACAAATAAAATGTATTATATACTTTTCCATTTGTGGTGTTTTTGCGTTCTAAATTGCAAACAAAATATGCAACAAAAAAGCAAAGGCAACAGCTGCGCAATAAAATCAATGTTGCGCAGCAGTTGCAGCGCAACACTGCGTTTCCGAAAAGGCCCTTTATTCCATCATTTATATCGTAATACCCCAAAAAGAAAGAAATGTTTAATTAATTCAATGTATTTGTTTGTTTTTCTTTTCTTTTGTAGAAATTAAGTGTATAAATTGCACCATTTGTAATTCGATAGGTTATTTGTTATTACCATATATAGTATAGATATATTTTAAGTATGGTCACATATATACATATAATGTATAGTAATTTGTTGCCTATATTATTATATATACAAAACTTTTTTTTTATTATTGCAAGAGCATAATTGAATTAGTCTTTAGTGTCGGTTGAATCCATTCAAATATACATACGATAATGTGCTATTATTCAAATGGATAACTTTAAAAGCCTTATGACGAATTTAAAATTTATTAATCCTTAACTTTAAAGTATGTACTTTCTTCTATTATAGTAGATGACTAAAATTTCAATGCGCTTACATATAGGGGCGTGGACAATATTTTTTTTAAGGAATTTTGATTTAATTAAAATTAATTCTACATAAATAGTAGTAGAACGTTTTATATTGTGAAACCTGTTTGAACATCATCATGGGATATTGGCATTTCTATTTGTTGTAGGTCGCAAATTTGTAAAAAGTCGTGGGGTATCTTGAGATAGGCGCTGTGGAGATTAATTTGTGCAATTTACTGGTCCAAATGGTTCTCGACAGATTCTGTGTTTTCTCTTTGATAGGGAGACAATGAGCCCCTATTGATGTTATCTCTATTTTCATAGTTGCTTTGTCTATAATCAATTTCATTTGGTATATCCTTATAAGTGTCCTGATGTTCGTTGTGCTCCTCCTAATTAATAAATATTTACCTATTATAATGTTATAAATTATATTGGTCAAATGTGGTACATACCATCATTGTATTATTCTCGATATCTTCCATTGGAGGTATATTACATATTTGGTTATTATTTTCTAATAATTTTTGTGAACATTCTGGTGAATTGTCTGGGACTGTAAGAAACCAAAAAAGTTGTGTTTATTAGTAACTGATGTGGTCCTAGGTTTCTTATAGTCTGTTGACGAAATATCTAGCAATAATATACAGCATGAATCGACGGTTATAAAAAGTGGAATGCAAACAGAGATATATTTACTTGCTAAATACGATTGAAGTAACAGGTCTGTTCGCGTACTTTTCCAATAAAAACTACCAACTCTTTACTTAAAATTGTTGAAAAGAACACGAACGGCATCCAGTAACTATTTACATATTCAAATTTTTCAGCTTCTTAAATATTAAAAACAAAAAACTTCCAATTGTAGTTGCGGAAGATGTACATTGTACTGGTGCTTTGTTTGTTATCAACAACCAGCCGGCAACGTATGACATATTTTGCAAGATTTTTCTGGGGAATAATCTCTAGCATAAACTTGCAATTTCTCTATCTGATAGCTGTCAAATGTAGTCTCTCTCCGGCTCTCTTTTGCTGGCTTTTTGGTGTAAACGAACGACTTCCAGTAAAAATTTGTGATAATTATCGGGTTCTCGAACGGAGCTAATGTCGAAAATATATTCCGGCGAAATACCGGCATAGGATTGATATTCAATCTCTCCATAAAATAGAGATTTACACAAGCTCATTGACAAGATTACAGACGCAGCTGAAAAGGCAGCAAACTTTGGTGTCCTCGTATTGTGTTTAGGATCCCCACACAATTGGTAAACCGAAATATAACTCTTCAACATCCCGTAAGGGATGAAGCGGGAACTCTTCTCAACACCGACGTAGAGAAACTCTCGCTGGTCGCAACGCTTTCTAAATTATTTGATAATAATATAATGCCAGATGTGCCTAACGTAGTGGATTACACTTTGGCGAGTCCACTTTTCGACAAAAAGTTTGAGACTCTAATCCCCAACAGTGAGGCGTGGTGCACACAGACCCCGGGGAATAAAGAATATATAGATTTCTACACTGATGGCTCCAAATTGGATGGACAATTTGGTTTCGGAGTATATTCTAATGATCACAATGGACTGAATAGTCTAAGTGAGCCTGAATGTTAATCGGGCTGCCACTTTAACCTAACCTATATTCTAATGATCTGGAACTTCGAATAGCGAAAAGATTACCTAATCACTTTAGTGTTTTTCAGGCTGAAATATTAGCAATAAGAGAGGTGGCGAATTGGCTGAGAAGTAATGTTCCAAAAAATGTGGGCATTAATATATACTCAGACAGTCAACCTGCAATAAAATCCTTGGACTCTGTGTTCCTCAATTCGAAAAAGGCCATCGACTGCCGCAAATCTCTCAATGAGATGGCTGAGCAGTACAATATTCACCTAATATGGGTGCCTGGCCATAGGAACATACCGGGGAACTGCGAAGCGGATGAGTGGTCAAGGCTAGGGACTACCTTACATATTCCAGGGGAACTAGAATCTGTTGGTATGTCCCTGGCTACCTGCAAGCTCATGCTGCGTGAGAAGGCTGTTATGATGGCAAATGTTCGATGGGAGAATTGCAAGGGCTGTAACGACACCAAGCAAATATGGCCCCATTTAAACTTAAACCGCACACTAGATATGCTAGTGTTCTCGAGACATCAGATATCACTCCTGATATCTGCTATAACGCGTCGCTGCCTGATAGGCGATTTTGCAAAAACTATAGGCGCGAAGTATTGTATGAGCTTTCATGATGCGGAGGAAAAGGAATCAATTAAACACCTCTTGTGTGAGTGTCCTGCATTTTGTGTAAAGCGCAAGCAACTTTTAGGAGCATATAGCTTCAGATTACTGGCGGATCTGGAAAACGTTAACTTAAGCAGTCTACTAATGTTTTTGGAACAATCAGGTTGGTTCAACAAAGAAAAACAATCAAGAAGGTTCAGCGGTTAAAACTAGAAGTGCCCATATGTAATAGGTACTTTTAGTTAATGTGGTATCACAATGGACTGAATAGTCTAAGTGAGCCTGAATCTTAATCGGTCTGCCACTTTAACCTAACCTAAATTATTTGAACACAGAAATTAATCCTGAACAGTGGCAGCGTTATTTCGATCCCACCATCTATCAAAAGCATTTTATGTTTGGCGAGAAAACAACAAGTAACCTAAGCCTTCGAACAAATCTCAGATTATTCCACTGCGAAATATGTCCTGATGGATGGGTGTACGACGTGGAATGTTACCAACGGCGTTACGAAACGATTGCAAGTTTTTATTAATGATAGTGATGTCATTCATAGCCAACATGTTCTCCCAATGTAAAAGGGATAATATAGATTGTATTGAGAAGAAATATTTTCTAAAGAGCCTTTTTCAAACTTCCGTTTTCTCCGGAAAGTATTTCAATTCGACTAGGATTTACCTCTTCGTTGTATTGGAACACTGGATTCATCATCTTCTGATGTAGAATAATTGAGTTTTCTTTTTGTTGCACCGCTTTGAGTAGTCGTTGTTTTTGAACTATTCGCTGATGTTAGTGACGACCTTTCCGTATCGCTGTCAATATTATTGCAGTAACGCCGACTATCTCCATTAGTCGATTCACATTCGGAATCATGTCCGTTTGTCATTCGGTAGGACATTTCAGAATTATGTACATGTAAAAATTTTCCAGCTGTTGTCTTGACCACACAAACACTCTTCGTTATTGAATTCTTTATCGATTCTGCTGCCGGAGGTACCAGTGCCAATGGTGGAGTTTTCGCCACGCCACGACTTGTTTGTGTTCCAGATGTATATTGTGAATGCAAATTGTGATGATGATACATTTGGTTTTTGTGGGCCTTGGAAGAGGATGCCTTTGGTCCCAGATAATTAGAAGTAGTTGCGTCAGTCTCTTCTTCATCGGAGGCAGATTGTTGGAGATTTTGTATCAAACACAATACGGCCTTTTCTAATTGTAAAGGATTTTCCGAGGCAGGAACATCGGCCAATGCTTGCGGAATTTTTGTATCGATAATCACAGAGAACTTATTCTTCATATTTTGTACACGTTTGCGGCCTTCTTCTTCACTGAGCAGGGTGTTTACACAGATAAACGAATGTACTTTATTGGTGCTCTTATCGATCTCCAGGAAACCTTTGGTATGTAAATAAATGATCTTTCCATTGCGGGTGAAAAGGCGATATGTTGATTCACCATAGGAACTATTACAATCATACACTGCAAGATAATCATAGAATTATAGCGGAAATTTTCGAAAGATTCAAGTACAAAACTCACTTTGCCTTAGAGCCACAATAACCCATCGAACATCGTCTTGATGCATAAACGTAAATGGACTCAAATTACGCACCTCATCGGTCATATAACCTGCAACCAAGCTAATGCGCTGATCACAGTCGATGATACGGCCATCGATTAAGTGACGTGTCTTGTATTCCAATCGATTGGCCTCAATGATTGGGTTAATGACTGGCGGTCGGACGATACGAGCAATGGCAATTAAAACCTGAAAGATCGAATTGTTATTACATACCGGTGGCTATGTGATGCATAGAACTTACCACATCATTCCCACTTATCGTGTGCAATGGCAGGATGTCCTCACGACCTCTACTTCGTCGCATTAGTTGTAAAGTAGAGGGAAATGTACTGGTTTTGACACCTCTAGGAGCCATATCACTACGTCGAAAACTACCTTCGATTTTAACTAATTCATAACTTGTTGCTTCCGACCGAGGTCCTGATCTAGCTAGCCTGAAATTATTAAATTTAATAATAAAATTAATAAACTGGAAATGTTTGGAAAATACATTACTATCATGAAAGTACATAACATATTAGAAATTTAATGTGTGGTCATTTACTTTTGAGTTAGATCTGACTTGGGGAGGGGAAATTCAATTTATTATCGAACTGATGAATTTCTCTTTTGTTGCAGAGAATGTTGATCAACATCAGCTTAACAGTTTTGTGTAAATAAAAACAGTGGCCTAAAACTTGACCATAACGAACTTTTAGTCAAAAGTTCTTACCTTACTGTAAAACTTCGACGATCTTCTTTCAACCTTCGATCGATTTCCTCTTCTTCGGTTTGTGTTCGTTGCCTTGGTTCACCGTTTTCATCTTCAGGTTGGATATCAAAGAGGTTATCGATATCAGTAGGTATAAGTTTCTGTTTAAGCATTTGATGATCTTCAGGATGAGTAATATGCATTATATTTTGTCCATATAAATCAGCCTGGAATTAGTAAAAGAAATGAGCAAACGAAAATTAATAAATAAAGGCTTGCAATGATTCATCATCGATAACATAGTATGGTTAAATGCGCCTCAACTGAAATTTCTGTATGCGAGTGAGGTGTGGATATTGAACTCCTTAACTTTTGCTGAACTTTGACGTTTTGACGAAGCGTTAAAGGATTCTATGCTCAAGATTCGCCAGATCTTTCATTTGGAGGCATCAAAGATAGCAGATTGGATCCATGTGGATGTAACATAGATGGAAAATCTCAAACGTCAAACGGAAATATAGCATCTACATTTCTTTTGTCTTGTAAACTCCGAAGGACGATACTAAATGGAGACAAATTGTGCATAATCCTCAGACTATTAATCGTGCAATCAGAATGCAAAGCTTTCGGTGTCCCGATCATAATTTGTTGAACTATGACGTGACCAATCTTGGTGTTCGCATTTATGATGTACCTGATGGTGGGTTTGCAATAAGGACCCTGAGCTCAAATAAAGGAGTGGATATAGGTTAGGTTAGTTATAATGGCAGCCCGATATTTCAGGCTCAGTTAGACTATTCAGTCCATTGTGATACCACAGTGGTGAACTTCTCTCTTATCACTGAGCGCTGCCCGATTCTATGTTAAGCTCAATGACAAGGGATCTCCTTTTTATAGTCGAGTCCGAATGGCGTTCCACATTACAGTGAAATCACTTAGAGAAGCTTTGAAACACCCAGAAATGTCAGCATTACTGAAGTGGGATAATCCACCGCTGAAAAACTTTTTGGTGTTTGGTCGAAACTGGGTTTGAACCCACGACCCGGTGTATGCAGGGCGGGCATTCGAACCATTGCACCACGGTGGCTCCCAAGGAGTAGATATGGTTGGGTCATAATATAACATAGGTCGACATCTTTGTAAAGTCCGTAGGAAGGAGATATTTACGGAGGACGAGTTTGAGAATACATTTATGGAAATCTTGGACGAGACGTAAAACAGATAATCCCGCCGATTCTCGATATCCTTCAAAACTTGTAATTGAGGCATCAAAGTTACCTGATCCTAGAATCCAGAGTCCCAGGGGATCTGCGAGTTCGTAGAAGGACGATACCAAATGCCTTCTGCAGACAATTTGTGGAGAACTCTCATACTACTAATCGTGCAAGCAATCTCGCAAAGGCGAGATTTCCGTGTCCTCGGATCTGTTAGCCTGCTATTAACACTAGCCAGGAGAAAGTGATCGAGGTGATAAAGGCAAGTAAGACATCGATAACAGATGGTCTGAATACGAGGATGTCGAAAGACATGGAAGTGGTCTATGGTTAGGTTAGGTTAGGTTAGGTTAGGTTATGTGGTATCAGGCTCACTTAGACTATTCAGTCCATTGTGATACCACAGAGGTGAACTTCTCTCTTATCACTGAGTGCTGCCCAATTCCATGTTAAGCTCAATGACAAGGGACCTCCTTTTTATAGCCGAGTCCGAACGGCGTTCCACATTCCAGTGAAACCACTTAGAGAAGCTTTGAAACCCTCAGAAATGTCACCAGCATTACTGAGGTGGGATAATCCACCGCCGAAAAACTTTTTGGTGTTCGGTCGTAGCAGGAATCGAACCCACGACCTTGTGTATGCAAGGCGGGCATGCTAACCATTGCACCACGGTGGCTCCCAAGTGGTCTATGGAAGATCTCAAATCCGAACCGTCTGCATTTCTTTTGGCTTGCAAACTCCGAAAGACGATACCAAATGCCTTCAGCAGGCAATTTGTGGAGAACCCTCATACTACTAAATGTGCCAGCAGAAAGCTTTCCGTATCCACAAATTTGTTAGCCTCGTATGGACATCAACTAGGATAATGTGTCCGAGGCGATAAAGGCTGGTATATGTCTGGATACAAGGATTCCAAAACACAGCGAAGAGAATGGCGCCCAATTCCTTGTCCAACCCAGAAATTTCTTCTTCCAAACCATTGAATTACCATTGACGACACTGCCAAATAGGGAAGGTAGTTTCGATACTAAAAACCGAAAAATACACTTCTGTCCCTATAGTGAAGATTGTGGAAACATCTAATGATGATGCAGTGCTTGAACTCGCAGTGTTAGTGTTACCCAATGGTGAAATACCAAAGGACCATACCCATTTCATTTTCTCTCCATAAGTAAATTCATGGTAAAACGATCTTACCGCTATGCTAATGAAATTTTCATTGTAAATGATTAGATCGGTTTTAGACACCTATAATTTTTATTTTTATTAAATTTGTAGACAGCAATCAGCCAATTTGAATAATTTTCCCAAATACGAGTAAATTAATTAATACATACCTGACAATGACCCAAATGCTGTTCTATACTAGAAGAGACCAAAACAATCTGACCATTACATGTTAATGTTAGAAAGAAACTATCTAACAATTTCATCAGCGCATCTGTCGTCTGGACCGAATGACTACTTAGACTTTTACCGAACACTATAAGGAGTAAAGGGGAGAGGATAATATCAATGGATGCTCGGCTGGTATTTTTTGTTTAATACACTTACCATACTGAAGACGTAGTCCATGGGCGGCAAATCTGAGGACAGCCGTCTTGTCGACACGTCTAGGAGATTCCGCAACATGGGCTACCATAGTTGATAGTTCTTGTATTGAGCCATTGAGTTTATCTCTTCGATTCTTTTCCGCACGATTACGAGCTTCACGTCCGCTAAAAATAGAGAAAAGATTTAATATGTCGATATTGTGAAAAGAGAGCAAGAGTATCACATGGATAGGATATCACAAAATTAATGGGAAAAAGGAGGTCCCTTGTCATTGAGCTGAACATGGAATCGGTCAGCACTCAGTGATGAGAGAGAAGTTCATCACTAAGGTACCACAATGGACTGAATAGTCTAACAGTTCGGTCACATTGGGTAAATATTTGACAGAAATCGAAAAAGAGTTCGTTGCCACAGCCTGACCAGCAAACGTTTTTAGCTCATATTGGATATATTGCATCACGATAAGAGAATTTTCCATAAACGGTTTACGGCCATTTTCATGTAGCTCCGTTAGGCAGAAAGTAAATTGCAAATGTTTTCTCTCCGGTTATCTTTAACTGAAAAATTTTCAGCAGTTAAGTTCATAACTGACATATGGAATATATAGGCGAGATGACAGATATGTCCATAGCGCGGTCTAAAAGTTAGCTAACGTAGTACTAACGGACCTACAAGAAAATGTTCGTTATAGATATTTCGAAAGTGCACTTGGAAAAAGTTTGATTCTTATTTTGGGCAAATATTTGCCTAATGTGAACAAACCCTAAGTAATCCTGAAATAACGGGCTGCCACTGTACCTAACCTAACCATCACAATAGAAATTTACTATCGCTTAGTTTATTCTCGGTTTGGACGAAATTCAAATCAGCCAGATTAGCCATACAACAAAAGAGTGAGACACTCTCAACGGGCGGAGAGGTACCCCGTGTATTTAGCCATTGTTTTAATATCAATGCTAATTCCTCGAGTAATTGTGTCATGCTTTAATATTGCATGCGCCACCAATAGAATTTGTATAAACAATAAAGTGACAGCCCGCTTAAATTTCAGGCTCACTTAGACTATTCAGTCCATTGTGATAACATAAACAATGATTCATATCGAAAATCATATTTTTTCGTATTCTTAAGTATAACGTTGTTCTTTATGTAAAATCCAGAGTTATGGATTTTTGCAAAATTACATCGACATCACAGTGAGTTTATTTACATAAAGAAAACAAAATAGATTATTGTCCAGCATCTTCGATGGCATCAGTGCCATAATGAGGACAGTTTCACAGAATATCTAGGAGTCGAAAATTTACTCTGTAATACCCAACGAAGTACTTGGATGGTGAGATGGTATTAAAATTCTTAGTAATATCCATTGGGACTTTTCGTATAATAACTTCATATGAATATTCACGCAGAAAGGATGCATCTATCCATCGCCTTGTTGTAAGAATAAATATGTACGTATGTGTGTTTTTGCATATAAATGAAAAAGATTTATAAAATTTCCATTTTATACTTTCGAAGAAATTTTGTCATTTTTCCCTCGTTAATAAGAATTGACCTTTTTCAGAACTTGAAGCACGCGATTATAATTAATATATGTATCCACGTTCCAACGAAGGAATTGTGTATAGTTGGGTTAAATTGTAGACAACTGCACAAAGAATACTTTAGAAATAAACAAAACTACAATAATCCAATGAAAATAGTTGGTAGAATTCTATAAAAAATGGTAGATTGTTTACTGTTTGGCAGAATCCTTGAAGTTTTAGTAGATTTTATATTTTTTATAAAAATATTATTTGCAAAATCATCTATACAGATAAAAATTTGACAACGTTTTCTATAGAAATAAAATTTTGACAAAATTTTCTATAGAAATAAAATTTTGACAAAATTCCCTATTGAAAATATAAAATTTTGCAAAAAAATTGGAAAGGGGGACATTTTGTTAAAATTTTCAATAAAAATAAAATTTTGACAAACTAGAAACAAAATTTGACAAAATTTTCTATAGAACTAAAATTTCGGCAAACTTTTTTTGTCAAAATTTTCTATAAAAACAAATTTTTACAAATTTTCTACAGAAATAAAATTTTGACAACATTTTCCATAGAAATAAAATTTAGACAAAACTTTCTATAGAAATAAAATTTTGTAAAAATTTTCTATATTTTTGGGTGGAGGAAACATTTTGTCAAAATTTTCTATATATATAAAAAATTTAGACGCAATAGAAAAAATTTTCTATAGGAATAAAATTTTGTGTGAAAATTTTCTATAGAACAAAAATTTTGACAAAATTATATATATATATATATATATATATATATATATATATATATATATATATATATATATATATATATATATATATATATATATATATATATATATATATATATATATATATATATATATATATATATATATATATATATATATATATATATATATATATATATATATATATATATATATATATATATGGGAAGTTTCCTCTTAAGAACGTGAACTAAGGGTCTTGAACCAAATAAGTTCTAACACAACACTTTAATATAAAGAATTAACATTTATTAATAAAAAAAACATGAAAGAAAGTAAATTTAAATGAAAAAATTAAATGATTGTTTTCGTCTTAAAATCGCGTCGTCTCTTCGGTAGCGCGTCCTCTTCTCGACTGACTTCTCTCTTCTTCTTTGCAACTTTAATAGCGAATTCCTTTTGTTCTTAGAGTTGCCATTTCTCCCTTAAATATCGGATCCCACATTTCGGCCCTCCTGCATTGAATTCGTCTCGAATTCATCGTCGTCTTGATGCAATCCCCACGGCTTGAGGTATTGGGCACACGTTGTTGTATTTCGGGGTCCTTCAGAATTACCCACCTTGCTCACGTCGTAAGTATCATTGACCTTGACCTTCGCCACTACATAAGGTCCGTAGTACTTTTGTTTGAGTTTAAGACCTGGTCCAAACTGTGTCCTCTTAACAGCGACTAGATCTCCGATATTGTACTTTGTTGCTTGCTTTCGTCGTAAGTTGTAACCTTTCAGGTTCTCTTCTTGAATCTTCAGGATCTGCTTCTTTGCGTTGCTTCGCAATTCTTCTCTTTGTGTATTAAAATGTTTAACCATTTCATCGTCCATCAATTTCTTTATGTGTAATTGATCTGATGTTCGCATCTTCGTTCCGATCAAAAGTTCAAATGGTGTACATTGTATACTTCTTGAAAATGTCGAATTCATGGATTGTTGTACCTGGTGTAGGTACTTATACCATTTCGTTGGATCTTCTACGCTTAACTTCGCCAATACTGATGCTATCACTGCATTCATCCTTTCTACTTGTCCGTTGGCTCTTGGTAGACCCGTCGTGATTAGAATGTGTTGAATGCTTTCTGATTCGCAATACCTCTTAAATTCGTCAGAGGTAAACGCTGTCCCTCGATCGGATATTATTCGCATTGGGTTTCCAAAAGCGGTACTCTGCATCGTCAACTTGGCTATCACTTCGCTTGAAGTTGTACTTTTGGTTCCATAAAGCCAACAAAATTTTGTGAACGCGTCTACTACCACAAAGATATGCTTGTATTGTTTGTTGGTTGACTCTAAGGGACCTAGATGATCTACATGGTAAGTATGCAACGGCTCATCATACTTGTGGTGTGGATGTAATTCACCTTCCTGCCTTCCTCGTTTTCTGTTGATAATGATACACTTTACGCAGTTGTCGATATGATGCTTAATCTTTTCGTCCATTTTCGGCATATAATATTCTCGACGCAACAATTCTTTTACTTTCTTCGCTGCAAAATGTCCATTCTCATGTGCTTTGCGGATCACTTCTCTTTGCATTGCTTTTGGAACGACTATTACCTCACTGTCATCTACTATTTTATATAAGATGTCGCCTTTCATTATATATCCGTCGAACTCGTCTTGTTCTTTAAGAATGTGAATAATAGGTTTCAATTCATCGTCGTTATTTTGGGAATTTCGCAATCTAGATACAATATTATCTTCGGCTATCCTCATTACAGGATGTCTACTCAAAAAATCGACATGCCTCATGCGAGTTCCTGCTCTGTGTTCCACCTCGTAGTCAAACTCCTGGAGTAGCAGTATCCACCTTGCCACTCTTGTGCATAGATCCTTCTTTTCAAGCGTCTTGGTGAAAGCGTTACAATCAGTCACAATTTTGAAATGAATTCCTAGAAGATATACGCGGAACTTCTTCAAGGCTTCCACAACAGCTAATATTTCAAGTTCGTAACTGCTGTACTTTCTCTCCGCCTCAGATGTTTTTCGACTCATGTAATACACAGGATGAAGCTGACCATCGCTCGGTAACTTTTGCATCAGAATTGCACCGTATCCGTCTATTGAAGCATCAGTGTGCAACTCGGTTGGATAATCTTGGTTGAAAATACTCAATACCGGGGTATTGCATAAAATATCCTTTAAATCATTAAATGCCTCAATTTCTCGACTACCCATCTCAAATGTAGCATTGTTTTTGGTCATGTCAGATAATGGTTTAGCTATGATGGAAAAGTTTGGAATAAATCTTCGCAGGTATCCAGCTAATCCCATGAAACCTTGTAGCTGTCTTAAATTCGTTGGAACTGGAAACTTAATTACGGCATTCACCTTTGCCGGGTTCGGAGATATCTTTCCGTCTTCTATAACGAAACCCAAAAATTCGATTTGCTTCTTGAGAAACTTGCACTTCTTAAGGTTCAATTCGAGTCCATATTCTCGACAAAGTTGAATTACAGTCATTAAGTTTTCTACGGCCTCATTTTCGTCAGATCCAGGTATGATAATATCATCTACGTAGGGTAGAGCAATTCCCTTACGCGTCGTCTCTCTAAATATGGCATTGATATATCTCTGGAAAACCGCTGGAGAATTAGATAGACCAAATGGTACTTTTCTAAATTGATACTGTCCATTATGGGTTACGAAAGAAGTAAACTTCCTACTCGTTTCTGCGACAGAAACATGGAAAAATCCATTTTTCAGATCTAATGTACTAAAAACCTTCGCATTCTGGAGTCGATCCAGTTGGTCCTCGATCAGGGGTAAGGGGAATCGATCTTTAACAATGACTTTGTTTATGCGGCGATAGTCTACGCAGAGTCTGGAAGAACCATCACGCTTTTTAACAAGAACTACTGCGCTACTGTACTCAGAATCGGATTCCTCTATAATTCCATCTCTTAGCCACTGTTCCACCTGATTGTCAACTAAGCACCTTTCTATAAATGGAAGTCTTCTAGGACGTGTCGCTATTGGTGTGTCGTCTTCCAAAACGATATTCATTTCTACATTTACAGACTTACATTTTTCCGGTTTATACTCCTTTATGATTTTCTCGACTTTGCTTCTTGCGTCTGTAGTTGCCATTTCGCCTATATCCAAAGATTCAACTTCTACACAGCCTATTCTCATCAATGGAAAATTCTCGTTCCCAGAGTCTATTTTCCGAATGACAATACCGGTCGGCCGTATAACCACTTCAGCTTGTGAGAAAAAGTTTTCACCAATTATCAGATCAACGTTTATAGAGTCTTGTGGCACTACTACAAATTTCACATCGTATTGTTCGTCGTCAATTATGACTGTCTTCTCAAATTGTCCAATGGGTTTAATTTTTGCACAACCAAAACCAATTAAATAAAAATTACATTTGCAAAGATTCGCGTCAGAAATATTTTTGAAAACTTTCTCCGTCATTATATTAAATTTGCTTCCGGTATCTATCAATGCTATATATTCACGATTATCTATTTTCACCGTTTTGTTCATTATTTCATCCGCTTTTAACAACCGAGTATTGGATAATTGTGAATCTTTAGTGTTACACTGTGTCGCTATATGGCCAAATTGGTTGCACTTAAAACATTTTACACCTTTATCCTTATCTTTACATTCGTTTGATTTGTGACCTTTGGCACCACAGTTATAGCAAACAAGTTCTTTTTTGTTAACACGGTTACCGTCGCTTTTCTTCTTATCAGATTTTTGAATAATCACTCTCGAGTTATTCTCACCTTTTGATTTCTCGCGGAATGTTTCATATACGGATAGTTTTTCTTTAAATTCACGCATATTTTTTGCACCATATAACATCGACTTATTTAAATTTAAATCATCGATACCGTCGATAACATACTGGATTATTGAGCCCTCCTCAACTGAGCCTCTGCTTGCTATTTCTTTAACGTTGAAAAAGTACTCAAAAACACTCTCTCCTTTTTTCATCTTTCTTTCAGAAAGTTGTTTGTGTATTTGCGCACTATTTGTCTTTCTGGAAAATTCGTCAATGAGTGCGGCTCTCAATTTTGTCCACGATGTTATGCCCCTCTCGCTTTGGACAAACAATTTTGCCAGACCACACAATGATTTTTTTGCAAACACAAACAATTGAAAGCTATCCCATTGCATTATTGCTGCAGTCTCCTCTAATTCGGTTACCCAAACTTCAATTGTTGGTATACCCGTGCCATCAAATTGTCTAATCGAGTCTTCAATGTCGCGAAAATTCAATGTAAATCTTGGTGTTGGTGTTTGTTTTGTTTTTGGTTCGCTTACACATATACCCCTAGCTGCATTGCCGCTCTCAAAAGTAGTTGAGAAAAAGCTTTCGTTGTGTTGGTCTCCGTCTTGCGTCGTCATTATGCCCTGAGCCTGTCGTTGGTTTATTTCTAATTTCATATTTGCACACTCTTCGTCTTGATCATCGTCTTCTTCGTTTTCTGCATCCTCATTAACACCGTCTGTGTCTGATGCCAGTAAACAACCCTTCCTTAAATTCTTGAAAATATGTAGCATCAAATCGTCTGCTCTGTAACTGATGCCCAACAAGTTGCAAATAGAAATCAGATCTGCCGACGTCAAATTCTCTCTCACATAGGCAGCTTTCTTTTCATACATAGGAGCATTTTCGTCGTAATCGAAACCTTCGAATACTCTCAACCGCTGTCGGTTCGATCTATCACCTTCTTTCTCAAACACTAGCTTATGTAAAGCTACAACAACTTCTCTTCTGCTTCTACGAATGTTCTCACGCACACAATCAAACATACCCAAACTAGCCATTGTTTGTTTTATTTCGGCTAACACTCCTCCAAATTCAAATTCTCAACGGTCACAGCTATGCCTTATTGTACGTCGCGTATATTTCGTTTTGCTTATACACCATCAAAGAATTTGTCTTACACACTATTGCCGAATTTAACAAAGTTCTGTTCACTGTGTTTGTGAATATGTTTTCCTTTTCTTTTTGTGTTTTGTCTAGGGTATAGTCAATGTCTTAGAATTTCATCACTTTTTATTTTCCTTTGTTTTTTTTTCTCTTTTTTTTTTTCTTGTCTAGGGTATAGTCAACGGCTTAGAATTTCATCACTTTTTATTTATTTATCCGTTTTTTATCCAGGCAAACTTCCGAAGAATTTGGAAGATTCTGGACGAGCCCTCAAAAATATGGGAAGTTTCCTCTTAAGAACGTGAACTAAGGGTCTTGAACCAAATAAGTTCTAACACAACACTTTAATATAAAGATTTAACATTTATTAATAAAAAAAACATGAAAGAAAGTAAATTTAAATGAAAAAATTAAATGATTGTTTTCGTCTTAAAATCGCGTCGTCTCTTCGGTAGCGCGTCCTCTTCTCGACTGACTTCTCTCTTCTTCTTTGCAACTTTAATAGCGAATTCCTTTTGTTCTTAGAGTTGCCATTTCTCCCTTAAATATCGGATCCCACATATATATATTTGTCAAAATGTTTGTTCTATAGAAAATTTTTTCTATTGCGTCTAAATTTTTTATATATATAGAAAATTTTGACAAAATGTTTCCTCCACCAAAAATATATAATATAAAAAAAAATATATAATATAATATATAAAATTTTGTAAGAAGTTCTTTGTCAAAATTTTATTTTCTGAAAATTTTGTCAAAATTGTATTTCTATAGAAAATTTTGCCAAATTTTTAGTTCAATTGGAAATTTTGACAAAATTTTATTTCCATAGAAAATTTTGCCAAATTTTTAGTTCAATTGGAAATTTTGACAAAATTTTATTTCTATAGAAAATTTCTCAGCATTTTGTTTTTATAGAAAATTTTGTCACAATTTATTTTCTATAGAAAATGTTCTCAAAATTTTATTTCTAGAAAAAATGTACTCAAAATTTTATTTCTATATAGTTCTATAGAAATTTTATATTGAAATAAAATTTTGACCAACTTTTTTATAAAAATAGAATGAAAATTTTGTCAAAATGAATGAAAATTTTGTCAAAATTTTATTTCTTTCTTTTGTCAAAATTTTATTTCTATACAAATTTTGTCAAAATTCTATTTTTATAGAAAAGTTGGTCAAAATTTTATTTCAATATAAAATTTCTATAGAAATTCTATAGAACTATATGGAAATAAAATTTTGAGAATATTTTTTCTAGAAATAAAATTTTGAGAACATTTTCTATAGAAATAAAATTGTGTCAAAATTTTCTATAAAAACAAAATGCTGATAAATTTTCTATAGAAATAAAATTTTGTCAAAATTTCCTATTGAACTAAAATTTTGACAAAATTTTCTATAGAAATACAATTTTGACAAAATTTTCTAGAGAAATAAAATGTTGACAAAATTGTCTATAGAAATAAAAATTTGACAAAATTTTCTATAGACATAAAATTTTGACAAAATTTTGATAGAAATAAAACTTAGACAACATTTTCTATAGGACTAAAATTTTGACAAAATTTTCCATAGAAATAAAATTTTGACAAAATTTTCCATAGAAATAAAATTTTGACAAATTTGACAAAATAAAATTTTGATAAAATTTTCTATAGAAATAAAATTTTTACAAAATTTTCCATAGAAATAAAATTTTGACAAAATTTTCTATAGAAATAAATTTATTAAAAAAATTTCTATAGAAATAAAATGTTGACCAAATTAAAATTTTGGCACAGTTTTCTATAGAAATAAAATTTTGACAAAATTTTCTATAGAAATAAAATTTTGACAAAATTTTCTATTTGGTACGAGTGGCAGCCTTGTAACTATCCCAGATGTACAGAGAATTAACAGTCATGACCAGAGATGGTCTGTCTTAAACTGTAAGGTATTTTACATACATTTAGGACGTATTTTAGCATATGTCAAAAACGTCGTATACCTTCGTAAAATATTTAGAATTTGTACAAAAATTTTATAAGAAAATGTTAATATAATAAGTAATTATGCCTTACTTTTTTACTATTGCTAAAGGCAAACTTTGTGTCAAATTTTATAGGCGTCCTTTTGCTAGTTGTATTTCATACAACCATATATTTGGGTTATTTATAAATTTAAATAGGCGTGGTTGGTATTTTGCATTCCCTCACGTTGTAGCTAAATAAATAAATTTTTGCCATAACAATTTCCACAATTTCAATTTAAAAACGCGTTGTATTCAGCCGTTTTTCATATGCCTGCAAATTATTTTAAGTAAAAATTTAAACATAATATTATTATAGAAAAACAAAAATAAAATACTTCAATAGGACTTATGATAGTTTTTGAAATCCAATCTAAGAATCTTGTAAATATTTTTGATTAGTTTGCTAGTTTCAATTCTCTACGTGTAGTTGGTTTAGTTCTATTCAAAAATTCTATCAACAATTGTAATGCATAGAAGCATTCGCGCCTATCTATAATAAATAAAACCTTTCTTCGTTGACATTGAATTTAATTTAGACATGGATTTGGGTTTACAAAGTTGTTTGTTGACAAAATGCCTACATTTATGCTAATTTTAAATGTGTTCCAAATTGAAATTTGTTGGAGAAATTATTGAATTGAATCCCAATTGAATCCCAATTTGAGGAGTACTTTGAGAAATTATTGCTATTGTGTTACTGTTCTACAGCTGAAGATATGGTCTGTTTTTTGTTGAGGGCGCGATTTTCTCAAATTCAATTTTATTCTAATCCGATGGAAAAAAGTTTGATTCCACTTGCTTGAAAAATGAATCAAATTGCCCTTAAATGTGAATGTTCTTCCAAAATACGTCCAATGTCATTGAATTATGGACCTTTGAAAAACAGAACTTCAATTTGTTGGATACAATGAAAAAATTACGGATCACCCTTATACACACATCGTCTATATTCGAATTCATATGTGGACCTGGACAATTTCTATCAAAGGTATTTATTTACCCACTTTGTAAATATTTGAAGAATATCATATGGGAGTATATGTGTGTGCGTGTATGTGTGAGTGCCTAAAGCTCACGGATACACACACACGCACACATACACATCGAAAGTTTCTGTATAGTTGTTAATTTATTTAATGTCTGGAAAACATCATCACATTTTCCTTTCTCCCCCCTCCCCATCTTCATCCCCATCGGCACCCTCATATCCTCTCTCATGGAAGCTTCATCCTGCGGGATATTAGATTTTGAAGTTGCTTTGTTATTTGTTGTGCATACTCTAGATTTTGTCTTCCAAGATTGTTTTTTTTTTTTTTTTGTATTCCAGGAATTCTTCTGTTTGTATTGTTTGAATGAATTAAGAAGAAATGCTCCTTGAGAGATGCTCGTTTTGAGTTATTGCGTGGTTGTGACTACTTTTCAGACAAGGGAGAAATGGCCACGCGTAGAGATTTGTTACTAGAGCTGACGTTGTCTCCTTCACTATAGCAGACAAATGAAAGAGCCATCCAGGGTAGGAATAGGAAAATCTATTTTTGATGGCGTATTAAATCAAATGTCCCTTTTTCATTATATGTGGCAAGGCAACCTGTTGTTGTTTTTGATTCATTGGGTTCAAGTGTATTGCGGAATTGGAAGATTGGAGCAATAGAACTTACCTATTGGATAATTGAAACATGTCCATCATATGGTCGTGGGAATATTGTGGGGGAAATTGACGTCCATAGGAATGGGATCCATAGGATCGATAGGGGCCACCGATAGGTGCATTTGGATACCACATATTTGAATGGAAGTAATTTTGACTAGGATGAGCATGTGGCATGCATTCGACTGTGGGTGATGCACACAAATCCCGTGCATCATTACGCATGAGTCCTTGAGGATGTGCATGATGGGGCGGGTGATGATGATGATGATGATGACGATGATGTTGTTCCGCTGGAACATTTTCTGGCAGGTGGTGGTGTGGGCGTTGAGTTGGGGGCATAGCTAATGATGACAGTGGAGGGAAGTTATAATTGAATTGTATTGTCGACGATGACGTTGGCCTCAGCATCATTTCCGACGGATGATATTTGATATCCTCGTGGTGGTGATGATAGCCTTCAAGTGGCATGGCATTAAAGAATTGGGCATTATCACTATTGGGCATTTCAGAATAATCGGATCCAACTTGTGACGTATTGTCATCGCCCACTTCGGTGACATTATCATTGTCTGGGCCCCACGATGTGATTTCTTCGTCAGCTTTTGCATTTGGGATATCCATGATGGAGTTTTTGCAACCATTACCTACATTCACAGACATTATACTTCTTTCGCTCAATTGTGGAATGTTTTCTGGTCCCATTTCAAGTTTAGATATGACATTTCCATTGGAGTTAAATGACCGAGATCAATATAAACTGAAAGAAAATTAAATAAAAATTTCATTAAAAATGAAAAAAAAAACACACACACACAAAGTAAATAAAATCTGTTGCTAAAAATAATTTACTAGAAATAATCTAATGCTATAAATAGATCAAAAAGATTCATAAGGGAGAATGTGGACAACACACACACACAATTTCATGATTTAATCACGATATTAATTCATCTAATTAATTTCTTAGTTGATATGTTTTCAGTTCCGAAAATGATAGCATAAAAACATATTTGATTAAAAAACAAATTGATTTCAAAATTTCAATGAATTTTTTAATTTATTCAATTAAAAAAAAATTGAAACAATTAAAAAATAATTGATGTTGATTGCAAAAAATAATTAATTTTTTAATTGAGTCAATAAAAACCATTAATTTATGTTGATTGGAAAACTCAATTAGTTTTTTAATTGTTTAATTAGTTAAACTTCAAGTAAAATTCCAATTAACTTTTTAATTAAATCAGTTGAACAATTAATTGAGTTTTGCAATCGACATCGACTAATTGTTTAAATTAAATTGTTAATTTAAACAATTAATTGTTTAATAAAAACCCCGAAAATTTTCGCTCGTTTTCTTAACTAACTTTGTGTTTTAGTTTGATTAAAACAATGATTGTATCAAGTAATTTTTTAATTAAAGATGTAACTACTTTCAATCATTTTCTTAATTGTCTTTGTTTTTTTTGTTTATTAAAATTAAAAAAAAAATCAATAATTTATTCAAGTGACTTGGTCTCCCGAGTTAATTGTATCAATTAACTTTTTTAATTAAAAAATTTCAATCATTGACCTAATTGAATTAATGTTTCGGTTAGAGTAAGAAGTTAATTTATCAATTAATTTTTTAATTGAAAAAAATTTCAGGTTCAATGACCTTTTTAATTGGAAATATTTTGGTGATATTTTTTTCTATGCAATTATATTTTTCGGGGTTTTTATTAAACAATTATTTGTTCGAGTTAACAATTTAATTCAAAAAATTAGTTGATGTCGATTGCAAAACTCAATTAATTGGAAATTGGATTGAAGTTTAACTAAACTGTATTTTAATTTTAAAAATTCTAGAAAAGTCAGAACTAATATATGGGAAAAATAAATTTTATAACTTTTTATGTTTCATTTGTGTATAATTTTTTCTCCTTTTTTACTTAATTTAAATAACGTACCAAAAAAAAAATAAAACAATAATTAAAGTGAAGGAAACATTTTAGTATTGGATAAATTTTAATTTAACCATAATAATTTCCATGAAATAAAATAAAGTTAAATTTGAGTGTATTCAAAACAGTTTCTAGATATTTTGTAGCATGACTTTAAATTACATTTAACTTTTTTTTCGCATAATCTTACAATAATTGTTTTCGTTATTGATGTCTTACTGCTGCTGGGGTTTTTAAGAAATAAGGAAGTGCCATTTCATGTTGTTCATGTAAAAGAATATAATTAAGTCATATCGAAGAAGAATTGAAAATTATTTTTAAAATACCAATCTTTTAAATTAGGGAAATGCAATTCGGTGATCTCTAGAATCTTTGATGGCTTTCGTATCCTGTGTTTTTTTTTTTCAATCTTTGCTTATCACAACATTTGCCACCGACTGCAGTCGATGATCGATCTACAAAATGTAACATCATATTCGGTTAACTCGTTGCTACAGTTATCTGCCTATTGTCCCTTGATGTAAACAGAGGCATTGAAAGGAACGTTGTAATCAGTAGCTAACCACAAGAATTTGCATATAAATTTAAATTTCCTTGCATGTGTGGAACAACTTAGGCTGCAATGAAATCTTGCAAGGGATTACATGAAAATTCGACAAATGAATTACAAACACACACACCCAACAGCTTGCTTTCGATAATGATTGTCAGAATGCAAAAAGAGTTCAACGACAACTGATCGATATCCGGTCACATGTAATTTATAACACGAGAGAATTCACTTCTCATTCAAGACCCATTGGATGTAAACAAACAAAAAATCAAAAGCAGTCTCACAAATGCACAAGAATTCGACTGCCTTAAAGAATCTATTTCTATATCCCTGCCAACATTTCTGGATTTGGAGACACTCGTGGACGATATCTAAATTTTGTGTATACAGCGCCTCCATTGGTGAGAAGTTGTACTACTCCTTACACGGAATAAAATATTTCCTATTAACAGGTTGTTGGTTGGGTATGGCGACAATCCGATATTTCAGGCTCACTAGAATATTCACACGACTGTGGTACCACAGTTGTGAACTTCTCTCCTATCATAATGTTTTCTTTGTTTTTTTTTTTTTTTAAGTAATTAATAAGAATAAATTTACTATTGCTTCACTACAAAATGACTCCTTTAACTATAGTGATGACAAAAGGATCTCAAGTTTGTTTCTGTTTTTTGATAGATTTCTCATCACAGTTGGCGGTTGTCGTAGTGCCATTTAAGGGGCTATGGTGGCGATGGGGATAAAATCAGACTTTGAAATACTTCCATAGTGAACTTATATATGGAACTAAACAAATAAATAAAATGAAAAATCATCTAATCATGATTACCAGCGATAAATTTTCCATTCGGATGTACAAATCCAATTGGAGCCACATTTATCAGCAACTGTCATGACTAGCATTCAGTTTGTAATTTTTAACGGCTTACTGATAACGTTGCCTATGTCATTTGTCATCAATTACATGAAATGCATTTTCCCATTGCAATTTGGTTCCATTACCACAAAAACTATCGTAAATACTTCTTGCTTGAAGTGCTGCGATTTTGCGTAAAGAGTATATTATCTCTCAAATACCTATTTAATTATCACCTACATGAACAAACAAGTAAGGAAAGTCTAAAGTCGGGCGGGGCCGACTATTTATATCCTGCACCACTTTGTAGACTAAATTTTCGATACCATATCACATCCGTCAAATGTGTTGAGTGCTATATATAAAGAATTTGATAGACTTTTACAAAATCTATAGACTAAAAATTTAAGTTGGCTAATGCACTAGGGTGGAACACAATTTTAGTAAAAACATAAGGGAAACATTTAAATCTGAAGCAATTTTAAGGAAACTTCGCAAAAGTTTATTTATGATTATCGCTCTATATATATATGTATTAGAAGTTTAGGAAAATTAGAGTCATTTTTACAACTTTTCGACTAAGCAGTGGCGATTTAACAAGGTAAATGTTGGTATTTTGACCATTTTTGTCGGAATCAGAAAACATATATATGGGAGCTATATCTAAATCTGAACCGATTTCAATCAAATTTGGCACACATGACTATACTACCAATTGCACTCCTTGTGCAAAATTTCAACCAAATTGGGCCAAAACTCTGGCTTTTACGACCATATTAGTCCATATCGGACGAAAGATATATATGGGAGCTATATCTAAATCTGAATCGATTTCAATAAAATTTTGCACACTTGACTATACTACTAATTGTAGTCCTAGTACAAAATGTCAACCAAATTCGGCCAAAAAGCTGGCTTCTGGGCCCATATAAGTCCATATCGGGCGAAAGATATATATGGGAACTATATCTAAATCTGAAGTGATTTCAATCAAATTTTGCACACTTGACTATACGACTAAGTGTTATGTTTGTACAAAATTTCAAGCAAATCGGTATAAAACTCTGGCTGCTGGGTCCATATTAGTGCATATCAGGCGAAAGATATATATGGGAGCTATATCTAAATCTGAACCGATTTCTTCCAAAATCTATAGGGTTCTATTCTGACCCAAATCAGGAACATGTGCCAAATTTGAAGGCGATTGGTCACAAAAATGTGTTCACAGACAGACGGACGGACGGACGGACAGATGTACATGGTTATATCGACTCAGGGACCCACCCTGAGCATTATTGCCAAAGACACCATGTGTCTATCTCGTCTCCTTCTGGGTGTTACAAACATGTGCACTAACTTATAATACCCTGTTCCACAGTGTGGCGCAGGGTATAAAAATGTATTTGGCTAACTATAGTTCAAAAATCAAAACAAGTTGGTATAAAATTCACACAAACAAGCAATTATCTCACTTCAAAAATATCGCTTTCTAAGTTTATATAAAGTACATTTTAGAACGCAAGATCTTATCTATCATAATAAAATAAAGTTAAAATTAAAAGATTTACACATAACAAAGTAAAAGCAAAACATTTAGGATTAAAACAAAATTTGGGCTTAATCAGTAGAGAAACAATAGCAAGATTAAGTAGGAAAATAATTGAAAACGATGTTCTTAAAATATTAGTGTTTCAAATTCAAATTGTTGAGAAATGAGACCCAAATTAGGGTACACTGAAAAAAGGTGAACCCACCATGAAGAAAAACTTTGCTTAATTTTAGAAAATTTAAATTATTTTTAGAAAATTTTAACTATACAGTATTACATCTACACTGACATCACGCCGATATCACAAAATTAAGTAAATATACAAATTGAAGAAAATTTATTAGATATAATTAATTATTTTCACTTGTTAAAGAAAATTTTGTAGATTGAAGCAAAAAATTGGAGTACAAAATTGCAAGAATGTCTTTCGTGTCATAAAAAGTTCAAGATGGGCTCATTTGTAGTAAAATTTACAAATTTAAAGAAATAATGAACTATTTTGTGAGAAGTACGAATTTAGTATTTTTTTTGCTTCATTTTTGTATAATTTTTCCCGTTTTTTAGTTCATTTACCCTGCCAACATTTCAAAGTTCCATTTCATCCTCATCACTACCACAGACTAGTAAATGTAACTACAACAATCGCCAACTGAGCATATCAAAAAGTACAAAATGTACATGAAAGTATTTTGCCATCACTACTGTTAGAAAAGCCATTTTAAATTTTGTGAAACGCCAAGCGCAACTAGATTATTATAATGTATTTAAATAAAAACGAAAATAAAGTGCTGAAAACATAGTTATTATGCCTAAAATTGTGAAAGGTATATGGTGAACAATTTTCGACTTGCCAAATGGAATAAAGTGATTGTTTTTTCAGATATTTTTCCAGACACGCTCCCTCCATCGAAAAAAACAAACGGCTGATAGACGCTGCAACATGTAACTTGCTACGTGTAAATCAACATCATTATTTTATTAATGAAAAAATTATGTTGAATGTGATGAGATAAACGGATAAATGTTATATTTATAAGAATTTATAAATGTTTAATCAAATTAATAAACATCTACACAATCGTCTTTTAGTTGCACACAAAGATTCTTTTACAACTACCTTAAAATGCACTTTTTCTGACAGTTTGAAGGGGCTCTTATTGGCGTCGTTCTAAATTGATCTAAAAAGGCACCTAATTATTGCACTGATGAGAAACTTTTTTGTAGTAACTTGGCGTGGTACAACTTCTCAATAGTGACGGTGCTTTTTCGACGAGTTTTTGATGTCGTAAACGATTGTTTTCGACATGGTGAGGTTTTTCAGTAGTGCCGTCAAATTCAAAAAATGTTGAAAGGGTAACTATTGTACGCAAACAATTATTAGAGTAAAGGAAACTTTCTCCAGACATAATAATTCCATGAACTAAAATATAGTGAAATTGGCTTTAGTGAAATAGAGGCTTCACTTTTTTTTTGAGTGTAAGTACATGAAGAAAATTTTGATTATTTCCTCATATATTTGTCATTAGTGATTCTCTAAAAACTATTAAAAAAAATAATATGGGCATTGAACCACCCTAAATTAGAGCAGATTTAGTTTTACAGAATAAAAATATAAATACCGATTTCTCTACATATATATCAGAACTTTTTAATGAAATAGTATTTCATGTTATTCCCGTGTGGGATTAATCACAAATGTCTTCAATTTGTGTAACCATTAATCATTCTCACATGGTTAAATGTTAAAACAAAATATAGGTTAATAAAAATTATGGGATTTTTTTATATAAAAATATCTGAAATGTTCACAAAAATGTCTTATGATGACTGTTTAATTCAATTATATCGGTGGTCTCCCCATTTCTTTATCATTGCTAATTTATAAAAAATCTTAATTTTAGTTTAATGGTAATACAATACATTAAATTACTCCAGTTTCAGTTTATAGATGAAACCTTGCAAAATTTGGGAAAATTCGACAAATTGGGTTTATTAGAGTATAATGAAATTGTTTTCTCGGCAGGAGTAATATAATGCTCTTGAAACATCCCTATATGACATCCCTATTTCAGCTACATATTTAGTTAATATAGATTAATTTATTTTTCTCCATTTTTATATTTAAAAATTTCTTAAAAGAAATAAGTTTAATTTCGTAATTAACATTTTGAACAGCATTAGCACAAATATCCAGTTATCTGCTCATTTTAACATTTGAAACCTCCAATCCACCACTACTCTCCCCCACACAACCTAAATCATATTACGCCCACTGCTTTAACACACTCTCTTGCTCAAATCAATGCAATCCCAATGACTTTCAAACTATTTTTCTCTGCATGTCAGAAGCAGCGTTGCCATAACTAAATTTTATTTTGGATCAACATTTTTCCAAAATCGGATCAAAATCCCTACCAACGGGCAAATTTTATAGGGTACATGTTATTTTTAGGGAAGTGAAATAAATGTCCTTCCTAAATCAATCGTATAAATAATGGAGTAAAACAAGTATTACCAATTAAAAAATAATTAAGTAAACTATTAATATTGATTAGTGCGGATTAAAAACTACTACACAATATCTATGAAAATCCTTGGATAGACATTTCATTAATAATAAACCAACTAAGTAATATAACGATTCATATGTACATATATATCTGTGGGTTTTTGGGGGACATAAGTACCAGCAAACAAACCGGTTTAATTCCAAAACATTTTGGTATTTTTTTTATTAATTCGTTTTACTCTTTCATACTTTGTTTCTATTTATTTATTAGAATTTTGGCTAATACTAATGCACACAGATTTACTCACATTAACATGCTCGAAATTGCGACAATAAAAAAAGAATAAACATACATATTTATAAACATTTTTTGCAAGTTTTAGTGGCAAGATAATCCACAAATAGATTTTACTTTTAATTTGTACACAGAAAAAAATGTAGGTCATAATAATCATTATTTTGAACTCTTGTTTAAAATTCAAAGTTATTAAAACTTTTACTTAGAATAGGAAACTCGCAATACTTAACATTATAAAAATTATAAATAAAGATGTCACGCCGATTAAAAAAAATAAGTAAATATTTTTCTAAATATTCAAGAAAAATTATTAAAAATAATTATTTTTGTCACTTGTTAAAGAAAATTTCGTAGTTTGAAGGAAAACATTGGAGTTCACAATTGAAAAAATGCTTTTAGGACCATACGAAGTTCTCGATAGTACATTATTGGTAAAATTTACAAATTTAAAAAAAGTCTAAACTATTTTATGAGAGACACGAATTTAGTAAATCTTTATGCTACATTTGTGTATAATTTTGTGCCCTTTAATTTAACTGAAGTATGCAAATATTTTTTAAAGTCAAGGAAACTTTCTCAAAACACAATAAATCCATTTATTAAAGTAGAATTAAAGTGCCATATAGAGTTCACTTTTTTTTTTGAGTGTCCAATTGTCCGTTTGTAAACAGTTCCATACCTTCATATACATATGCATGTATTTATTTGATTATTGATGTGTACTTTTCTCCTCTCATTATTGATGTGGACATTACATGATTACTTTTCTCTTCTCATTTGAGCTTCTTATCTCCCGCTCTCGGATTATAAATTAGCTTTGACCCATATATTTGTTGTTTTCACAATTTGCAAAGGCTATTCAGATTAAGATTATCATTGCAAAACAGAAGCGCTAGATGTCTCTGCCAATATAATGTCATGAATTTTGCGTCAATGTGTTTCACAAAATCGATGTGTCTCACGAAAAATATAAATAATATTTGTGTGTTCGATAAATTTACGAATTAAAAACGTCAAAAGTAATAAAAACAAGACTATGGAAAATAAGTAAAGTAAAGAGTGTTTGTGGGAAGGTGGCTCCTTTTACGTTTTTTTTTCGAACAAAGCTGCATTGGTAACAAATTGGCCGACAAGCAATTTCTACTTATAGCCCCCTGTACACCTTGACATTTGTTCGCCCATATGAAGAGCACAAGACTACCTCTTAAATAATATATTAATTGGTTATTCCTACTATCGTCACTGTACTGCAAGAGCAATTGTTAACAAATAAAATTTATTTAAAATATATCTATTTCAATGTTGACATCAACAGAACAATATGTTTTTCCATTTTTCATTTTATTTGTTGTTTATATATATTTTTTTGTTTTACCCTAAGCAAGTGGTATGTACTGTAAGTGTTGTTCTTCAATTCACAATATTTACTTGAGATTGTTTGGAATTGCTGATTTTATTATTGCTTACAGTTATTGTTGTTATTGTTATTTAATGGCACTTTACGTAGTGCCATAGAGTATTTGTCAATAATATAAAGAAGTTCGAACATTTCACCTAATATTTACTCAAGACATTGTATTTTGCTTCTCGCAATGGGACGTGTGCTCACGTAAAACTGTAATTTATTGAGTCAATTTTGGTGTCGCATTAGACTAACAATCGATCGATTTAGCAGCAAGAAAATTTGTGTTATATGCTTACTAAATTTAAAAAAAGTATTATTTATATATAGAATAAATTTAACACTTTTTTATAAGCACAAGTAAATATTTTCTAAATAGAGATTTTAAACAAAAAAAGGTAAATTTGTTTATAGGACAAATAAATTCAGTCTTTTTTGTCCCAAACTGACATTGCTATGAATCGAAATTAATTATGTCGTCAAAGAATTTTTCTAAAGATTGCCCAACTTAAGTTTGTGAGGTTACACCATGCCTTAACGGCATTTGTAAATAACAAGTTTTGATTACCTCAAAGAAAATATTATGTAATAACCAATTTTCCGCGAATCGAAAATACCGATTAAGTTTCATTGCGAAAATTGTACTTATACTGTACTAATAGCCACCAAGAAAATTGGAAGTTCTTTCCAAGTCCTCACTTTTAATGGATATTCAAAAATAATATTCTGCAGATGGACTTAATTTTCACTTCATTAAAAGTTAATCCAAAGAAATATACAAAAATCCTATATTTTACGCAGTTTTTGCAATAATTTAAAATTTTCTGAATTTACCGGGTATAAAATATAGCAAGGACAAGGTTAGGTATAGTGGCAGCCCGATATTTCAGGCTCATTTAGACTATTCAGTCCATTGTGATGAACTTCTCTCTTTTCACTAAGTTCTGTCCGATTCTATGTTAAGCTCAATGACAAGAGACCTCCTTTTTATAGCCGAGTCCAAACGGTTTTCCACATTGCAGTGAAATCACTTAGAGAAGCTTTTAAAAACTCAGAAATGGTGTTTGGTCGAAACTGGGTTTGAACCCACGACCCTGTGAATGCAAGGCGGGCATACTAACCATTGCTCCACGGTGGCTCCAAGAACAAGTAAAATAGAGGAAATGTCTTCAAAAAATTTTTAAGTGTACAGATAATTTGCGATAAAATATGTGCTACACTTAAAAAAAACACAGAACTAAAACCAATTTAATTCTAATTTAGTTCATTGAATTATTAAGTTTTGTGAAATTTTCTTTGACTCTAATAATTTTTTTCGTGCTTTATGTAAATGAACTAACAAATGTGAAAAAAATTATACACAAATGAAACATAAAGATTTATAAAAATAGTTCAGAATTTCTTAAAATGTGTAAATGTTTACCAATTATGTGTCCATCTTGAAGTTTGTATTGCGATAAAGGCATTTTTGCAAATTTTGAACTCCATTTTTATACCATCCACCATAGGATGGGGGTATATTAACTTTGTCATTCCGTTTGTAACACATCGAAATATTGCTCTAAGACCCCATAAAGTATATATATATTCTGGGTCGTGGTGAAATTCTGAGTCGATCTGAGCATGTCCGTCCGTCCGTGCGTCTGTTGAAATCACGCTAACTTCCGAACAAAACAAGCTATCGACTTGAAACTTGGCACAAGTAGTTGTTATTGATGTAGGTCGGATGGTATTGCAAATGGGCCATATCGGTCCACTTTTACGTATAGCCCCCAAATTTGGCTTGCGATTGCTCTAGAGAAGCAAATTTCATCCGATCCGGCTGAAATTTGGTACATGGTGTTGGTATATGTTCTCTAACGACCATGCAAAAATTGGTCCACATCGGCCCATAATTATATATAGCCCCCATATAAACCGATCCCCAGATTTGACTTCCGTAGCCTCTTAGAGGAGCAAAAGTCATCCGATCCGATTGAAATTTGGTACGTGGTGTCAGCACATGATAACGGTTCATAATCATGGTTGCCACTCGAGCCAAAAATAATCTACCAAAATTTTATTTCTATAGAAAATTTTGTTAAAATTTTATTTCTATAGAAAATTTTTGTTAAAATTTTATTTCTACACGGATGAAAAAGACTGTTTTTCATATGTTCGGCTATAAACATTATATGTTTGGAACACACATTGTTAAACATAATATTTTTGAGTGCAAACATATAATGTTCATAAACTAGCATAACATGTTTGGGACATATATGTTAATATGTTAGAACATATTATATTTGGGACAAAAATGTTTGTAAATATAATATGCTTGGATGCAAACATATATTAATTTAGAAATAGCCTATAAACATATATGTGTTTAGTAGCTTGGAGCGCTATTTAATAGGGAGCGATATTGAATTAAGTTGGTGGTTGTTGCTTGTTATTACAAAATTAATATTTTATTTTCCCTTGGGCAATTGATCAGCTACTTCTTTCATCCTTACAAACTGTGTGGTCCGCTGTTCGAATCCCCGTCCGGCAAAAGGTAAAATTAAAATAAAGAAATCATAAAATTGAATAATTTCTTCTACAATGTTTGTATTACAGAAAAAGGTGCTAAGAACTAAAAAATCTCGTGGAAGTGAGAAAGATGTGAGGGAATATACAATTAGGCAGAAACAAAATTTTGAGCATTCAGGTCGAAAACCTATGTTGTTAGCACCTATATTACCTGTTTATTTTCATAATTCATTATGATTGTAAATATATAAATAAATAAATAAAATTTTGAGCACAATATTGTTTGGGAGAATTTTTTTAAGCATATAATATTTGTGGGTGCAAAATGCTTCCAAACATATTATATGGTCACATAATAACATGTTGTTTTTTGGAAGACAACATTATTGAATTTGGATGCAAAAATACAAAATGTTTGGAACATAGACTACCCAAACATATATTGTTTAGACCAATATGCTTTCAAACGTATTATATATTGGAAGAGATCAAACATATAAATGTTTGGGCAATACCCAAAAATGTATATGCTTGAAGCAAAATATGTTTGGGAGTATATGTTACAGAAGCGATTTTTTGTGAGGGTGTATAGAAAATCTTGTCAAAATTTAATTTCTATAGAAAATTTAGTCAAAATTTTATTTCTATAGAAATTTTTTTTCCAAATTTTATTTCTATAGATTTTTTCCAAATTTTACTTCTATAGGAAATTTTGTAAAAATTTTATTTCTATAGAATTTTTTTTTTTAAATTTTATTTCTATAGATAATTTAGTCAAAATTTTATTTCTATAGAAAATTTTGTTAAAATTTTATTTCTATAGAAAAGTTTGTTAAAATTTTATTTCTGTAGAAAATTTTGTCAAAATTTTCTTTCTACACCCTCACAAAAAATCGCTTCTGTAACATATACTCCCAAACATATTTTGCTTCAAGCATATACATTTTTGGGTATTGCCCAAACATTTATATGTTTGATCTCTACCAATATATAATATGTTTGAAAGCATATTGGTCTAAACAATATATGTTTGGGTAGTCTAAGTTCCAAACATTTTGTATTTTTGCATCCAAATTCAATAATGTTGTCTTCCAAAAAACAATATGTTATTATGTGAACATATAATATATTTGGAAGTATTTTGCACCCAAAAATATTATATGCTTAAAAAAATTCTCCCAAACAATATTGTGCTCAAAATTTTATTTATTTATTTATATATTTACAATCATAATGTATTATGAAAATAAACAGGTAATATAGTTGCTAACAACATAGGTTTTCGACCTGAATGCTCAAAATTTTGTTTCTGCCCAATTGTATATTCCCCGACATCTTTCTCACTTCCACGAGATTTTTTAGTTCTTAGCACCTTTTTTTTGTAATACAAACATTGTAGAAGAAATTATTCAATTTTATGATTTTTTTTTATTTTAATTTTACCTTTTGCCGGACGGGGATTCGAACAGCGGACCACACAGTTTGTAAGGATCAAAGAAGTAGCTGATCAATTGCCCAAGGAAAAATAAAATGTTAATTTTGTAATAACAAGCAACAACCACCAACTTAATTCAATATCGCTCCCTGTTAAATAGCGCTCCAAGCTACTAAACACATATATGTTTATAGGCTATTTCTAAATTAATATATGTTTGCATCCAAGCATATTATATTTACAAACATTTTATGTCCCAAACATAATATGTTCTAACATATTAACATATATGTCCCAAACATGTTATGCTAGTTTATGAACATTATATGCTTGCACTCACAAATATTGTGTTTAAAAATTTGTGTTCCAAACATATAATGTTTATAGCCAAACATATGAATAACAGCCTTTTTCATCCGTGTATAGAAAATTTTGTGAAAATTTTATTTCTATAGAAATTTTTTTTAAATTTTTTTTATGTCTATAGAAAATTTTGTCAAACTGAATTATATACGTATTTGATCGATCTTTTTTGATTTAATATAACCACGTATGGACTTACATACAATTTAGAAAACGGTGTTAGGAGGTTTTTAGATACCTTGCCATCGGCAAGCGTTACCGCAACTTAAGTAATTCGATTGTGGATGGCAGTGTTTAGAAGAAGTTTCTACGCAATCCATGGTGGAGGGTACATAAGATTCGGCCTGGCCGAACTTACGGCCGTATATACTTGTTTCTATATACTATAGTTCAATGACTGGAGTGGGGGGGGGGGGGGGGATGGATTTGCGAGTTGAAGATGGTATCGATGTGAATTTCCTATTGTTATGAATATTGACGGCAAACATCGATCACATCATCTGCCAATGAGTGAGTAACAGGAAAATTTTTTGCGTAGGAACTTCTACTAAAGGCTGTCATCCACAATCGAATTACTTGGGTTGCGATAACACTTGCCGATGGCAAGGTATCGTAAAACTTTTTAACACTGTCTTCTAAATTGTAAGTTAGCCCATACGGGGTATATATTAAACAAAAAAAGGCCGATTAAATACGTATATAATCTAGTTTGACAAAATTTTCTATAGAAATAAAATTTTGACAAAATTTTCTATAGAAATGAAACCTTGACAAAATTTTCTATAGAAATAAAATTTTGACAAAATGTTCTATAGAAATAAAAATTTGACAAAATTTTCTATAGAAATAAAAACTTGACAAAATTTTCTATAGAAATAAAATGTTGACAAAATTTTCTATGAAAGTAAAATGTTGACAAAATTTTCTATAGCAATACAATTTTGACAAAAATTTCTATAGAAATAAAATGTTGACAAAATTTTGTATAGAAATGAAATTTTGACAAAATTTTGTATAGAAATAAAATGTTGACAAAATTTTCTACAGAAATAAATTTTTTACAAAATTTTCTATAGAAATAAAATTTTGACAAACATTTCTATAGAAATAAACTTTTGATAAAACTTTCTATAGAAATGAAATTTTAACAAAACTTTCTATAGTAATAAAATTTGACAAAATTTTCTATGGAAATAAAGTTTTGGTAGATTACAACATTTTCTATGGAAATAAAATTTTGACTAACATTTGTATAGAAATAAACTTTTGACAAAACTTTCTATAGAAATGAAATTTTGACAAAACTTTCTATAGTAATAAAATTTGACAAAATTTTCTATGGAAATAAAGTTTTGGTAGATTGTTTTTGGCGATATGGACCAATTTTTGTGTAATAAGTCATCGGCTATATATAACTAAAGACCGATATGGACCAATTTTTACATGGCTGTTAGAGGCCATATATTGACAAAATGTACCAAATTTCAACCGTATCGGATGACTTTTGCTCCTCCAAGAGGTTCCGGACGTCAAATCTGGGGACGGTTTATATGGGAACTATATATAATTATGGACCGATATGGACCAATTTTTGCATGGTTGTTAGAGACCATATACTAACACCATGTACCAAATTTCAACTGGATCGGATGAATTTTGCTCTTCCAAGAGGCTCCGGAGGTCAAATCTGGGGATCGGTTTATATGGGGGCTATATATAATTATGGACCGATATGGACCAATTTTTGCATGGTTATTAGAGGCCGTAAACTAACATCAGGTACCAAATTTCAACCGGATCGGATGAATTTTGCCCCTCCAAGAGGCTCCGGAGGTCAAATCTGGGGATCGGTTTATATGGGGGCTATATATAATTATTGACCGATATGGACCAATTTTTTCATGGTTGTTAAAAACCGTATACTAATACCACGTACTAAATTTCAACCGGATCGGATGAATTTTGCTCCTCCAAGAGGCTCTGGTGGTCAAATCTGGGGATCGGTTTATATGGGAGCTATATATAATTATGGACCGATATGGACCAATTTTTGCATGGTTGTTAGAGACCGTATACTAAGACCACGTACCAAATTTCAACCGGATCGGATGAATTTTGCTGCTCCGGGAGGCTCCCCAAGCCAAATTTGGGGATCGGTTTATATGGGGGCTATACGTAAACGTGGTCCGATATGACCCATTTTCAATACCATCCGACCTACATCAATAACAACTACTTGTGCCAAGTTTCAAGTCGATAGCTTCTTTCGTTCGGAAGTTAGCGTGATTTCCACAGACGGACGGACAGCCGGACAGACGGACGGACGGACATGGTTAGATCGACTCAGAATTTCACCACGACCCAGAATATATATACTTTATGGGGTCTTAGAGCAATATTTCGATGTGTTACAAACGGAATGACAAAGTTAATATACCCCCATCCTATGGTGGAGTGTATAAAAACGTACACCGTTAAATCGATGCTAAATATATCTGGGTTTAATTGCAAAAAACAAAAATGTTGTTTATAGTTCAATTTTATTACATTTTTATCAAAATTTCCCAAAGTCAACAAGACATTTTTACATTTATCCCATAAACCTGATTTTTTTCTGTATATGTACTAAGCCAGTTAGCTAGATTAATTATTCTGTTTGGTCTGTTTGTTTGTTTGTTTTTAACTTCTCTCCATTAACCATCTTATTATCTTAGCATTTAGTTTTGTTTAGACAAAATAGGTGTTTCAAAATTTACGAGAGGTATTGAAACATGTGGTAAAAGTTTAGCAAAACTCGTTTTCTATCTTTAACCATATTTGATTAACCATCTGCTGTCCGCTGGCTAAACCCTGGGGGGGTTTTGTTATAAATTATAAACGGCTAAAGATTATCATTAAAATCTAATACAGGTTTGCTGGAGTGAAGAGATAGAAAGGTCCGCATACCGCATACGATTTACAAATGATTAAAAATCGCCAAAAGAAATTACATACAAAGGGAAGACTGCCAACACCACAATTATTACATAGTCGATGGTGGGATGAGGAAGCTTACAATATTCCAGGCATCATTTGTCTTCTTTTTAATATTTTGGAGATCTTTGGACAAAGCCAAAAAGGAAATTTCTGCGGTCATTACACTGAACTACAAACAGATAAAACTTGACATTGTTCTTTCCCTCCCGCTGCTCAAAATTTGGAATTGAATCGTTTTAAAAACGATGACTTATGTGCTAAAATCGGTCGATACACTGTTAACAATATTGATTTAACAAAAAATTAAGGAACCTATAGTTTAGTTCATAAAACATAAACAATCCTAACGATGAATTCCCTTAAAAATAGAGAAACTCGCATTAAGTGTGAGTTAAAAAAAGTTCAAAGGAATAAAAAGTTTCACCCGACATAAATGTGTCACGCTTATTTTAAAAATGTAGCACAAAAAGAAAAAGTAAAAAATATTTAAATTAATTCGTAAAGACTGACGTAAAATTCTTATTGTACTTCGGTTTTAAACGATCTATAACAAATTTAATGCTATCGGATTAATGGTGGAAATATCCCCAGAAAATCCTCAAACAACGACTTTATTCCCAGCCTAATGTCCAGATCCCCAAAGTCAAAATAAATCCCCAGCCACGAGAAAAAGTCTCCAGTTTCGGGAAAAATCCCCTAATCTGACAACACTGACCGGTATTACTGAGAGAGGATAATCCACCAATGAAAAACATTTTGGTGCCTGTCACAACTGCAACACTGTTGTTAAACAATTAAGAGTATGAAAAAAGAATCATTAACAAAATTTACTACATTTTAAACATTAAGGCCGGTACTCTGTTCGGTTTTCGCGTTGAAACACGATAAAAAACCAAAAAATGCGAAAAACTAGCGAAATTTTTTCCATTTGTGGTACTTTGTTTTTTTTCGAGTTGAAAAACTGACTTTTATAGCATGGCGCCATTTGCACTGTGAATTAAGAAATAATTTATTTATTAAAACTATTTGTGTAGGTTTATAACGCAAACACGGGTCATATTTTTGTTCCGGATATACAAAGGATCACAGGAGCAGCTCAAGGTAAAATAAAATGTTAATTTTGTAATAACAAACAGCAACCACCCACTTAATTCCATATCGCTCACTGTTAAAAAGCGCTCCCTATTACCTAAATAAACACCGCTTTCTATGTGCGAAATAATGGTTTCTATAAAATTTTATCGCAAGGATTAACATAGTACCGGCCTTTACGCTGAAAAAATAGTGAACCCATTAAGAAGAAAAAATGTTTTTTAATTATATTATGGATGTTTTTATTATATTCGACCTGTATTTAGATTTTCCAATTGATAATTGTTGATAAAAACGTGCTCGAGGTCTGTATGATTAATTTTTATTTATTCAATATTTCGTCTTTTCATTGAAAGACTTCATCGGGAAAATTTTTGAAATGAACAAAAATAATACAACAACTGTAAAAATTAATCATAATTAATCATACAGACCTCGAGTTCGTTTTTATCAACAATTATCAATTGGAAAATGTTTATTAATTTTAGAAAATTAAGATTATTTTTAGAAAATTTTAACAAAATAGTATTACAAACGCCGACATTACGCCGATATCACAAAAGTAAGTAAATATTTCTCGACAAATTTGAGAAAATTTATTAGACATAAATATTTTTTTACTTATATTTAGATGGGTATTAAGTTCGAGTTTAGTCGCTAAAATCGCCATTTTTTCACGATTACTTTTCTTTAATAATCCATTTTAAGGAATACACAATTTTTGAAAATTTGCTTTGGGCTATAGTTATAACGAAATCTGCAACAAATATGTATAATTTTATGCCTTTTTTTACTGATTTAGTTTTCACTTTAGTAAAAAAAAGACGATTTTAGCGGCTAAACTCGAACTTAATACTCACCTTATTAAAGAGAGTTTTGTAGTTTGAAGGAAAACTTGTAGTTCAAAATTGCAAGAATGTCTTTAGTGCCATACGAAGTTCAAGATGGGCGCATTTGTAGTAAAATTTACAAATTTAAATAAATAATGAACTATTTTGTGAGAAGAACGAATTTAGAAATTTTTTATGCTTCATTTGTGTATAATTTTTTCATGGATTTTAGTTCATTTAACTAACGTACGTAAAAAATAGAAAATGTTAAGAAAACGTCTCCTAGTTTTAAACGCTTTTTAGCTTTATAGCCAATATACAAAATGTCAACCAACTTAAAGGCAATTTCACTAATTTTGAAGATTTTTTTCCGAAGTATTAAAGTCAATTTAACACTTAACTACACGCTCACAAAAAATCGCTTCTGTAACATATACTCCCAAACATATTTTGCTTCAAGCATATATATTTTTGGGTATTGCCCAAACATTTATATGTTTGATCTCTTCCAATATATAATATGTTTGAAAGCATATTGGTCTAAACAATAAATGTTTGGGTAGTCTAAGTTCTAAACATTTTGTATTTTTGCATCTAAATTCAATAATGTTGTCTTCCAAAAAACAATATGTTATTATGTGAACATATAATATGTTTGGAAGCATTTTGCACCCAAAAATATTATATGCTTAAAAAAAATTCTCCCAAACAATATTGTGCTCAAAATTTTATTTATTTATTTATATATTTACAATCATAATGAATTATGAGAATAAACAGGTAATATAGGTGCTAACAACATAGGTTTTCGACCTGAATGCTCACAATTTTGTTTCTGCCCAATTGTATATTCCCCCACATCTTTCTCACTTCCACGAGATTTTTTAGTTCTTAGCACCTTTTTCTGTAATACAAACATTGTAGAAGAAATTATTCAATTGTATGATTTTTTTTATTTTAATTTTACCTTTTGCCGGACGGGGATTCGAACAGCGGCCCACACAGTTTGTAAGGATCAAAGAAGTAGCTGATCAATTGCCCAAGGAAAAATAAAATGTTAATTTAACAAGCAACAACCACCAACTTAATTCAATATCGCTCCAAGCTACTAAACACATATATGTTTATAGACTATTTCTAAATTAATATATGTTTGCATCCAAGCATATTATATTTACAAACATTTTATGTCCCAAACATAATATGTTCTAACATATTAACATATATGTCCCAAACATGTTATGCTAGTTTATGAACATTATATGCTTGCACTCAAAAATATTGTGTTGAAAAATTTGTGTTCCAAACATATAATGTTTATAGCCAAACATATGAAAAACAGTTTTTTTCATCCGTGTATAAGGACAAAACGACTTCATTGAAAACTTTATCGTCTTTTGGACAAGAAAAAAACTTTATATCAGAGAAATGCGTCTTCTACATCCTCCAAAAAAATCTGAAAATTCCCTGGTCTAACGAAAAAAACAAATTTTTTGTCAAAATTCGTTTTTATTATTCAACATAGTTCTGTTCAAGAGCGATACAACGATTATAACGACCTTCCAATTTTTTGATACCATTTTGGAAGTACTCCTTCGGTTTTGCCTCAAAATAGGCCTCAGTTTCGGCGATCACCTCTTCATTGCAGCCAAATGTTTTCCCTGCGAGCATCCTTTTGAGGTCTGAGAACAAGAAAAAGTCGCTGGGGCCAGATCTGGAGAATACGGTGGGTGGGGAAGCAATTCGAAGCCCAATTCATGAATTTTTGCCACCGTTCTCAATGACTTGTGACGGAAAAACTCGGTGTATTATGAGTTAACAGCTGCAAACGCCGCTCAGAATCATCAACACGTTGTTGTTTTTGGTCAAATGTGAGCTCGCGCGGCACCCATTTTGCACAGAGCTTCCGCACTGAAAAAAATATTGTCGTGAGGTCAAAGATTTCATGTCTTTAAAATACGAATGCAAATTTTCCTTAGTATAGAAGACGCATTTCTCTAGTATAAAGTTTTTTTTCCTTGACCAAAGGTCGATAAACTTTTCAATGAAGTCGTATTGTCCTTATAATTAAGTGATTTGATTTAAAAATGGATATCATAACATGAAAGAAAAAATGTTTGGGCTAAGGTCAACTTTAATAATTCAGAAAAAATCTTTAAATTTAATGAAATTGTCTTTAAATTTGTTGTCTTTTTGCATCTTGACTACAAAGCAAAAAATCGTTCAAATATAGGACATGTTTTTCAACACTTTATTTTTAAGACGTTTTTTACTTGAAACACAGCATAATTTCTACTAGAAGTCGAGTCCTAATTTGGAAAATAAAGTCGTCGTTAACTTGTTTTTAAAGGACTTTGATAGCATATGAAGAAAAAAAGGTGAACAATTTAAATTTGCTTCCTAGAAGCAAGTACACAAAATCCGATTTTAAAAGAGAATTGTGTCTTAAAAGTACCCTTACTTGTATTATCCGCTTCTTTGGCTCGGAATCAATACCAATTTTTTTAAAGTAAAGACAAAATCTTTGGAACCGAGTATGCTTTTTTTTTCAGTGCGCATATCCAAATATTGATGAATGATATGACCAGCACGTTCCTTTGATATGTTTAAGGCCTCTGCTATCTCGATCAACTTCATTTTACGGTCATTCAAAATCATTTAGTGGATTTTTTTGATGTTTTCGTCGGTAACCACCTCTTTCGGGCGTCCACTGCGTTCACCGTCCTCCGTGCTCATTTGACCACGCTTGAATTTTGCATACCAATCAATTATTGTTGATTTCCCTGGGGCAGAGTCCGGAAACTCATTGTCAAGCCAAGCTTTTGCTTCCACCGTATTTTTTCCCTTCAGAAAACAGTATTTTATCAAAACACTAACTTCCTTTTTTTCCATTTTTCCATTTTTTTTTTCACAATAACAAAAGTTACTTCACAAAAGACGCACAAACTAATTGACTTACAGACGTCAAATTTTGACACGCATCATTTGAAGGTTGGTACTATATAAAAATAATATGCATTTAATACTAGCGACGCCATCTATGTGTCAGACCGGGAACTTATCAGCCAACCTGTTATACTCCCAAACACATTCTGCTTTTCAGAATTTATCCAAACAAAATATTGTTTGTATTGTTCAATCATATTATTTATCCCCTCAGGCATATATATTTTTAAGGTGCCAATTGGTTACTTCCATTTGTCTACTTGCAGCAAAATACACATACTTCTGGTGGACTACAAATAAAAAAATTTTATACTCCAAATATTTATTTATAAAAATAATATAAAAGTCAATAAGCAATCACGAACATTCACGTTTTACATATTCCTTAGTGTTGCACTTTTAGCTTCACTGTGTTGATGGCTTTCGTTATCTCTCTCATTCGCCATTTTTAGTTTTTCTTTATACTATCGGTTTCTCTTTCTAAACACATATATGTTTATAGACATATACACATTTATATTTAAAACAAAAATGTTATGTCCCAAGCATAATATGTTCTAATATGTTAATATATATGTCCCAAATATGTTATGCTAGTTTATGAACATTATAGGCTTGTACTTAAAAATAATGTGCTAAAAATTTGACATCTAAACATATAATTTTTACACCGAAACATATGAAAAACAGTATTTTTTTTTTGAGTCCTGCTAAGCAAAATTCGCATTCGTATTTTAAGGACATGAATTCTTTGGCTTCACGACAATATTTTTTTTTAGTGTGTTCAGAGTCCAACATAGGCTTTTTTCTCTTATACAATTTAAAATTTTATTTATTTTTTATATGGAATTAAGGGCAGTTAATCTACAGCATTATTTTCGTTGTCCTAAATTAAGCGGTCTTATTCCCATGTGTGTAAAGATAAATTCGAATTTATTGTGTAATGGCAACAGTGCCCTAAGCCGAGACAAAAACCAGCTCTTTCAAAACAATTTAATTTTTTTAAATTCGAATTTAATTTTTCAACTTCGAATTTAAATTTACAATTTTATAATTTTTTTTTTTACTCAGTGCTAGTTGAAAGGGAATGAAATTTTTTTCAAACCAAGAGAAGGAGTTAATTTTTTAATGATGTTCGCATACATCAATGTTCAAAGTAAAAGTCTAATTAGCCACTTTTAACGTTCATCCATTGAGTTGAATGGATTGCAAATATACAGAGTGAATACTCGTTTAATTCCTACAACAATAGCAATGCCAATAAAAATTAAAACAATAAGATGTGTTAACATCTACAACGATGATTGTGGCATTTTAACCCTTTTTGCAAGCAAAAACAAAAAAGCGCAAAAACAAAACAATAAATTAGCACTGAGACGAATTCTTTTGAACTTGTTAATTCATTTTTACGTGTTCGTTCATGTTTTTTCGCATTTTTTTTTATTTTAATATTTTATTTTATATTTGCGTGCACATTTGCAAATTCAAGATTGTTAGAAGATTGTCTCTTTGGGTATTGGGCAACAACAACAAAATGTCTCTCATTTTAGAAAATTTCCCAGAGTTCTTTCATGTTTGTTTTTTGTTTTTGTATTTTGTTCTTCAAGCTGGTGTTGTCATGGTGATCACATCTCATCGTCCCTATAATACATCTCCTGTTCCATATTCGGGGAATTTGTTAATGATGCTCACTTTATTTATTATATACATATGCATGTGTGTGTGTTCTATACACACACACATACACACTTGTACAAAGTTTACATTACATACGAATATTGAATGTATTCAAATGTATATCAATAGAAAGAGAAATACTTGTAGATACCAAATATACACCCTTACCAACCAACGCATCACTGCCCCCGTTGAAATAGAAATATTTGGGATTCGCCTAAATTAATTAGAATTGAGGTCTTAGCAAAGACTCGTACTCAAATTTTATAGAATTTCCAGAAATAGAATACACACTTCAATCAAAAGCTATATAGTCTGTCTGGTAAGAAAAGAAAGAAAAAAATCGTTATTGCACTACGACTCTTGAAGGCAGTTAAGTAATTATATATTTTTATATTTACAATATTGTTTATTAGCTGGTTAATTCGTGAATCGTTATATTGCGTTTCTTATGGCAATAGGCATAAATTTCGTGAGTGTCTCGAATAAGTACTACATAACTAGCTGCAATGTACACTAGGACACTGTCTTATCCAATAGAAACATAAGTCTTAGACTTGAAGATATGGGGTCCATTCGATTATTTTAATATTTTTATTTGTTGTTGTTTTTTTTTTTTTTTTTTTTGAGAAGTCTAAGAAAATGTATGTAAAGCGTTCTCCAATAAAAGGTGCTGTTTTTTTATTGAAAAAAAAGTTCATTTTATGAGATAAATGATAGGAGGTCTATTTTACAGTAAAAAGGATGATATGCTGTTAATGATGAAAAAGCTAGGTCAATTTCAGGACATCCAATTTACACTTTACTTGAACACGAAGCATCGAAAAGACAATTTAAATGTTTGTGATATAATCGTAATATGATTCCAAGGCATAATATTCTAACTAACAGGTTGGCTGAAAAGTCCCCGGTCTGACACATAGATGGCGTCGCTAGTATTAAATGCATATTTTTTTATATAGTACCAACCTTCAAATGATGCGTGTCAAAATTTGACGTCTGTAAGTCAATTAGTTTGTGAGATAGAGCGTCTTTTGTGAAGCAACTTTTGTTATTGGGAAAAAAGGAATTTCGTGTTTTGATAAAATACAGTTTTCTGAAGGGAAAAAATACGGTGGAAGCAAAAATTTGGCTTGATAATAAGTTTCCGGGCTCTGCCCCAGGGAAATCAACAATAATTGATTGGTATGGTGGTGAAATAAGCACGGAGGACGGTGAACGCAGTGGACGCCCGAAAGGTGGTGGTGGTTACCGACGAAAACATCAAAAAATCCACAAAATGATTTTGAATAACCGTAAAATAAAGTTGATCGAGATAGCAGAGGCCTTAAAGATATCAAAGGAACGTCTTCGTCATATCATTCATCAATATTTGGATATGTGGAAGCTCTATGCAAAATGGGTGCCGCGCGAGCTCACATTTGACCAAAAACAACAACGTGTTTATGATTCTGAGCGGCGTTTGCAGCTGTTAACTCGTAACACACCCGAGTTTTTCCGTCGATATTTAACAATGGATGAAACATGGCTCCATCACTACACTACTGGGTCCAATCGACAGTCGGCTGAGTGGACAGCGAACGGTGAACCGAAGCGTGGAAAGGCTCAAAAGTCCGCTGGCAAAGTAATGGCCTCTGTTTTTTGGGATGCGTATGGAATAATTTTTATTGATTATCTTTAGAACGGAAAAAACATCAACAGTGACTATTATATGGCGTTATTGGAAGAAGAAAAAAAGTGTTGTTCCACCAAGACAACGCACCGTGCCGCAAGTCATTGAGAACGATGGCAAAAATTCATGAATTGGGCTTCGAATTGCTTCCCCACCCACCGTATTCTCCAGATCTGGCCCCCAGCGACTTTTTCTTGTTCTCAGACCTCAAAAGGATGCTCGCAGGGAAAAAATTAGGCTGCAATGAAGAGGTGATCGCCGAAACTGAGGCCTATTTTGAGGCAAAACCGAAGGAGTACTACCAAAATGGTATCAAAAAATTGGAAGATCATTATAATCGTTGTATCGCTCTTGAAGGGAACTATGTTTAATAATAAAAACGAATTTTGACAAAAAAAAATGTTAGACCGGGGACTTATCAGCCAACCTGTTACTTGTCGAGATGTGGCCATATGAGTGAAAATCGGGTGAAAGATATATGTGGGAACTATATCTAAATGTGAACCGATTGCAATCAAATTATGCACTTTTTTTACAACAATATCAGTTGTATTCTTTTTGCAAAAATTAAAGCAGATCAGGGAAAACCTCTGGCTTCTGGATCCATATATATCGGAATTACATCTTAATCTGAATCGATTTCTTCCAAAATCAATAGGGTTCTTGTCTGACCCAAAATAGATACTTGTACTAAATTTTAAATTAATTGGAACAAAACTGCGACCTTGACTTTGATTAGAGATATAGAGATCCCAAAAATTTCGAAATTATTTTTCAACAAATTCAAGAAAATGTATTAGACATAAATATTTGTTTTCATTTGCTAAAGAAAACTTTGAAGTTTGCAAGAAACCATGTGAGTTGAAAATAGTTCATGATATTTAAAAATTTTAAGAAATTCTGATCTTTTTTGTGGAAGACAAGAATTTATTAAATAGTTATGCTTCATTTGTATATAATTGTTCCTCCTTTTTTAGTTAATTTAACCCACGTACATGAAAAAGTATTAAAGTCAAGAAAACTTTCTCAAAATTTAACAATTTCATGATGTAATAAATAATAATTTAGCTTTATCGTATATACCATAGGATTTAGCTTTATCGTATATACCATAGGATGAAAGACACTGTCACGGTACTTACAAAGGACTGTGTAAAAGACAATGGAACAGATATATAACCACAAGTAACAATATTTGTTATATAATTATGAAACTGTGATGTTAAACAGGAACGCGGTTTAGCCCATCCTAAATGAATTCGTAAAATCTTATTGTTCTTCGGTTTTACACGATCTCTAACAAATTTAATACTATCTGATTAATGGTGGAAACATCCCCAGGAAATCCCCAAACAACGACTTTATCCCCATCCAAATCCCCAGACCCCCAAAATAAAGACAATATCCCCAACCACGAAAAAATCCCCACTTTGGGGAAAAATCCCCACTTTGGGGAAAAATCCCCTAATCTGACAACACTGGACATGACAAGATCAGGGCTGGTCCTGAGCAATATTGGCAAAAACACTATGTGCCTATCTTGTCTCCTCCTGTCTTGTAACCCCTATTCCACAGTATGGCGCAGGGGATAAATACCCAGAAAAAAGCGTCGCCAAAAAAGTAGTGAAAATGTTCTGGAAATGTTGGAAAAATGTTCTGAAAATGTTGGATCCGGAACTGATGCCAAATTGACGCAGAAGCGATGAATTTAACATGGGCTTGTCATAGGACGGATGTCCACCATTTCAACAGCCGCTGCACTGAATTTGCATCACTTCTTAAGGTGTGAGGTGAATTCAGTGTTTTGGATGTGAATTAATAAATTTTGTGATATTTTGACAAATAAATAATTTTTAAAACTATTTATGATTTTTAATGCATTATAACGTTTGTCTGGAACGTTTGTCATCAAATATTTTCAAAAATTCACAATTTTTCTAGAAAGGATTTAACATTTTTTTCGGCTAAATTTAAATAATTTGTATCATTTTATTAATTCTTAATCTGTTTTTAACCTATTTGAAACAAAACAAATAAATTCCCCATTAAAAATATGAAAAAAAACGAGTATGCGGTTAAAATAAAGAACATCTTTTGCCGGACATTTTTGGAAGTTCTTTTAAAGTTATGCCTTGAGAAGAACTTCCAAGTTCTTTTGCTGGGTAGTAGCAAGTATACACCAAGCAAAAAATGGAGCACTATTTCAGCAGCAATGTAAGGGAGAGAGACAGTACCAACTGCTTACAAAACAAACGAATCAGTGCCTACACTGAAGAAAAAAACATGCTCGGTTCCAAAGATGTTGTATTGAATCCGAGCCAAAGAAGCGGAGAATATAAATAAGGATACTTTCAAGAAACAACTCTCTTCTAAATTTGGGTTTTGTGTACTTGCTTCTAGGAAGAAAATTTTAATTTTTCGTGTTTCAGCTTGTTTTCTTCATATGCTATGCAAAGTCCTTTAAAAACGATTTAACGACAACTTTATTTTCCAAATTCAGATTCGACTTCCAGTAAAAATTAGCTATGTTTCAAGTAAAAATGTCTTTAAAATAAAGTGTCGAAAAACGTCTCCTATATTTGAACGATTTTTTGCTTTGTAATTAAGATGCAAAAAGATAACAAATTCAAAGACAATTTCATTAACTTTAAAGTATTTTTCTGAATGTCAAGTTGACCTTGGCCAAAAAATGTTTTCTTTCATGTTATGATACCCATTTTTAAGTCAAATCACTTAATAATAAGGACAATAAAGGGTGATACGGTCAAAATTTGGTCAAGGGAAATCGGTGAAATCGTTTATTTAAAAAATCAAATTACATTTCTTTTTCAAGTTCAATTAGTATAAAATTCAGGAAAAATATTCAGTTAGGCTTTCGCTTTTCCAAATCCGAATTGCCGGGCCTCACGCTTGACACCTGCCATCCGATTTTGTACAGCCACCTTGTCCACCTTCTTCGCCGCAGAAAGCCAGTTTGCCTTGAACTGCTGCTCGTCCTTAGCAGTTTTTTTTTTGGTCTTCTTTAGGTTCCGCTTGACAATAGCCCAGTATTTCTCAATTGGGCGGAGCTCTGGCATGTTGGGAGGGTTCTTGCCCTTGGGAACCACCTGCACGTTGTTGGCGGCGTACCACTCCATGGCCTTTTTACCATAATGGCAAGATACCAAATCCGGCCAAAACAGTACGGAACAACCGTGTTTCTTCAGGAAAGGCAGCAGACGTTTATTCAAACACTCTTTCACGTAAATTTTTTGGTTGACAGTCCCGGAAGCTATGAAAATGCTGCTTTTCAAGCCACAGGTACAGATGGCTTGCCAAACCAGATATTTCTTTGCGAACTTTGACAGTTTTATGTGCTTGAAAATATCTGCTACGTTTCCCCTTCCTTTTGCCGTATAAAACTCCTGTCCCGGAAGCTGCTTGTAGTCGGCTTTGACGTAGGTTTCGTCGTCCATTACCACGCAGTCAAACTTCGTCAGCATCGTCGTGTACAGCCTCCGGGATCGCGCTTTGGCCGTCGTATTTTGTTTATCATTTGGAGTCACTACCTTCTTGTAAGTCGATAGTCCGGCTCGTTTTTTGGCTGGATGCACGGTTGTAGACGATACACCCAGCTTATTTGCGGCATCTCGGATAGAGAGGTTAGGGTTTCGCTTGAAACTACCGGCAACTCTCTTTGTCGTCTCAGCGGCTTCCGGTTTTCGATTTCCCCCCGATCCAGACTTCCTGGCTGTCGACAAACGTTCCCCAAACACTTTAATTACATTTGTAACGGTTGATTTGGCAACTTTTAGCGATTTTGCCAGCTTTGCGTGCGAGTAGCTTGGATTTTCGCGATGCTCGAGCAAAATTTTGATACGCTGCTCTTCTTGCTTGGACGGCATTTTGACAACTGAAGAGTGAATTCCAAAATCAAAATAGGAGCAACATTCTACACACACACACCTTCAAAATGAGGGGTGTTCAGGTTTTTTAAATGCAAAATTGAAAGAAATACGTCAAGTTTATATTGACCAAATTTTGACCGTATCACCCTTTACGACTTCATTGAAATGTTTATCGACTTTTGGACAAGGAAACAAACTTTATATTAGAGAAATGCGTCTTCTATGCTAAGCAAAATTTGCATTCGTATTTTAAAGACATGAAATCTTGGACCTCACGACAATATTTTTTTTCAGTGTACTTAAATGTATCCCGAAAGGCGCATCTAATCTCTTACTGCTGAAGTATTTTTTGCTGGGATGTCTCAAAATTTTAAAATTCCATGACCGGACAAATAAGTTGAATATAAACTAGAGCATAAGAAGATTTTCGTACGATTCCCAAAAACAGTAACAGAACAGGCTGAAATAGCCATGATTTGGCGGCAATGATTTCTTTACATTTAGTTAATTTTTTCTTAAGGGAAGGTCAAAATCATTTACTTCAAGGAAACTATTCCCTCATTGCAGTCGAATACATTGGTATGGAATTACCCATAACTTTAATGGTTTATTTCTCACAATCACGCGGTATTTTTTCATATATTTCTTATTTCTTCTGTTGCTTTTATTTTGCTTGACCAAGAGGTTCCTTTCTTTTTTTTTTTTGCTAATTTGTGGTTTACAACCAGAGGTAATACTATGCGTACAGACCACATACATGTCAGTACCAACTTCGTTCCCAAATAACAGATTTCTGATGAGTTTCAATTTATGGCCTTAGGCATTTCCTACTAGAAGGTTATCATTTCTTTCTGTGTACATTGATAATGACGATTATGGCAGACAACAGTTTCTTAACAATATTGCTACGTTGTTTTTAATTTGCATTGTTTTGTTATATTTTATTATTTGTGAATTGTTGTAGTTCTTAATGTTGTTGTTGTTTTTTCACTTTTAATTATTTAAGAATCAAAAGACAACAATCTCCCCATAAACCGGTTGAATCAAGAAAGTAATACGTATTAAGTATAAAAGTCGATTGTATATTCCATCACATACTCGCATATATACATCGACTCCATTTCGGTTACAGTCGCTCTCCCATATACTTGCAAATGTCTCAGATTTAATGAAATTATTCCAGATCTTCATGTATACCTGTAGATATATATATGTAAGGTTCTGTTGGTTTTACATTGCAATATCAAGTGGTTGGTGTCGTTGGACTTTCTGCTATCATTTAGGAAAATAAGACCAGACAGACCATCGACCCCAATCTCATGATCACAATACAGACAAGTCTTTTTGCTATTGCCGCTTTTATTTTTTTTTTAATAAAATGAATGAATGAGTCTCTATCCCCAGATCAGAATAATTAAATTGACTTGGTCAGTTTTCAATTTCTTTTTTGTTTTTGTGTTGGTCCAAATATAAGAATAGAGTGGTTATTATTTTGCTTATTTCATTTCTTTCGATATGAAGATGTTGCGATTGGTACATATTGGGCTGTATTTAATCATAGCCACTCGAAGATTTTTGTTAATGTATCAATAATACTGGCGTTATTGTGGCAGGAAAGTGTGGGTATTTTGGTCATTTTTGTCCAAATCTGAAAAACATGTTTATGTGAGAGCTATAGGTAAATCTGTTAATTATATATATATATATATATATATATATATATATATATATATATATATATATATATATATATATATATATATATATATATATATATATATATATATATATATATATATATATATATATATATATATATATATATATATATATATATATATATATATATATATATACGAAAAATATAAATGGTAGATTTTATACTGTTTGGTAAATTGTCTATAGAAATAAAATATTGACAACATTTTCTATAGAAATATTGGCAAAATATACACAAATAAAATTTGGACAAAATTTTCTATACAAATAAAATTTGGACAACATTTTCTATTGAAACAAAATTTTCCTAAGTAAATTTTTTTGTTTGGTAGTTTTTTAGTTTTGCATTATCTCCAGATTTTGGTAGATTATTTTTTGGCTCGGTTGGCAACCGTGCTTAGGGGCCGACCCTGAGACACCCCTGTAGGAATGTCTCGAACTCACTCAAAATCAAACTAACTTTTTACTAACTAATTTGAGGCGACTTTAAGCTAACTCATTATTTATGCAGTCTTGAGTCAGTTGAATTTTTCCCAAACTCACTTTTTCTCGATCAGCAATGAGTTACCTTTTTACTCACTCTACACGCACAGAAAAACCATGTTTGGACATGGTTGCCGCATCCATTTAATGCTTATCTAGAGCATGTAATTGTCTTTGTAAAAATAGTTTTCGAGCGGAGAAAAATGTATGGTGGCAATAAGCATTTGAATGGTTCTCAAATACCGCAAACATGTTTTATCATTTAAATGATAGAATTTGAAACCATTAAATGGTCGGGAAAATCATGTTCCTGACCATTCCATTTTTTTACTTTTTTAGAGGGAAAAAAGTATTTTTATAGGTTGAGTATAGACATGTCTAGAACTATTACATGGCCATAAAGACAATTTAAATTTTTTTTCGTGAATATTTAATTTTTTAACTTTTTTGCAGCGAAAAGAATTTTATAAAAACATTGACCAGGTACACACGATTTTCATTTTGCACGTCAGTCGTGTGTTGATTGTTTCTTGGAATGGACGAAGAATACGGATTTTTTGTGTTTTGTGCTAATTTATTTAAGTGGCACGTGGTTTTATGTGACCACAAAAAAAGGAAAGTGTAATTGAAAAAATGTACCTGTTTTTTGTACTGCATTTTGCTATATGGTATCATTTATTTTTATTTGCAGTTATATGATGTCTGCGTTTGTACATTTGATGAGCACGATGTAAATATGGAATAATTACTTATTGTTGAGATTGAAATAAAATAGAGTGTGTAAAAATATATGATGTTTGCTTGAACGGCATTATAAATACAAATAAACAATTAATTAGTTTATAAATAAATAAAAACCAATAAATAAAATTAATTTTGTGTGTTTCTTTTCTCAAGTGGCGTCCTTTTTTCGACGATAAAAAAAGTTTTTTCATAAAGATCAAAACATTTTAGGTTGTGACCATGTTCATTTAACTAGGAGAAAAACATTTTTAATGAATACCATAACATTTTAAATTGTGACCATTGTCTTTTCATTCAAACAAAATTCTTTTTATCAATATAATAACATTTTAGATGAGGACAATTATATTTTTCTTAGAACCATGTTCACTGAGCCAACATGGTTGCAGGTTAAAATGTTACATGGTCGCCGCAAAAATAGCTCCTATCATATTATTTTGCTCTTCGAATATGATTGTGACAATCATGTTTCTTCTCTGCGTGTAAGCTGATGCATATTTAAGTGAAGTAAAGTCATGGAAACAATTCAAATAAACAAACAAAAAATATGTATTGGCTTCTATAACTGTCAATTTGGATTTGGCTTTTTATATTTGTTTCAATTTAGCTTCTATTTTCAGAGAACTTTTGTAATTTTTTGTCACGGTTAGCGGTAAGTAGCATAGAAATGCATAATTCAAACGCAATTTAATAATTAAACTTTCCTTATTTCCACTAGAACCCATCATTATCAGTGAAGGAATAAATGGAAACTTCGAATAAAAGTGTTAAATGGCTGTTTGAGGACGAAGATATTGGGAAATACACTTAAGCCTTTTGGACCTCCCTGACGAATGCCACTTCCATTCAGTGTGCGTCATTACAAAAGTAGGTACAACTCCGAGTTAAACGAGAAAATTAACATAACACTCAAACTCAAGACAAGATGAACTCAACTTATCCGAATTTTTACTTAGGTTATATTTTATTTACTGTAAAATAATTTAAAAAAAATCTGAATTGTTATTATTTTTTAATTAATTCGAAATAAAATGAATCAAAAATAATAAAACAAAAACAAAATATTTTATTATCCACAAAGAGCTCACCATAAACTAATCAGTTAAGAGCTAACTCATAGTATGCTCATATATTATCAGCCTAAAGCTAACTCACTTTGAGCTAACTTTTGGTTAGCTGAAGCTTATGCAGGTTTGAGCGAGGACTGACTCGTTCCAATGACAACACGTGTTAAAACTGAATAGGATTTTACATGGGAAATGAGTTAGGATTTGAGTCACCTGTGACTCAGTTATGACTAACAATTTATTAACTTAAAGTCACCTCAATTTCCTACAGGGGTGGCACAGGGTATAAAAATATATTTTTATAATGGAAGAGAGATCTCTTCGTCATTTTAAATTCTCACTGTAAAATGTAGAACGCAAAATAAATTTACTTCTATTCGAAACAAAGTACATTTTTTTCTACGAATTAAAAGCAATTAAATTCGCATAATTTTGCAATTGTTCCCAATGCTCTATGAAAAATTACAAACAATTAGATATTCATAACTCTGGAAGAAAACAAGATATTTTTTGCAAAGGTAATGGACTTTAAACTTCAATGAAATGCAAGTCATTTAATTTATGTAAATAAATTTATTGATGTTTTAAGCAGACTTTTTTTCAGACATATTAAAATAAATTTATATTAATTTTTTTTTTGAACTTAATCTTTAAAGGCATATTTACGATAAATCATGATATTGCTAATTTAATTCCCAAGGTTATTCATTTTGACAGTATTCTTGTCATAAGAATACATCTAAATCTATTATAGTATTGATGTTGGGAACTTTTGAAAACTTAACAAGTATATACGGCCGTAAGTTCGGCCAGGCCGAATCTTATGTACCCTCCACCAAGGATTGCATAGAAACTAAAGACTGTCATCCACAATGGATATACTTGGGTTGCGGTAACACTTGCCGATGGCAAGGTATCTTAACACTTCTTACCACCGTGTCTTCAATTGTAAGTCCATATATTAAACAAAAAAGGCCGATTAAATACGTAAATAATTCAGTTTGACAAAATTTTCTAAAGAAATAAAATTTTGACAAAATTTTCTAAAGAAATAAAATTTTGACAAAATTTTCTAAAGAAATACAATTTTGACAAAATTTTCTATAGCAGTAAAATTTGAAAAAAATTTCTATAGAAATAAAATTTTAACAAAATTTTTTATAGAAATAAAATTTTGACAAAATTTTCTATAGCAATAAAATTTGACAAAATTTTTCTACAGAAATAAAATTTTGACAAAATTTTCTATAGAAATAAAATCTTGACACAATTTTGTGTAGTAACAAAATTTTGACAAAATTTTTTTATAGAAATACAATTTTGACAAAATTTTCTATAGAAATAAAATTTTGGTACATTATTTTTGGGGATCGGCTATATATAACTATAGACCGATATGGACCAATTTTGGCATGTTTGTTAGCGGTTATATACTAGCGCAATGTACCAAATTTCACCACGTACCAAATTTCAATCGGGTAAAATTTGAAAAAATTTTCTATAGAAATAAAATTTTAACAAAATTTTTTATAGAAATAAAATTTTGACAAAATTTTCTATAGCAATAAAATTTGACAAAATTTTTCTACAGAAATAAAATTTTGACAAAATTTTCTATAGAAATAAAATCTTGACACAATTTTGTGTAGTAACAAAATTTTGACAAAATTTTTTTATAGAAATACAATTTTGACAAAATTTTCTATAGAAATAAAATTTTGGTACATTATTTTTGGGGATCGGCTATATATATCTATAGACCGATATGGACCAATTTTGGCATGTTTGTTAGCGGTTATATACTAGCGCAATGTACCAAATTTCACCACGTACCAAATTTCAATCGGGTCGGATGAATTTTACTCCTCCAACAGCTACGGAGATCAAATCTGGGGATCGGTTTAAATGGGCGTTATATATAATTAAGACCGGTATGGACCAATTTTTGCATGGTTGTTAGAGACCATATACTAACACCACGTACCAACTTTCAACCGGATCGGGCGAATTTTGCTCTTCCAAGGGGCTCCGGAGGTCAAATCTGGGGATCGGTTTATATGGGGGCTACATATAATTATGGACCGATATGGACCAATTCCTGCATGGTCGTAAGAGACCATATACTAACACCACGAACCAAATTTCAAGAGACCCTACTTATCCAGCAAAAAAAAATTGGAAGTTCTTCCAAACGCACAACTTTAAAAGCACTTCCAGAAGATGCACTCCCAATGATGTTCTTTATTTTAAATACCCAGGAAGTTATTTTTATTAAAATTTTTGTAACTTCCCTTCAGTTTTTCTGTTGCCAATTGACCCCTTTTTGCAAGCAATTGGAATTTTATACCGGTCATGGGACTGGTTGTATTTAGCCAATTGGTAGCCACTTCATGAATTTGTCTCTAGACCACAATGAACCCATCCCCTATCCGGTTCAAATGTCTCTATCACAGGGTTAATTAACACATTTCTGGCCCTTTTGCATCTATAACAGGGACAGTTATATTTTTAGATGTTTTTTTTCAGTTATATTTTCCCTACATTTGTTCATTTTCTACCAATATCACAAATATTTAAATTGACGTTTCAACGCTGGGTGTTCAATGGCGTATGTGGCTGAATGCGTTAAGGCGTTCTGTTATGCTGCCAGTAAACCCAGGTTCAAAACCTGGCCGGAGCGAAAAAGTTTTTCAAATTGTAAAAATTAGATAAAATAACATAAGACAAATAAAAAAAACATTGATAGAAATAAGAAGTTAAATTGGTGGAAAAATTTGTTTTTTTAGAACTGTCTCTCTAACATGTCTATTTGAACTGGTTAATTGGTGGGTTGAAAACAACCGGTTAAAGGATTGGTTTGTAGGTATCTATGTGGGGGTAAATTGACCCTTCCTATGACAACCCCATGTTAATTTCACCGGTCACCTAACCAGTTAAAGGACCTGTACCGGCTATAAAGGACAGGTGAATCGACCGGTTTGGGACCAGTCCCAAGAACTGAAGGGTTGGTTTTTTCATATTTTAATGGGTAATTTTAACTTTTTTTGTTTCAAATAGGTTAAAAACTGAGTAAAAAATCATAAAATGGTACAAATCATTTAAATATTGTCGAAAAAAATGCTAAATTCAATCTGAAAAAATTGCGAATTTTTGAAAATATTTGATGCCAAACGTTCCACACAAGCGTAAGAATGCATTAAAACTCATAAAGAAATTTTAAAAATTATTTATTTGTCAAAATATTCTAAAATTTCTTAGTTTACATCCAAAACATTGAATTCGGATCACACCTAAAGAAGTGATGCAAATTCAGTGCAACGGCATGTCATGATTAAAAATTATCAAATCACTTTTATTGTAGAACGACTCCTGATGAAGCAATTCAATGTAATTGCGAAATATTGAAAAACAAAGAAACCAATACATACAAAAAACGATCTCAAGCTTGATTAATTATTTTCTATTGGAAAAAAGAAAGATCGAATAAAACCAAAATTTCTAACTAAGGACATATTTATCTAATTCATAGAAACATTTTATATTTTAAAAAATTTTTTACTAATTCCTTCTTTTCTTTTTATACCACTCTATCAATTATTTACAAATCGTAATTTTAGTAATGATCTACCCGGATCATGTTTAGAAATTTTTGTTTGGTTTTTATGCACTTAACTCATTTATATGTCGATTAACTGAATATGGTTATATCGACTTCAACTCAATCATGAAGCATTAACACTTGAGTTATATTATGTTTGTGTACTCATTATGAATTATTTTGGAGAACAAATCAAATCCATACATATTTTTCAAAAAAATCTCAGACAATTTGTATTTTGAAAAAATATTCATACAGTAATAAGCATTATGTTATTTATTGGTCTATGTTTTACACTGAACAAAATATTGTCATGAGGTCAAAGATTTCATGCCTATAAAATACGAATGCAAATTTTGCTTAGCATAAAGGACGCATTTCTCTAATATAAAGTTTTTTCCTTGTCCAAAAGTCGATAAACTTTTCAATGAAGTCGTATTGTCCTTATAATTAAGTGATTTCACTTAAAAATGGGTATCATAACATGAAAGAAAAAATGTTTGGGCTAAGGTCTACTTGACTTTAATAATTCAGAAAAATTCTTTAAATTTAATGAAATTGTCTTTAAAGTTGTTGTCTTTTTGCATCTTGACTACAAAGCAAAAAATCTTTCAAATATAGGACATGTTTTCCAACACTTTATTTTAAAGAAGTTTTTTACTTCAAACATAGCATAATTTCTACTGGAAGTCGATTCTTAATTTGAAAAATAAAGTTGTCGTTAACTCGTTTTTAAATGGTCTTTGATAGCATATGAAGAAAAAAGCTGAAAAAGCGAAAAATTAAAATTTGCTTCCTAGAAGCAAGTACACAAAATCCAAATTTAAAAGAGAATTGTGTCTTAAAAGTATCCTTACTTGTATTCTCCGCTTCTTTGGCTCGGAATCAATACCAAAGTAAAGACAAAATCTTTGGAACCGGGCATGCTTTTTTTTCAGTGTAAGGCTCAAAGTTTTTACTTCATAATATTTACATATGCGCAAATAGTGAACAAATTATGGATCCTCTCGTTGATTTTAGTTAAATTAGAGCTAGAAATGAGAAAAAAGTTTTATAAAAATTAAGTAGACAATTTTACTAAATTCGAAAATCGTAAAATTGAAAAAAATAGAGAATTTTACTTAAAACTTGAAGATTTTTGTGTATATGCAAAACATTTTATTAACAGTTTATCGAAGAAATTTGTATTGTATAAAGTAGACTTGACGTTTTCTTTAACTTTTTTGTATATGGGAGTTTTCCTTTAAACTTAGGATACTAATCTTAACAAGTTTTGCAACCTTTCATTAAAAGTAAAACAATGACAATATTTCATTTTTAATTGTAAGTTCCGCAGAATTTTAGCTAAAATTCCCTTTTTTCCTTTCTGTAATCAAACTTCAACTAAAATATTTTTTAGAGACCCTTGGGAGAAGGTCTATTTTAGTTGTTTACTTATTTTACGTGAAGGTATAACAGAAATCGCTGGTGCTACATAGTATGCCTTGAAATATGTTTGGCCATCGATCAATTCATAACATTTGTCATGTGTGAGAATTTTCCACAGAATACGCATTATTGTCAAACATTTCCTGACCACTTAATATATGCCGGCATCTACATATCGAATCTTTTTTTGGTAACTGAGAAACGAAAAAATCTCTATCTTTTATCACTTTCATTTCTTTGTGGATGATTCAACCTACGATATATAGATATAGAATGGTTCAAAGTGAATCTTGTGAAGGTATACGTAATCAGTATTGGCCCTCAAGAAGCAATCAACTTATTTTGAATTTTGTTAAACATATCGCGCACATGATTAATGTGTAAATTAGATTGAATTAAATTATATTTTTTTCCATTTTTTACGAGAAAATATAGTTTTTCAATATATTGTCAATCTCTGAAGTCCAATTAAAGCAGAAAAATGAAGTAATTCCTTGCGGGGTCGCTCTAATTAAAAATACGTGCTAATATTGCAAAAGAAAATAAAACATAAGTGTGTTTGCATATGAAACTGCCATGACATGCAAAAGTGAACAAGTAATGGTTAAAAATGCAAGTAAACGCATACCAAAGTTTTTTACTACCCGTACGTCACGAACAAAGTGCGTTACTTAGTTTTCCCATATTTTAATATTTATTTTAAATTATAACAATTAAACATAAAAATTATGAGCATTAAAAGAAAATACAAAACTATGATATTACAAACATACACTCCAAAAATAGGTTACTTGGATCCAAAGATTTTGACCTTCCTTTAAGGATTTTGGTATTTGGATTTATTACAATGGATTTGCATTTATCACAATGGACTGAATAGTCTAAGTGTCTACATATCAGGCTACATCGGGCTGCCACCTAACCTAAGGATTTTGGTATTGATTCAGAGCCAAAGATGCGGGTTCTTTAAAATAAGGAAATTTGTTTGCGACCTATCTGGCTTTAAGTCTAGGATCTATAAAATTAAAATTAGGATACAGATCTCATTTATCGAAATTTCATTCTATTTTTCCGGTATATTAATAAAGCTATTCACGTTATAAAAAATGCCAGTTTAAAAATCCAAATTATGATGGATACTTCGAAGTAAAAATATTTTTTTTTAATTCAAAAAAATGTCAATGTATGGTTTTAAGCTGAAATCAAAAAAACAACAACAATGATTAAAGAACAAAAACCCAAAGATAATAAAAGAGGAAGATGGGAGATTGGCTTGCGTCATACCAAATGTTGCATTTACCAGATTAGTTTAATACATGTTTGTAATCTTGTAGCTGTTTTTCGTTTTTATTTTTTAAATGAAAAATTTAATTTTCTTAATTAAACAATGTTAAATTTTAGGCAACAACAAAACAAATTACATTTTCCCCTGTATGGAAATTTATTTCGTGCTCTTAATTTCTTTTTATTTGCATTTTAAAGCTATGTCAATACTTGTCGTATACGCGTTTGGTTCGAGTATTCAACTAATGTGGTAAATGGTTTGATGTGCTCAGTAGCCAATCTCCCATCTTCCTCTTTTATTATCTTTGCAAAAACCAACAATAACAAAACAAAACGAATGAAAGAAAGAAGAGGAAGTACGCTCAAAATAAAACCCAGACAACTTCATTCAAATCGATGATTCGACGGTGGCAAAAGAAAAGAGAGATGTTTGTACGAATTTATTTCGGCAAAAGCCGGCTATCAATATAAAACCTTTTTTCGGAGGGTTCAAGTGTGGTTTATTGTTGGGTTTAATGAACTGCCTGAATTTATTTTAATAATTGGTTGATAGTTTTGCTGCAAGTAGAGGATGCTGATGAGGAATGTGGTAATTCCGAAACGTGCGTCCATCCAACCATCTTGCAGTCTATAGGGCTTTGCCCAAATAAATTTGACAAATATTCTTTTCCTCTGTTGGTTAAGCTACACTTGTAGTTTAGTCAATGTATGGTTTTAAGCTGAAATCAAAAAACAACAACAATGATTAAAGAACAAAAACCAACAATAACAAAACAAAACGAATGAAAAAAGAAAAACTTGAAACCAAAGATGCAAAATCCTCAAAATAAGTCTTAGCCTATATTTGAAGCGTTTTTATTCTAAATCAAAGGATTCAATATTTCAGTTAATTGAAGGACGACTTCTTTAAATCAAAACTGTGTTTCTTTACTTTAAGGGAAATTTGCCTTAGTTTAAAGACATGCAACTTTATCGAAGGGAGGCACATTTTCAAAATGTGTGTCCTAAATTTAATGAAAAAATTTTTGAAGCTTAGATTATAAATTTCTTTTAATTAAAATTGCATTATTTTAAAGAAATTTGTCCTTAATCTTGTGTAAATTGCGCATGCCCCTAAAATTGAGGCTGCGTAATCTTTAACATGTAGAAAATATTTTTTTTTTTTTGATGTAGATATGCTCTTTAGGATTTTTTTTATTAATAAATTAGAGTAATCAATATCAGATCAATATTTTGAAATCCTGGGATTCAGGGATTTATAGTACACAATCCCAAATGGCATCTCTAGTTCGGAGTTTTAACTTGTAAAATAATTAAATTAAAACCCAGCAAAAAAAAATTGAAAGTTGTTCTAAAGGCACAATTTTTAAAGGTTTTCGAAATATGTTTTTCCCAAAGATGTTGTTTATTTTAACTACACAGGAAGCTCTTTTAATTCAATTTTTTTAACACCCCTTTTTTCATGTTATAAATGGATAATTTTTAACCTATTTTTTTCAAATAGATTAAAAACAGAGTAAAAATTAATGAAATGGTACTTTTTATTCAAAACTTGGTCTTGCATTAAAAATCATAAAAAATTATAAAATGTACTTATTTTGCAAAATATCCCCAGAAAAAAAATTCCAAAACAGTAGTTTGAATCCCCAATTTGTGATCCGGAAGTAGTACAAACTTGGATCACCTCCAATGAATTTAAATGGGCTTGTCACAGGACGGAAATACTCCATTTTTGGATTGCTTTAGAAGTTGTGTCTTAGAAGTTTGAATGAAGAAATTTAAAAAACTAAACAACAATTTTTTCCAATTTCATTTTTATTTTATTTTATTTTATTTTATTTTATTTTATTTGTATACCCTCCACCATAGGATGGGGGGTATATTAACTTTGTCATTCCGTTTGTAACACATCGAAATATTGTTCTAAGACCCCATAAAGTATATATATTCTGGGTCGTGGTGAAATTCTGAGTCGATCTGAGCATGTCCGTCCGTCCGTCTGTTGAAATCACGCTAACTTCCGAACGAAACAAGCTATCGACTTGAAACTTGGCACAAGTAGTTGTTATTGATCTTGGTCGGATGGTATTGCAAATGGGCCATATCGGTCCACTTTTACGTATAGCCCCCATATAAACGGATCCCCAAATGTGGCTTGCGAGGCCTCTAAGAGAAGCAAATTTCATCCGATCCGGCTGAAATTTGGTACATGATGTTAGTATATGATCTCTACCAATCATGCAAAAATTGGTTCACATCGGTCCATAATTATATGTCCCATTTATAAACCGACCCCCCCGATTTGGCTTGCGGAGCCTCTAAGAGAAGCAAATTTCATCCGATCCGGCTGAAATTTGGTACATGGTGTTAGTATATGGTCTCTAACAACTGATCACCAGATTTGACCTCCGGAGCCACTTGGAAGACCAAAATTCATCTGACTCAGTTGAAATTTGGTACGTGATGTTAATATATGGCCTCAAACACCCATGCAAAAATTGGTCGTTATCGGTCCATAATTATGTATAGGCCCCATATAAACCGATCCCCAGATTTGACCTCCGGAGCACCTTGGAGAGCAAAATTCTTCCCATTCGGTTGAAATTTGGTACGTGATGTTAGTATAGGGTATCAAACAACCATGCAGGAATTGGTTCTTATCAGTCCATAATAATATATAGCTCCCATATAAACCGATCCCCAGATTTGACCTCCGGTGCCTTTTGGAGAAGCAAAATTCATCCGATCTGGTTGAAATTTGGTACGTAGTGGTAGTATATGATATTTAACAACCATGTAAGTTGAAATTTGTGGATGACAGTCTTTCGTAGAAGTTTCTACGCAATCCATGGTGGAGGGTACATAAGATTCGGCCTGGCCGAACTTACGGCCGTATATACTTGTCTTTTTATCTATTTTTTACAAATTGAAAGACTTCTTCGCTTCCACCCGGGGTTGAACTTGGGTTTGTTGGCACCATAACAGAACGCCTTAACACACTCAGCCACAAACGTCATTGAACACGATGCATCAAAACGACTATTCAAATGTTTGTGACATGAACCTAGTATGACATTCTAACTACTTCCTGGGATGTTTTATATTATTATGAATGAAAAACTAAAGAACGCTGATTCAAATCTCACCAGCGGACTTTTTTTAATTAAATATTTTTCTAAAAAAAATATTTTTATATGTTATACATCGTTTTTATGTTGTTTTTTCGGCATATATATAAAAATATTTTTTTCATTAAAAATTAACAATTTTGATGATTTTTTTTATTATTTTTTTCTTTCTATTCTTTTTTCCGAAATTTAATTGTCCAAAAAAATGGCCTAATTCCGTACTTTCAATACTTGTCCAAAAGGATTGCATCGGAAGTGAAAAACTCGATAGGGGATCCCGGGATGTGTTTTAAAAGAAATGTTGGTGGACTTGTCCAAAAGGACTGCATCGGAAGTGGAAAAGACTTGAAAGGGGATTCCAGGATGCGCCAATTTTGCACCACATCCGGATCAAAAAAGAAAATTTTCTCTATTTTTTTGGCGACGCTTTTTTGCTGGAAACCGGAATACGAGGGGGATTTAAAATTATACATCTTTTTGAAAAATCCTTTATTTTTTATGGAAAATCACAACCGGCTATTATTTTCCTATTTCAACATATCAAAGTGAATGAAATGTTTGTGTATCGCAGGATACTGGTAGTATCGTCAAACGCCATGGTTTATCTGAAAATATTCCGCGAAGGCTGCAACAATATTGAAAAGCGAGCTCAAGATAAAATCTTACAAGTTCATTCATAAATATTCTCCTAATATTTTTTATTATCTCTTGCTCTCTGACGTTTCTAATCATATATATGTTTATACGAAATTTTTAAATTAATATATGTTTGTTTTGATATTATATTTAATAACATGTGATGTTCCAAAAATAATATGTTCTAACATATTACCATATATATCCCAAAAACATGTTATACTTGTGTATGAACATTATATTTTAAATTTGAGTTCCAAAAATATTATTTTTACACCTAGACATATGAAAAACAGTCTTTTTCATCCGTGTATTTACATATATTTTGCGTGTATCCAAATTTTAGTTTATGGAAAAGGATATACAAAATTTTAATGGAATTCTTTCGTGAAAACTTCTTTGGAAATCACTTTGAAAAGATTTTTTAATCAAAAATTACATTTCTATTAGTCTATAATGCATAATATAACTATTAATTAATCAATAAATAGTTGAAGTAATTATTATTAAACTGCAATCAAAATGTTATTGCAAAAGCAAAGATTTTCATCGCCTGAAAACCAGTTCTTGACCCAAAGGAAAATATATACACTAAATTTATTATGAATGCATTATAATATGAGTGAAAAAATATTATTATTTAAAAAGCTAATGTTTAAGATAATTAAAATTTCGTGCACTTCCAATATGCATACGTGATATCAAAAAAACAAAAAAAAACAAAAAAAAAAACTCAAAATGCCGGCTAGCGTATACGTAATGCATATTCCTTTTACGATTACGTATACGATCTAGTGATACTTTATGAGGAAATTTTCCATTGTTTTTCCTTTTTAATACTAAGTATCTAATTATAAATTTGTGATTGTTATTTTAAATTGGCATGTAAAAGGGCAGTCACACAGAGATGCCGATCGACAATGACGATGTATGTTGATACACATTACTTTGCATTTAGCATCAACCTACCCAAATATATAAACTGTTGATGGTCTCTTAAGTGGTGGTTATTTCCAATAATAAAATTTTAGTCAAAGAACGACAGTGCTTGGTGTTGTGCTTTTATATTGAGTGTGTTTGGGAAGGGGGATAATTCTTGTTAGTCTCTCTCTCTCTCGTACATTTCGAAATATTGTTTTGGATCCCTCTCGTGTGTATCACTTATTGCTCTGTCTCTCACTTTTTCTCTCCATCGTCAACACAATATGGCCTATATTTATAGTACATACTTAATTGGCTCTTTTTTTGCCGTAGAATATCTTATATTGACTATAATACAAAACTTGTAAACAAGATGTTTGTATAACGGCCAAGGGGGCCTACTAGTATTCATTGATATTATATTGATTAATAACAATAATAAATACTGTAACTACATAGGTTCATTGTGAATGTATTTGTCTTCAATTTGTTTATTCAAATATCAGCTTGTGGCACATATACATGTGAATATGCATATTTGTTTTGGCAAACTCTACAAAATTACGTTGCAGAAAATACAACTATTTTAAATGGATATATTGTGAATGTACAAAATAAATAGAGGAAAATACAATCTTTATAGCTCAATTCCCCAGAAAAGAAAATTAAAAGTAGAGTTTTCTTTTCTGGGGAACGAAATCTTGTCGTTAACAAATTGTCTTCCTTCATGATACCTATACAAGAAAATTGTATTAAATGAAAATTTCGTACAAATGACCTTTAGAAAAAAGTTAACTAACATTTGTATATCAGATTTAACATTATTTTAGTTAAGGCCAGTATTAAGATTGCATTAACGTGCTAAAAAGCTAATTTTTAAAGGTTGCTTTTTTAAGAAAAACATAAACTGTTTCAATAGTTGCTTTGGATCATTCTCCTACAACCCAACAAAACAGGCGTCGCCAAAAAAAAGTAGAACAAATTTTCTTTTTGGATCCAGAAGTGGTGTAAAATTGGAGCAGAAGCGTTGAATTTAACATGGGCTTGTCATAGGGCGAATGTCCACCATTTAAACAGCCGTTGTACTGAATTTTCATCACCTCTGAAGGTGTGATCTGAATTCAGTGTTTTGAAAGTGAGTTAAAAATGTTGTGATATTTTGCCAAATAAATAAATTTTCTAATTTTTTATGATTTTTAATGCACTCTAAAGCTTGTCTGAAACGTTTGACCTCAAATATTTTCAAAAATTCGCAATTTTTCTAGACTTTTTTTACAAAATTTTACTAATTTGTACCATTTGATTAATTCTTAATCTGTTTTCAACCTAATTGAAACAAAAAAGGTTAAAATTACCTGTTATAAAAATGAAAAAGTGTATTTAAAATAAAGAACATATTTGGGAGGACATTTTTGAAAATGCTATTAAAGTTGTGCCCTTACTGGGAATTTATACTAAAAATTGCCAAAAAAAATTATAAATTCTGTTTTTACAGATTTATTTCGTTTTTCGCTAAACACTTTAATATGAAATATATAATGTGAAAATATTACTTATTTTGTCTATTTTTTGCCTACTTTAATGACATGAAAAAATGAGAAAAAAATATTTTCAGAAATGTCGGTCTTAAACTTCAAATAGAGCTAAATCTATATTAAAAATTTTAACTTCAATTTTTTTCTTCAAAATATGAACTTTCTTTAAACAACAGAAAAATATGTATTTTATTAATACATTCTTCAATTTGACAAAAAAATATGAACTTATTGCTATCATATTCCTATTAGTTAAAACATTTTAAAATAACACTACATTTCCTTTCATAATTCACTATTTTTACATGTTGCTAAGAATCTTGCTTTTAAAATGGGTTTTTATCTTGAAGTTCGTGTGGTATCAAATACATTTTTATAAATTCCAAGTACGAAAAAAAATTTATTTCTAAAAAAACTGTTTTTATAATAATCTAAAAATATTTATTTATTGAAAATATAAAATTTTTGAAATTTACCCAGATTTTCATGGTTCTTTGGATCACTTTTTGATCAATAAACAGCGTTATTAGAATTAACTCCATTAGCCTTAACTTTTACAAGGCATATATGTGAGACCTGTAGGACTATTAGTTTATAAATTATTACTTATATATTACTCCTTAAATATGATCGCGTAAACTATGTCAGAAATAACAGACCCATTATTATGGAAATAAATAAATTCATTGTTTTTGTTTTGTTTTTATGCATTGATCATCTATGATGCACATTCGAGACGGTTGTTGTACGAAGTACATTATTGTATTCTAGTTAGGTTAGGTTAGGTGGCAGCCCGATGTATCGCTCACTTAGACTATTCAGTCCGTTGTGATACCACATTGGTGAACTTCTCTCTTATCACTGAGTGCTGCCCGATTCCATGTTAAGCCGAACGTCGTTCCACATTGCAGTGAAACCACTTAGAGAAGCTTTGAAACCCTGGTGGGATAATCCACCGCTGAAAAACCTTTTGGTGTTCGGTCGAAGCAGGAATCGAACACACGACCTTGTGTATGCAGGGCGGGCATGTTAACCATTGCACCATTGTATTCTAGTACATGTATTGATATTATTACATAAGCCTATTATTACTCATTATTTATTATGATGTTATGGAAAGGCAACAACAGTCTCGAATTCGCATCATATATGATCAATGCATTATAAATAAATTCAGTTTTTCCCCCTCTTCTTATGCACCAAAAAAAAGCATCGCTCAAATTTGATCCGTTTTCAAGCTGAAATATTTCTTTCTACTTAAAATCAAAACTAATATATTTTTCTTATAGCTGCTTTGAATGTAATCAACGCAACTAGATATGAATTTTACACGAATGGCCCCTTGTGGATATTTTTGACATCCTATTACATTAAGAGCATTCAGTTTCCGACATTTTATTTGCTAAAATATATATCGGTATCCATGACTTGACATATTGACATCAATCCTTGTTCAATTATCAAACGGTTACTAAAGACAAACAAAATAATATGAGTATAACGCCATTATATTATTTTCTCTTGTTGTCGTTGTTTTAGTTGGCTGTTATTGCTTTTGTGTCAACGACTATGTATAGTTTTTTACATTGCACTTGAAACATTGTTGCACAAGTGTAACTAATTCCGTTAGAAGTGTCAGTTTTATCTATGAAATGAAATTTGAACTACATTAACTTCTCTCTCTCTCTCTCTCTCTTTCTCTATTTTACACTCTTTGTCAAAGGCACTCTTAGGTATACCCCACACAAACCCCAATACCACGACTCTCATGCCATGGAAAAATTATACAATATTCATACGGCTGATAAGACAGAGTTCACTTGATTCATTTAAATTTAATATGCCCACACATACACAAATACATACGTACATCTCTTCATATAGACAAAAACAATAACAACAGTTAATGCAAAAATACGAAATATCTTGAACATTTCTCTTCCATTAGAGTACAAAGAACTCTGAAGGCGAATGCAAATATTTTTTATTTGAAGACGTCTATAAATATAGATTTTTGTATATTTGATAGATACCTACGATATCTCGTTATCGTTTTCAACTTTTTTTTATCAAAAAGAGTAACATTAAAATGCAAAGTATTTGTAGATTTATTATTTAATTTATTTGTTCTGCTGTTGTTTTTACTACTACATCTTCTACGTTTTGTCATTGTGCTATGTGTTAACGAATCTGTCTGTCTGTCCGTCTTTTCTTATTGTTGTCATATGAACGACCGAAGTGAACCTATACCCGGCCGTCAATCGCTTCGTTTAGCTTTGAACTACGTCAGCAAATATTCGAAAACATTTAAACTAAATTATTTACGTTTTTCCGTTTTTCTCACCCTCGTCTTTCGTATCGATATTGTCGTCGTTGTTTTATTAGCAATCAAAATGAGTTTTGTTTCAATTGTATTGTGGTGTGAATGATGATGGATTGATAGAATGGTAATGGCCCCGCTTGACATTTTATCGTTTTTTATTGCCTTTGAATTTTTGATTCAGATGATATTTTTCGTCTCTTTCTTACTGTTCTCCACTGTTCTGTTAATATACATTCCATATAAATTCTACTAGTTTTAGTCAATTATATTTATAAACGAAAGGCAATAAAATTAAAACAAGTACAATAAAAACAATAACATCTGATGGCAACACGCAGAATATATGTTAGACAAACGCCAAAGTACTCTCATTTGTATTGTCAACAATGGAAACCATTGGGCGAAGAATACAATGAGAAAATGAATTGCTCGGAAAATAGAGAGTTCGCGCATTTTAGACGAGAGAGTAAGAAAACAGTGTTGCCATCTTTAATCAGGAAAAAAAGACACTTAAAACGGATAATATTATCAAGAATGTTTGTATTATTATTTAGATTTTTAATTCAGAATTCTATCAAACACACAAATATCATTAATTCTTATAGAAAATAATTAATTGATTTCTTTATTTTTCAATATTTCGCAATTACATTGGATTGCTTCATCAGGAGTCGATGTATACAAAACATTCACGTCTAAAACAACAACAACAACAACACATAAAGCTTAAAACTAGAGTAGTATCACTACGTTCGTCTATTACTTTTATTGCAGAAACATGTTCTATTATTTAAATGATAGAATTTGAGACCATTACATGGTCAGGAAAATCATGTACCTGACCATTCATTTTTTTACTTTTTTGCAAGGCAAAAAGTATTTTTATAGATTACGTATAGACATGTCTAGAACCATTACATGGCCATAAAGACCATGTACATTGTTTTCGTGACCATAAACTTTTTTATTTTTTTTTCGAAAAGAATTTTATAAAAACATTGAGCAGGTACACACGATTTTCATTTTGCGAGTCAGTCGTGTGTTGATTGTTTCTGGGAATGGACGTAGAATACAGAATTAGTGTGTTTTGTGCAGTTACATGATACCTGCGTTTGTACATTTGATGGGCACGACGTAAATATGGAATGATTAGATATTGCATTTTTCTTAGATCCATGTTCACTGAGCCAACATGAGGGCTGTTTTCTTTTAGCACTGGATACCCTAAGCCGTGAAGGACTAAAAGAAAACAGAGTACTCGTTTATCCAGGACATCTCCAAAAATATGCAACACTGTCATCAGCTGTTCAAAAACAATCACAGAAAAGAAGTGAAATCTTGCATTTTTAATGTATGAAATGCTCCAATTAGTAATAAATATTTACTGCTGCGATTATTTATGACACTATACCACTTTGAATTCCATGTTTTTCGATAAATTAGTCACAATAAAGTGCTATTGTGAATCGATGAAGCGTCACTTTATCAAAACACAATCTGGCAAGATCGGCGCGACTTGCACTGATGAGATGTTCTGGATAGAACACCAGTGCAACGATGTTCTGGATAGCCCATACAAATGTTGTATCCAGTGCAAAAAGAAAACAGCCCTATGGTTGCAGGTGAAAATGTTACAGGGTCGCCGCAAAAATAGCTCCTTTCATATTATTTTGCTCTTCGAATATGATTGTGGCAATCATGTTTCTTCTCTGTGTGTAATTATTTACCTTAGGTCCAGTTGAAATCCATAAAGTGAAATATTCAATTCAAAATTTTTCAAATTTCCCTGAGCGAACCGATTCTTCTGATTCATTAATAATCTAAATTTTTTTAGTTTAGTTTTTTCCGATATTTCATTGAAATCACTATGGTCCATTAGAATCTAATGTGATTTTTTCTTGCGGGCATTATTTTATTTTTTGTGGTCATATACAAAAAATAAAATAATGACCGCAAGAAAACGAAACATTGGGAATCCAAGTGTCCAATTATATATTCTATATAAATTTTATTATTTACATTTCACTAAATTTTTCTCGTATTTTGGGTTTAATTTATGTTGACGAAGAGATTTCCCGATGGCAACACTGAGAGAGAAGCCAAGAAAACGACAAATATACAAACCTTGGAACAACTTAGCAAAATTTTTAGTCGATGCTCATCGGTTCTAATGGTTCTATTATACTATCACACATTCACCAAAAATAAACAATATAGATGATTTGTATATATACATGTATAGGGATTTTAATAAATAATACGTACATGTGTATAGGTACTGGTTCTTCTGGTTACGTTTTTCTCTATGAAACCGTTAGCGTTTTTATTTTTGTTAAATACATTTCACTAAAAATATGTAGAGCTTCAAAAAGTTTTGCTGTTTGCCTTTCTTTTTTCATATGTCATATACACTGTTCAAAGATGTAAATATATATTTTTTTAACACCAGCGGATTAACACAATTTTTGGTATGGTTTTTCTAATTTGTATTTTTGATGTTATTTGAATTGAATTTGCAAGAGAAAATCACAGTAACAACAATAGTGTTTAATTGTAATTGCATATTCTGTACACGCACTCACACACGTACACGCTTTTGTTAAACAAAACAAATCGACCGGCCGTCAGACAGACGGTCGAAGTATTTCTACTTCTCTAAGATAGTTTAGCAACACTCAAACCTACCATCAACCGCCAAAATAGCAAATCGAAAGAGTAACAATGATAACGGTAATGACAATTACCATTGATGACGAGGCGATTATTACTATTTCTATTTGTATTGTAGGATATCCATCATACGCCACTTTGCACTTATATTCACTTACTCCAACTCGGACTTTCGGATTTTTTTTTTTCATTCTTTTGTTTTCATACTCATCATACAACAACAATCATTAGAATTTTCCTTTGCACATGTATGTGTGTGTGTGATTGGCTGATTACTTCTTCTTTTTCCAAATATTTCTCGCACAGCACGCACACTCTTTTGAAATTGATATGCTAATTATCAATTATATTGAGGACTGTGTTTGGATGACAAGCAAAATGGTATCGATGTTACTTATTCACTATGCATTTTCTAATTACTTTGTATTATCACAACCATCATATACGTTAAACAAACGCTGACGAGTATATGGATCAACCGCGTCAAGCTTTTAATTGATCAATAATAAACATTTTTCATTCTAATTTTTGTATTAGAGAATACAAAATAATAATTCTAATATGTAACACAATAAAATATATATATTCAAAAATTGACCGTTCCCGTCCATCGGCTACTATTAAATAACCATTTTTTGAACGGACCGACCTAGCACACAAGCTCAGGCTGCTGCTTCTGCTATGATTCGAGAAAAATAACAGACTAACCGACTATAACAAATTGTTTGCGAAAAACAAAATCACGTAAAATATTAACGAAAGCGCACCATGTACCAAACACGCGGAACAAATATAGCAGACTGATAGGTGTCTCACTGGGTAAGTATTTTTTCACTCTCTCGTTCTGTTTGTATAGGTATGTGTGGCCCTTCGCGGCGAATACATTCAAAGCAGCGCTGTCGACTGCGAAAACAATTTTTTTCTGTTGCGTTTTGAAGTTGACGTTGTTGGAGCCTTTTTGACATAATTTTAAGCTTATATTATATACAAATAAAAGTATATTGAAATAATTATATGTAATTTTAGGTATGACTTTCGAATTAATTTGCAATTAAATATAAATGCATTTATGTTCTTAATTAAAATTATTTCCAAAATATACATATATTACAAGTAATACAATTGAAATCGACAACAGGGAATGGTAAAAAGTCACAAAAATAATTGCCTGAAAAACTAGGGCACAAACGAGAGGGAAATGAATCGGGTAAAGAAATAAGAACTTTTTACAGAAGTTTGTAAGAGAAGTTTTTTTTTTTATTTAACGGAACAACCGGGGTTGGCCTGTCGCAAACTGTGACTTTTGCGACATACGTTTACGACGGTATAATACGTATGTCGCAAAAGTCGTAAACCTAGTGTAGAAAACCTAATTTGGAATTAAAAAAATTGTGAATCGTTTTTAATTTAATTTAGTTAGGCTCCCCGATAAAAGGTATGCAATAAATGCTATATATTGTATTTATTTATTATACTAGATTTACATCTCTCATTCACAACTTCAAAGTATTCTTGGTTTTCGTGGTCCATAATGTCCATCCAAGCTTTAGCTGCATCAACGAATGACTAGCTACAATTTTGAAAATTTGTAATTAATATGGAAGTTGGCTATAATAAGCCAAAAAGTGATTTTTATAAAATTCTCTCTAAACAGCAATTCACTTATGCAAGACTTAAGTAGTTTTCCTTCCTTCCAGTTTTTGCAGTAATTTGTGAAAGGTTAACTATGAACGAGTACCGACCGTCGAGTAGTTTATAGTAATTTTGGCTTCGAGTTTCCAATTGAAATAACTATATTCTCAAGTTTTTCAAACTCGTTAATAATTTTATGAACATTCCTGAGAATTGAAACTTCTTCGCATATATTATCATCTTGGATATCATTCGCTGCCTATCTGAAGGGTCCGAAGTATTTGGAGTGTGCGACATTTGCTACTTTTTCTACATTTACGACATGTATGTGACGTTTACGATGTTTACAACTTTGCGACAGTATATATATATATATATATATATATATATATATATATATATATATATATATATATATATATATATATATATATATATATATATATATATATATATATATATATATATATATATATATATATATATATATATATATATATATATATATATATATATATATATATATATATATATATATATATATATATATATATATATATATATATATATATATATATATATACCCTGCCAGCATTTCAAAGTTCCATTTCATCCTCATCGCTACCACAGACTCGTTAATGTCGCCACAACCATCGCGGACTGTGATGGGAGAAGCATATCAAAAAGTACAAAATGTACATGAAAATATTTTGCCATCACTACTGTTACAAGAGCCATTTTATTTTTTGTGAAACGCCAAGCGCATCCAGCTTGTTATATTTTTTTTTTTTTAATAAAAACGAAATTAAAGTTCTGAAAACATAGATATTACGCTTAAAATTGTGAAAGGTATATGGTGAACAATTTTCGACTTTCCAAATAGAATAAAGTGATCGTTTTTCAAATATTTTTCCAGGCACGCTGTCTCCATCTTCAATATCGTTTTTATTTAAATAAAAAATAAATTTTAAGCGAAATAACTGAAAACATAGTTATTTCGCTTAAAATTGTGAAAGGTATATTAGTAATCAATTTTTGACTTTGGAATGGAATAAAGTGATCGTTTTTCAAATATTTTTCCAGGTACGCTGCATCCATCGAGAATAAAAGCACTGGCTGATAGACGCTACAACATGTAACTTGCCACTTGTAAATTAACATCATTCTATTATTAATGAAAAAATTATGTTAAATGTGTTGTGATAGTGCTATAAATGTTATATTTATAAGAATTTATAAATGTTTAATCAAATTAATAAATATCTAAACAATCGTGTTTTACTTCACCACAATGATTCTTTTACAACTATCTTCAAATTCACTTCTTCTGATTGTTTGAAGGGGCTCTTATTGGCGTCGTTCTAAACTTATTAAAAAAGGCACCTAATAATTGCACTCATGCGATGCCTTTTTGTAGTAACTTGGCGTGGTTCAACTTCTCAATAGTGACAGCGCTTTTCCGTATTAATATTTATACCGTAAAGGTATTAATGTATAAACAGAAATGTATAAACAATTACCAAATAATACCAAAACTGGATATCATATCCACCGAAATATCTCTGTGCTGCCGCTTCGTGCATTGGGGTTATCTGGTCGGTTTTAATATTAATTAGTCGCAAGAAAGCTGTAAATCACCATCATCGCCAGCCCGCAACACTTCAAATCCTCATCTTCTTGGAACATTTCGTCCACCATCGCCAAAAATGTAGTTATAAAAATAGATATGTTAAGTTGGCAAACTTCTAAAGGGTGGTTAAAATTTCAAGGGCCGATGTTGATTTTGAATAAAACACAAACTATTTAGGAAATTATTGTAATTTTATTTTATTATGATATATTGGTATTACTCAATTATGTATGGAACAAAATATCGGCCAAAAGGGCGCCGCGACCTCGGTGGCATACCTTCATCCGATGGTCCAAATTTTCGATGACGCTGAGGCATAATGGAGGTTCTATGCCGTTAATGTGCCGAATTATCTCATCCTTTAGCTCTTGAATTGTTGCTGGCTTATCGAAAAAAGTCCAACGGTGTCAAATCACATGATCATGACGGCCAATTGACATCGCCATTAGGTGAGATAACACGGCCATTGAATTTGTTGCGCAAAAGAGCCATTGTTTCGTTAGCTGTGTGGCAAGTGACACCGTCCTGCTGAAACCACATATCGTCCACATCCATATCTTCCAATTCGGGCCATAAAAAGTTCGTTATTATCTCACGATAGCGAACACCATTCACAATATCTGCCTGACCGGTCTCATTTTGGAAAAAATACGGCCCGATGATGCCGCCAGCCCACAAACCGCACCAAACAGTCACTCTTTGTGGGTGCATTGGTTTTTCGACAATCACTCTTGGATTCTCATTCGCCCAAATGCGGCAATTCTGTTTATTGACGAATCCACTGAGGTGAAAATGTGCCTCATCACTGAAGATGATTTTATTCGAAAATTGATCATCCACTGTTGCCATTTCTTGGAACCATTTAGCCCGTTGTTGGATTGTGTATCTCTCCATGGTTCAAATTGAGTAAGTTTGAAATAGAGAAATGTAAATAAAATTCGGAAAATTCGGTGTGGTTCACATTCAACATCGGTCCTTACAATTTAACCACCCTTTATTTCGGGGTGCGGTAAGTGTATGCAAATATTTTTGGAATTCCATTATTTTCCGAGTTATGGCCACGATGAACATCCTAATGAGTACGAGGGAAGACTCCTCTCAAACGCTGCACGAAATTTATTCACTATAGAAAAGGAGACTCTGGTTTGACAGGTTGAAGACGAGCCAATATAATTGCTTGTGAAGATGACATAACTTTACGACGCATCGGCGTAAGTGCCCAATGTGTCGTTCCGGAACGAACTAGTTTGAATGAACGGTTGTCATTAGGAACTAGTTCGTTCCGACACGACACAAAAAAATACTGATGCCTCATCGGGACGGTATCGGCATCAGAGGGGGAGAATGAACTTAATAACCACCTTAAACTGGAACTTATTACCCACCTTTATGGTTAATTTTGAATACGTAAAGGTGAGTACTAAGTTCGAGTTTAGCTGCTAAAATTAAAACTAAATCTGCAAAAATAGAATAAAGTGATATCTTTTTACTGCAAATTTTATTATAGGTGGATGGGGAATGATGCAATGCAAAAATTAAAAATGCTTATTTTCGGTGAAATAAATTATTAAAGAAAAGTAACCGTGCACTGGTAGAAAAAAGGCGGTATGTGGCCATTACCGTTTGGTATTATTAACTTGATTCACGTTACCTTTTAATTTTGGTACCACTTTGTATAAAATCATTTACATCTGGTATTATTATGGTATTAACTATCACAACCCAATAAACACAAGCATTTGAGAAATGCTTATATTCAATACGCTTTCAAACATTCTTTCAAAGAATTACCTTAGAATTCAATTTAGGAAATTGTTGAGAAAATCGCGTTCTCAACAAAAACCAGACATTACCCTCAACAGTAGAATTCAACACGTTAGCAACAATTTCTCAGCATATTTGCAACAACTTTTCAAACTAATTTTTATTTTAATGCTTCAAACCTATTGGAGAATTTGTTGAAGGCAAGCAATTTACAAGGCCATTTGAATTAATGTTGAAGATGGGATAATGGAGGTTCTATGCCGTTAATGTGCCGAATTATCTCATCCTTTAGCTCTTGAATTGTTGCTGGCTTATCGAAAAAAGTCCAACGGTGTCAAATCACATGATCTTGACGGCCAATTGACATCGCCATTAGGTGAGATAACACGGCCATTGAATTTGTTGCGCAAAAGAGCCATTGTTTCGTTAGCTGTGTGGCAAGTGACACCGTCCTGCTGAAACCACATATCGTCCACATCCATATCTTCCAATTCGGGCCATAAAAAGTTCGTTATTATCTCACGATAGCGAACACCATTCACAATATCTGCCTGACCGGCCTCATTTTGGAAAAAATACGGCCCGATGATGCCGCCAGCCCTGGTCGCCAGCACTGGTAGAAAAAAGGCGGTATGTGGCCATTACCGTTTGGTATTATTAACTTGATTCACGTTACCTTTTAATTTTGGTACCACTTTGTATAAAATCATTTACATCTGGTATTATTATGGTATTAACTATCACAACCCAATAAACACAAGCATTTGAGAAATGCTTATATTCAATACGCTTTCAAACATTCTTTCAAAGAATTACCTTAGAATTCAATTTAGGAAATTGTTGAGAAAATCGCTTTCTCAACAAAAACCAGACATTACCCTCAACAGTAGAATTCAACACGTTAGCAACAATTTCTCAGCATATTTGCAACAACTTTTCAAACTAATTTTTATTTTAATGCTTCAAACCTATTGGAGAATTTGTTGAAGGCAAGCAATTTGCAAGGCCATTTGAATTAATGTTGAAGATGGGATTCACTATCAAATTGATATGGTGTTACATGTGAAAAATACTCATCCTTGTGTTTGTTGGGAACGCCGTAACACATGATATGTAGACGTTGCGACCAATTGTAATTAGTCGCCTTGGTAGTTTAGTTTTTTTTAATGCGGCTTGTAAATAACAATAGTTTGGGATAAGATGACGAAAATTAAATGAATTCAGTGAATATAGCGAAGTATAGGTAAGTATAATATTTTTTAGCATTATTTATGTTTTCTAATTCGATCATCCTTTAATTAGATGCGCAACTGACATACCAAAACCTTCCAAATGCAACAACAGACGACTTGAGGGATGCAGTGCCTGAATTGCGACATGGAGCTGAATTGGGAGAAAAACTTTGCATGGAGAAATAATTAGGTTTTTGTATGTATGTAATGTATTAAATGAAGCACGTAACAAAGACATTATACGTGTGTTTTATTAAACTAAATATTATTAAACCAATACCATTTAGGTATTATTTGGTAATACCGCACTGTTTATATATCAATACCTTTATGGTATAAATAATAGTACCGCTTAAGTATTATTTTCAGTATCATATTTGTACTTTCATAATACCAAATGATACTTTCATGATTTGCGTTCCGCCTGTACCATTCGGTATTTATATTGTTCCATACGGGGTTGGCTAACTATCAATAACGCACGGTATCGATTTGAGTCCGTATGGTAAAAATTTTTCTATGGGTGTGAAAATGGACAATTTAGCGCGATAATGTCAACTTAATACTGGCCTTAAACAAGTATTCACCTATCGCTTCGGTTGTGTTTATATACTATAGGAGCAACCCTGAATTGTCTACGCTACACGCTTAAGTTTTATTTTAGGCATATCCGATGTGTAAGTGTTATCGATGATTTCGTCAGTATGTCGATAAAATAAAATGAAAAGAGCTACACACATGAGTAGCAAATGAACTCAAATAGTGAGTACTTGTTTTTTTCGCCTCGTAGTGAAGTTGATTTTTTGTACATTATCAGTAGTGAAATAATTTGAAAATAATACGTGGTCATTTATATTTCATATTGTTAATAATAATAACGAAAAAAGTAAATAATAATATTCGATACAAACTCGCGAAAGAAAACAAAAGAGTTACAAAATGTCTGAATTGCAAGAAACCAATGGAACCAATGGAGACGTTCCAGAAATCGAATTGATTATTAAGGTATAATATTTAATATTATCTATCTTGAAAAAGGGGTTGGGGGGGAATTGTTATACATAATTGTCCTCTGCTGCCTGATGTGATGTGTGGCAACATTTTTGTTGTCGGTTTGCAACATTTTTAGAGGTTTGCAACATTTGTTTAGTCGTTTGGTAGAATGGAAACATTTTTGTCCGTGGGGATCAATGTAGTCGTTTGCCACTATCGCTAATGTTGTCATACATTTGAGCCGTTCCAATAGGTACGTTCGTGTACTTAATGGGGCCATCCAGGATAGTTCAGTTTTATTGTCTATATAGGCCGATGTCTTTATTTCAACTTGAAGCTGCAATTATTTTCATATAAACCAAGTTTAGTTAAAGCGCGGTTTATGAGTCCCTCACCGATTCCTTGAATTTATGTTGTTTGCTGATTTTACAAGTTAAAGATTTTTCTCGGAAAAGCCCGAGTCGTGAGAGATAGCCCTCCAAAGGGTCAATATAATTTTGGTATATCTCCTTCATTTATTACTCAATCGCAACGATCTTGGTGTCATTTTAAAGCTTGTTCAAGGCACTTTTTGTCCATTTAAATTAAACGCATCATAAAGTGTAGGAGTTATAACCAAAAATATAAATATTTTCGTTGTATCTCAAAATCGTTTAAATAAAATGCACCTTCCAAAATTGACCTATGAATACGAGAAGGAAAAATTTACCTTGGTTAAATCAGCACACCAAGCTACAAGGAAAATGATGCATTAAATTGAAACAAATCGGTAGGCGCCCATAAATTGTAGTTGCTTTTCCTGCGGCAGTAACGCATAAAACCAAATTGGGAATAGCGAACCTATCACAGGAATGGTACCGATACTCCAGTTTCAACATTTAAATATTTATATATACAAATAATTTCTATACTCTCTTGTTGAGATTGAGTTATAATTTTATAAAAAAAAATAGTTGAGCCCATTAATAAATTTTTAGTTTTATTTTTTTTAACTCGATTTAAATTTTAATTGGAATAATTTTGAAAATATATTTTTCATTTAAGAAACAATTAGATATTTTTGTTTTAATTTAGATAGAAACGACAAAATTGCTATTTTAGTGACTGGTTCCCTTTTTTCAAAAGACTTTTGGTTTTTAGCAGATTTTTCTCCGCTGTTACTACTAACAAATTTCATTGTGTGTAGAAGCTACATACCGCTTTACGTTACAAACAAGTTGCTGGCCCTCTTTCTAATGCTTGTGCTACCCCACCCCTCCGTCATCCTACCCTTTGCTATCTTCTTCTCTATGCAATTCAAGATATTGATGGAATAACTGAAGATGTTTGGAGTTTAAGAAGATGACGATGATGCTGTTATTGTACTCGATACTGTCTGTCTGTCCATCTAATAACTTGGATAAATAACAGCCAACAGAACTGGTTTCCTGCTCAAATCACCCAAAAAATTCAACATTTCTTGGTCTTTTACCCAGTCCCTCCCTCTGCCCAACAAACAAATTTCGTTAGCAAGTAAGCTCAGAAAGGCCTGGCTTACATCTCTACTGTAGTATAATAGTGTGCCAACGGTTGCGTTCTTCTTTAACGTTGTTGGTTGGCACACCCTCTGGCCACCTGACTGTCACGTCTTTCTTTCGTTTTTAAGTGATAGCAAACATCGTTATGAGTATTTCAAGATAATTGTTTTTATCAACGATAAAAACGTCCTCACTTGATGGGTCTTGGTAATGTTGTAGGGGGGAAAGGGGGTCCGGTTTGTGTTTGTTTAACTTAGTTTTTGTTTTCCTATTCATATACACACATATTTTGTTTTACCACCACCATATTCGTTTGCAATTTTTTTCTAACCATAAGAATTTAGCTTGGGTGATGCGTCATCATTGCGCTGAAAACAACATTTCAGAAATTTTTATGAAAGAACAAACTTAAACATCCGGCAAGGGGGTGCCCTATTTGTGCTTCGTCTTAAACTTCGATTTCCATGTGGCAAATGGTATCCACTTTCATATGCAAATTTAAATGTCTAACATACGATGACGACGAGTTTGAATGCATCAACTCTTTCCATTTGAAAACTACGGCTGCATTAGAAGCTACCTACCTTTGCTACGTTACAAACAAGTATTTGTGTTGTTGGCCATATTTCTAATGCTTGGCGACTGACTTATTGTGTTGTCCCAGTCCTCCATCCTCCAACCCCTTGTCATCTTCTTCTCGTGACAATTTTCAGTATTATTATTATTGCGTTACTCACTCTAGCGCCAATGATTTTTGCCGTTGCATTCCATCTTCGTTTTCATTTCATCGTTATATGTGCTTCACACTCTTAATGTGTACGGTGGTAGGGAAGCGAGAGAGAGAGGAGAAAGTGAAAGTTCACACAGCATAAATTGTTACATGTTTTACTGAAGTTTGTAGCACTGAATGGCTTTTGCTTATAAACTTGATAAATGCAATTCTAAATAGACGACATTCATACTCACCGACAGTGATAGATGAATCCAAAATATTTTCAGTCACTATGGGAATTGTTGTATAAGTCAATAAATAAACAATGTTCTATGAGTCAACTCTTACTTTCTTTGTCAGTCATACGGATAGGGAGTCATAATATGCGTTTTTCTGGATATGGACCAAGACTTTTTTCAATTCGGTAATTTGCTATAGATGAAATGATGGCCAAAATATTGCCTGGAATATTCATATGTGTTCTAAAAGTACTATACTTCACCGAGATAAAGATAGGTTTGAGGTTCCATATGGCTTAAATGATGGCCGAAATTTTGCAAGCCATAAACATATGGTTATTTCAAGCACAATCGAAACTCTGTTTAACGAATAAACGATTTAGCGAAAGCCAATTTAACCAAATTTCAAAGTCTTAATATTGCGCATTCCAAATAATGAACGGATGAACAAAATTTACGTTCAACTTTGCGAAAAAACAATGAGTCGAACTAAACTTTCTTTAGACAAACATCAATATTTGATGATGGTAAAAAGTGAGAGATTCGATAAAATGTTTCGATAGCCCAATATTTTGGACTGAATAGTCTAAGTGAGCGATTCAGTCCATTGTGAAACCACAGTTGCTGAACTTTTCTCTTATAAATGTGTGGCTGCCCAATTTAGCTAATTTACAATAACCTCCTTCTTATAGCCGAATTCGAACGCCGAATAGGAGAAACTGGGTTTGAACCCACGACCCGCTTTGCATACACTGGGTCGTGGGTTCAAACCCAGTTCGGGACACACGTCAGCTACGCTGCTATCCATCACTGATAAATAGGAATTGAGGCGGCTGCACTTTCCTTATCTTAGTTGGACCAAAACTACCCTGGTCTGCCTGGGGAGTTCTCTCTCCTCCGGTGCTATGGGCGGTGGTTTCGCAGTAATGTGTAACGCCGTTCGGACTCGGTTATCAAAAGGGAGGTCTCTTGTCATTGAGCTTTACATAGAATCGGACAGCATTCAGTGATAAGAGAGAAGTTCATCATAATGGACTGAGTAAGTAAGTAAATCTGAAAATAAATCGGGCTGCCACTTTAAACTAACCTAACCTGAGGACCACCGCTATAACTAGTCTTGGAAATTTTACTTTCCAATCTATTTCAATGTCACACCTGAATTGGTAATATTCGTCCTTTGAATACATATAAATCTCGAATATCCCCATAAGGGGAAAATAGTAAAATATTCCTTAAAATTTTTATTATTTTCCGGAATATTCCACCAAACCAAATACATGTTTTCAAGAAGGTAATAAAAACTACGTGTTTGCCCTAATCATCGAATGGAATAATTTCCATATCTATAAAACTCATAGTTATAAACGTAGCGGCACAAATTCAATGAATTCATCGACTACGGTATCACAATTGTAGTCAAAAGTTTTCCATTCGAAAGAAACTATCTTATCTTACATACCTCGATTGGAAAAAAATAAATAAAATTCTTACCTCATACATGTTCTTCTCAGAAGCAACAGTGTGGTATGTTGTAAAATTCGCAAAAAAAATTCATCGTCTTAGAACACTTCTTCATTCAGTTATAATTAATTTTATTGGAAACATTTTGGTCTAATTTGATAGCTAACGAGATAAAACATAAATATGAATTGAAAATTAATGGCAATGCAAAAGTTATATAATGATTATGTTTAGAATTCTCAGTGTTATTGACATGAGCTGTTGAATGTCTAAATCCTTTACAATTTATTCGATTTCCATAAATTTTCGTTCAAAATTCATTATGCCCTCTATGTCGAACACGGTTATAACGATCTCCCAGGGACCGGGATTTTTAGTTCGTTATAATCGAAGTCAAAAATACAATGATTATTTTTATTGAAGTTGCAAGAATTTGATATAGTAGATATCGTTTATAGGAAAATCAAAAAATTCGTGATTTTGTTTATAAGAAAAAAGTTTCTTATAGCCATACATATGGCCATTAGAAAATTCTAATAGAAAAATAGCTATTTTTAAAATAACAAAATAAGCGCCATCTATATCTCAAATTTGGAACTAAATTTACATTACAATGGATTTATGGTGTATAATTAGTTGCAAAAAATGTACAGAATGGGTAAATTAATTAATATAACATATCACATTCTATAATACAAGCTGAGCTCTATCCAAAAATGTGTACGAATACTCCATAACAATCAGAGTTGTCGAGATATCGCCACTTTTATATAGTGTGGGTTGACAAAACCAACGTTTAATGGAAGTAGGAACCGAGATCTACTCAAACACGTTTGTAACACATCGAAATATCGATTTCCGATATCGATAAAGTATATATATTCTTGATCAGGGAGAAATTCTAAGACGATATAAGCATGTCCGTCCATATAAACCGACCTCCTTATTTGGGGTCTTGAGTTTTTATCAAATTTTCCTGAAATTGGAAATCTAGAGGTATTTTAGGACCATCAAAAAGTGTACCGAAAATGGTGCCTATCGGTCCATGTTTTGGTATAATCCCCATATGGACCGATTTCCAGATTTTGCTTCTTGGGCATCTAGAAAGTGTATTTTCTATTCGATTTGCCTGAAATTCTAAAATCTAGAGGTGCTCTTGGACCCTAAAGACGTGTGCCGAAAATGGTGAGTACCGGTCCATGTTTTGATATAGCCACCATATAGACCGATCTCTCGATTTTACTTCTTGGTCTTCTAGAATCCGTAATGTTTACCCAATTTGCTTCAAATCGGAAATCTAGAGGTATTCTAGGACCATAAAGACCTGTGTCGAAAATGGTGAGTACCGGTCCATGTTTTGATATAGCCCCCATATAGACCGATCTCGCGATTTTACTTCTTGGGCTTCTAGAATCCGTAGTTTTTACCCAATTTACCTGAAATTGGAAATCTAGAGGTATTCTAGGAAAATGAAGAGGTGTGCCGAATATATTGAGTATCGGTACAGTTTTTGATATAGCCCCCTTATAAACCGGCCCTCCGATTTGAGGTCTAGATTCTAGAACTACAATTAAATGAGCAGAATACTGTGTACATCCTTCCATGTTTTGGTGTAGCCCCCATTACACCGAACTCCCGATTTAACTCCTAGGGTTTCTAGAAATTGTAGATTTTATCCGATTTGCCACTCACGCTTTTGTCATGAGCGTGACTCACACACGAATCACGAAAATTTTCATGAGTCACGACAATTTCGTGTCACGTGCACACCTCTACTCCATATAGACCGATTTCACTTATTGATGGTATAGAAAGCGCACTGATCATGAAAATTGCTGGAAACTGAATGTAAAATTTCCAAATTTCTCGTAGCCATTCCCAGCAAAAACTAAGTAATCACATCTCATTACAATTTACATTACCAGGAGTAAAACTGTAATTACACAGTGCATTACATTGCGGTGAGTTATAATGACTAAGTTGCAATGACAATAATAAATACTTCTCGGTAATTTTCGAATTGATATTCTCAAAATGAAATGCATTTGGCTGTTAATGACTTAATAAAATAGAATAAATTATGGTATCATTAGATATAATTCACATAATTGAGCATTTACTTTAAAAAAAAAAACTCAAAAAGAATATTTTATGTAACGATAATTCTGAAGATTTTTCCGTTAAGAAATATTCTTCACGAATATTTCACAATAATTGGGTTTTAAATTAATGACATTACCATATTATGTTTTAAATAAATGCTATTATACCTCATTCACATTACACTTTCAAAATCGACGTCACTAGTTTTCAACTGTCATGTGGCTTATAAAAAGGGATATATAAAATCCACTTTTAGTAGATTTTGAACATAATGTGAATGGGCTATTAGGTATATTATAACGTAATTCACGAATCCAACTCCCTTAAACAACAACATTTATTTCTATTTTAAGTGTGAAATTTGCGTGTAATCTTATTTATTTATTTATTTATTTATTTATTTATTTATTTATTTAATCAACCAACGCCCTTCTGGACAACATGTTGATAGAAATTCAATCAATAGAGCTCTAGTATTCCAAATAAAAACTTAACCTTATAATTAAAACGAAACTAAAAAAAACTTAAAATTAAAATCCTAACGCACAACCCTTTATACATAGCAAACAAGAAATTAAAACGCATTGAGTTTGAAATTGTCAGTGAGATGATAAATATTTGCATTATAGAGTAGATAAATAATTTAACAAATTCTTTTTAAATGTAAAAGGAGTAATAGAGAAATTTTTAAGGTGGTGAGGTAGCGAGTTCCATAACCTGGCTACACGTACAGAAAACGATCTCTCAAAGACAAGATGGTGAAAATGATCCAACAGCACCTGTGTATTTCTAGTCGTATTCAAAAACGTTATTGACTCCATCAAATACCGTGGTGAACCAAATTTCACCACACAGAAGAAAAAATACAAGCATCTCAAGTTTAAAAAGTTGTCAAATGAACAACCCAAAAACTGAAAAGAGTAGAAGTCGTAGTTATCACGCGCATGTGAGCCATAAACGTATCTTAAAATACCATGAAAACAAGAATGTAATTTGCGTAAGTTCGATGCATTAGTACCTGAATAAACCTCCAGTCCATACACAATATTCGGCATGAGTAGGGCCTGAGCTAGTCTGTGTCGTACATGAATCGGTAGAATTACATCAATACTATATAATTTCCTTAGAGTCAGATTCACTTTTGAGCAGACAGAGGAAATATGACCCGTGAAACTCAGTCCGGAATCAATATCAAATCCTAAACAGGAAACGGAAGTGGAACAAGGTACAACAGAATTCTGTACCGTAATACTTGCAGAGTGATCGCGCGCCCCATGAAACAAAACACAATTAGTTTTCCGCACATTTAAGCAGATATTATTCTCGTAACACCACACAGAAATACGCCCAATATCGTCGTCAAGTTCCCGAATGCAATTACCCAAAGAATAATCCGAAGAATTATATAATTGGATGTCATCCGCATAGATCCCAAGCTCAGAAAAATGAACACATTCACAAATGTCATTGACATATAACATAAAAAGCAACGGACCTAGAATGGAACCTTGCGGGACACCATAGTGTATTGCACGAGTCCCAGATGATCGACCGTTAGATATGACAAACTGCGATCGATCCGACAAGAAAGAACGAATTAACACACATGAATAGTGCGAAAAACGGAACAGAGAAAAAAGCTTATTTAAGAGAATAGTGTGGTCAACAGAATTAAACGCCTTACTTAGGTCTAATATTGCAAGTATACCCGGATTCCTACGGTCTAAAGATCGTCTTATATTGTCCGTGACATGAATCATTAATGAAGTTGTGCTATGGTGGCTCCTAAAGCCAGATTGGCAGCTGTCCACCAAGGAATGTGATTCAAGATATGCACACATCTGATCCTTAAGAATTATCTCAAACGCCTTAGACAAAGCAGGTAGGACACAAATCGGTCTAAAGTCTGAGCATTCCTTGCCAGAAGTACCCTTTTTTCGTAGAGGAAATACCTTAGCCAACTTCCAATTCGCAGGGAATATTCCAGTCATAATAATCGTATTGAAAAAATGTAGAAGATGTAGATGATTTGTACATTTTTGTTTATTTCTACAATATTCGTTTCTATTCAAGTAATGTTTATATTACAGCATTACTCGCCATATTTTGATACATTGTAATCGGCTACATTTGGTTGCCTGATACAATAAGTGGCTATTTTGCAATCTTTGGTATATCTACGAATAAGTGATTACATATTAGGTGATTATATGCTTTAAAAGCACTACTTATTTCATGGCCAAAGGTATGTCTGGGGAGAAGTACTTTCCTCCTAGGACATGCGTATGTAAATGTAATCCAGAGCGATGCCGGGTAATGAGAGTTTTTGCTGGGTTTAAATAATTGAGATGAAAATCCACAGATTTTAGATTTCAAATCATGGCGTTATTTCATCATTTTCTTGGGAGCTACCATGGTGCAATGATTAGCATGCCCGCCTTGCATACACAAGGTCGTGGGTTCGATTCCTGCTTCGACCGAACACCAAAAAGTTTTTCAGCGGTGGATTATCCCACCTCAGTAATGCTGGTGACATTTCTGAGGGTTCCAAAGCTTCTCTAAGTGGCTTCACTGCAATGTGGAGCGCCGTTCGGACTCGGCTATAAAAAGGAGGTCCCTTGTCATTGAGCTTAACATGGGAATCGGGCAGCACTCAGTGATAAGAGAGAAGTTCACCAATGTGGTATCACAATGGACTGAATAGTCTATTTGAGCCTGATACATTGGGCTGCCACCTAACCTATCATTTTCTTGCACACTTGCAAGAGATGTTTATGATTCCTCTAAAACTCAAACAAAAAATGGTTCTTATAAATTCAGAATCTGATCTAGTCTTCATAGGTAAAATCTTTACATTTATCTGTCATCAAACCCCCCTGAAATTTTCAAAGGAAACTATTATATTTGGTGTTGGGTATTTAAGATTCTGCCCGGCCGAACTTACTACTGTATATATTTGTTTTTATTATTTCTTTTGAAATATCCGAATAAATGTGCTGAATTTTGCTCTAGATCTCATCACTTTGTTTGGTACTCTTTGGTGTAATCTGAATGATTGAAATCGGGGCTTTGTTGTGATCATTTGAACATTTAGAAACTTTGCTCCGACTATCATTTCTTCACTATTTTGTAAGTATGCTTGTATTTGCCGCTTTGTTGAAAAACAATTTGCTTCTCAAGCTAGGGAAATTTGATTGCAAAAAAATGTGGAAAGTTGATTGCAAATTATTAGACATCTCCATACCATGAGTCTCCCCCTCCGTGTTTAAAGACTTTATCTCCAAAAAGTAATACTATTATCAGATAGTCCGGACCGAATTTATATATTTTTTTGGAGTCAGCAGAAAATTTAAGCAAACTACTTACTTTTCAGCAGTATGTCTGCATTTCCAAAATAGAACCTTCTTGTAAATTAATTAATTGATACAATTAATTTTTTAATTGAAATGGCTTCAATGACGAAAATGATAGCATCAATCACTGTTTTAATTGGAAATTAAAAAATACTTGATTATAAAATTAATAGATTTGCTTTGAAATTTTCAAATTTAATTGATGTTGATTGCAAATCTCAAAATTTTTGAATTAAATGCGTCACTTTTTATCTGACTTTGTGTTTTTATTTCATTAAAAAATTGATTGTTTGAAATAAATTTTTATTTAAAAATCAAAAAAATGTCCATCACTTTTTTAAATGACATAGTTTCCGAGTTTGATTTAAAAGATAATTGTATCAATTAATTTTATAATTAAAAAATAAAAATTTTCAATCATTGACTAAACTAATGATACTATATTGATTAAAAAGTTAATTGTATCAATTATTTTATTAATTGAAAAATTGTTCAACTTTAATCAACTTTTTAATTGGAAATATTTTGGTGATTTTTTCTGTGCATTCAGTGTTTGCTATTAACAGCAGTCTTTTTTCCAAGAGTGTACATGTTACACAGATTGTTGTTGGAACAAAATAGTAATGGGTCAAATGTCGCTGCTACAAATGGAAACGACAAACTACGAATTTTCCCTATTTGTTCTTTGAACTTGTATATATTTTCCTATGCTTAAAAATTCGACTATTACATCGGAGAAGTATTTTTTTTTAATTTGGAAAATAATTAAAAATCATAATATCTAAATTGAACTCTTCAATAAGACACTTCTTATTAGAAGTAATGTCACGAGTTTCTATTTTCATTTTGTTTACACCAACAAATATATAGAATTGCCGGCATTTGTAACGTCATTGCACTGGCATTCATTTCCACAAAATTCTCAATTTTTCATTATAATTATAAATATCACAATTTTTATTCTTTTAACAGTTTCTTGCTTTCTTGTAATTTTGTGGAGTATTATCATGAGAGACGAGTGTTGCATAATAAGCTATAATAAACGTACAAATTATTTATTTATAAATATGATGGATGACCATATTGGTAGATAGGTGCGAAGCTAGCTCACTCGGCATATGGGTATATAGACGTGTATTTTTTATTATTGAATGTGTTATTGCATTTGCTTTGCTATTGGTGTTGCTGGTACTTGTTGATTTAGTTATTTATTATCTCAGTGGCAATTGTAAAAAATAAACGTATATATTATCGTTTCAATGAACATCTCGAAAATATTCTTGATGACATCATGATCTTCATCATCATAAAAATTCGAAATCATTGTTTTAAAATGTGGTTTCCCAAATACAGCCAAAAATGAAGAAGTGACGATGTATAATTATGTACACTTTGATGTGATTACTTTTCCTTTCAAATGGTTTCATATTTGGCCATGTTGGCACTTTTGAGGAGTAATTTAATTTTCTTAGTGCTCGTCAAGATTGATACCTATCAAGAATCTTAACCAATAAACGATTTTTTAAACGTTTTGTGTTTTTGTGTTTTATATGTCACGTGAGTCAAGCGTCAAAGTTGTTTTTCCCCATATCTGTTCTGTGCCTTTAGTTTGCTTTAAATAAATAGCTCAGCTCAGCTTTTTCAAGCACACCACATCCCGCCATGAATGGAATGTTTTTTTTTTTTGTAGCGTTTACACACTGACATAGTCATCACTCACTTCACTCTAACTAGCACTCGATTTCAATGATGTCATATAACAAGCAAAGGGTTAGATTCTTCGTCTTGTTCTTCTTGAAACCTGAAAAATATTTATGTTTCGCAACACACACATACGAATACACTTGCTTGCCTAAGTATTAAAAATATAAATTAATTGAAATATTATCGAAATTGTTTTATGAATATATGTATGAAAAATGAGATATTTTGCCGTCTCCAGTGCCAAACAAGTATTTAGCAAATGTTTCGATGTGCGCTTTGTTTTTTGTTGCGGTAAAGTTGTTAGGATTTTTAATACATTACCGGAAATTCGCTTCAAATTGAAATAAATTTAATTTGTTTGGTTATAAGAATTATTGTACAGTTCTACTTGTTTTGGTGTACACTCGTAGAAAAAAAAAAATCTGCTAAAAATAGCAGTCGATGTCTGCTGTTATATTTTTGTACTTCAGGGTAGAGGTGTGCACGTGAGTAATAGTTTACTCACACTCACACACACTCACGACTGAAAAATCATACTCATGCACACTTACGCACGATATTTTTGGTAGGACTCACGTTCACGCACACTCACGAAAAGAAAATTTGTACTCACGCACGAAAACGCCGTGACTCACGAAAAATACCGTGACTCACGAAAAATATCGTGACTCACGAATAGTTTTATGTTTAATTTACCTTATCGAAGTGTCTGAAAACATGAGCATTATTAAAATCGAGAGTGTTACTAAACTCTTAACATCTCAGGTGTCACTAAAATTGTAATTGAATTTAACACTTAAGCGTTTTCTGTTGGTGAGCAGGAATATTTTCGTGAGTATAATTCGTTACTCACGCACACTCGCGAAGATATTATTTTCGTGACTCACGCTCACGCACGACATTTTGGTTTGTTAATCACGCACACTCACACTGTTGTCATGAGCGTGACTCACGTACGAATCACGAAAATTTTCGTGAGTCACGACAATTTCGTGTCACGTGCACACCTCTACTTCAGGGTCTAACGAACAACAAATTATAAAATGTTTAGGATATAAATTGTTCCCCAAAGCATATTTAAGAACCAATAGTTTCTGGTATATTTTTGCACTGTAATATACTTACAAGCTTCAAATTACGATCAGCAAACATTTTGTTTGTTGTTATGCCTCAATTTGATAAATATTCAAATTATTGGGAAAATTCTATAGATATCCATAAAATATTGTTTTAATTGTGTTAGGATAGCTCCTAAGTTGGTATTTTTACTTGTTTCAGTCAAACTAAAACATGTTTTAGTGTAATCGAGCTTAAAAAATAACAGAAAAACAGTGACTGCTTTCCCTTTTTCAACAGAATTTTTGCTGTTTTAGAAGACTTCTCATGCCTTTACTAATAAATTTCTTGGGGTGTAGGCATTTTCTTTATTGCATTTTATTATATGTTATATATTTTTTTTAGATACATTAAGGGCCTGTATTAATTAATACAAATTTAAGTTGAATTGACTGAAATGCCAGCGGCAAATTATTGCAATTGAACATTGAGTTCCTAGCGGAACATACGAATTTTCCTAAAAGTTTTGCAATGAAAAGTTGGACAAAAAGTATCCAAGTTTATAGAACAGATACCAAAAATGGCTAAAAAGTGTTATGACCCGGAGTTAGTTAAGTTCCAATTGGCTACAGCATGATACGCAAGCCTCCGGTCATCCATATCGCCTCTGCTGAGACAGGGACATGAGGCTTAGGTCCGCGATAAATGTTGGCCGGAAGCAGTTTTTTTTGACGTCGAAAGCCTAACATGAATATCGGATGATATTGGTCTTTAACCAATGCGGTTAATTAAAAATTTCAACAAATCTCCCTCAATGAGTAGGAGTGGGACCGTTTTCATTGTTTAAAAAAATCGATGTTTTTCTACCATATAAAAAAATTTTATTTTTAATTGCTTAGAGGACTTATGAAATCAGTTTTTGGTGTTGCGATGATTTCCAAACGAAATGTTTTCAATGGCCGTTTCAAAAATTCAATCGATATTTTCCAAAAAAAAACGTCATTTAGAATTTATCCTTAAATTTTGTTATTTAATTGTGATGCACGACTATATTTCTAGTTCATTGAGAAGGAACTTTGTGTCATTCGCGTTTTCGATCCTTCACCATCAAATTCGACACCATCAGAAATTTCACAATACTATTAACGGCCATTTTCATGTAACTTCGTTAGGCTTTAGCTTCCAGTTAACTTTAACGGTTAACTTTAATTGAAAAATATTCGACAGTTAAGTTCCCAACTGGCATATGGAATATATAGGCAAGCTGGCAGCTATGTCTATAATACGGTTTAAAAGTTCGTTAGTTAACGGAGAAATAACGGAGCTTCATGAAAATGGTGGTAAGGGAATAAAGTTAAAACTCTCAACAATTACGAGCTATATGAATTGAAATATGAAATATACAAAAACTTTCAAAGAAATAACCATAAAATCTTTAATCTGAAAATTTGTAATTGTCAGGAATTGAGTTCTTAAATACGATAACCTATTTTTTAAAGTATTGAACAAATATGTTTAAACCCACACATTGGGTTTATAAATTTACTTTAATCGCGGTATACATTTGGTTTCTGTGGTACCGTGGTGCAATGGTTATACTGCCCGTGGGTTCAAGCCCAGCTTCGACCGAACACCAAAAAATTTTTCAGCGGTGGATTTACACCTCCCAGTAATGCTGGTGACATTGTTTCAATGTTTCTCTAAGTGGTTTCACCGCAATGTGGAACGCCCCTCGGCTATAAAAAGGAGGTACCTTGTTATAGGACAGCACTCAGTGATAAGATAGAAGTTCAGCACTGTAGTACCACAATGGACTCAATAGTCTATCTAACATAACCTAGCTTTTTTTGCTTTCTTCTAACGGATAATGCTGGATACTGGTACAGATAATGTAATCATCTTTGAGGCCAATTTTTAAATTATGCTTCGCAAGTGTGTTATACCCAATTATGACTCAAATTAAAGGTTTCAACACCTGTTAGTTCATAGCCATCAGAATTTCCCATTTCCTACAGTTCTTTTCGTCCCATATAAACTTCGTTTGCTCGCAACCCTTCCAAAGAGACCCAACGTCCCCGCCATAATTAATCATATTTGACATGATTCCTTTTAAGATGTGAAGACAGGGAGGAAAAACGTCTACAAGGACATTATTCGTTCCACGAGCGCCCTCTTTAGCCCGAGCAACTGCTTCTTCATTTCCCATTATTCCACAGTTACCAGGTATCTAGCACAAAGTTACATTATGCTGTTCAGCTCTGTATGACAACGGCTGACTCCCTTAGCCCTAGTGTGTTGTTGCCCCAGTGTTGCACTACTTTATCCCTCATTGTTATTTCGTCCATTTTAAAGTTTTTGCTAAATCATAATACTATAAATTAATCTACCCCTATGTATATTAGCTTGAAGTTAGTTCTATCTATTTAATAAGGAAAATTAGATTCACAAACTGTGTTGGTTTAAATCTAAAATCACTATGCTCACAATAGCTTCGTCCGCAAATCCGAAATTTTATAATAATCACATTCAATATTTTTCTTTAAGGCCTCGACAATCGATGGACGCCGTAAAGGAGCATGCCTTTTCTGTCAGGAATACTTCATGGACTTGTATCTCTTGGCCGAATTGAAAACCATCAGTTTAAAAGTGACAACAGTTGACATGCAAAAACCACCTCCAGATTTTCGTACCAACTTTGAAGCAACACATCCGCCAATTCTAATTGATAATGGTTTGGCCATATTGGAAAACGATAAAATCGAAAGGCACATTATGAAGAATATCCCTGGTGGATACAATCTCTTCGTACAGGTAAGGTTTTTTATTTATTTCTGAATTCAATATCGAATAGAAAATTTTATTCTAATTTAAAATCTATGAATCACAGGACAAAGAAGTTGCAACACTTATTGAAAATCTGTACGTAAAACTCAAGTTGATGTTGGTGAAAAAGGATGAAGCTAAAAATAACGCATTGCTGTCACATTTAAAAAAGATCAACGATCATCTTGCCAATCGTAATACCCGTTTCCTTACCGGTGATACCATGTGTTGCTTCGATTGTGAATTGATGCCACGCCTACAGCATATTAGAGTGGCCGGCAAATATTTCGTGGACTTTGAAATACCAGTAAGTAGAACATTGACATGATATTCACTTGGAATCTCCTTTGTACTAAAAATATTTACATCTTTCAGACCCATTACACCGCCTTATGGAGATACATGTACCATATGTATCAGTTAGATGCCTTCACCCAATCATGTCCGGCCGACCAGGATATTATCAATCATTACAAATTGCAACAAATGCTGAAAATGAAGAAACACGAAGAGTTGGAGACACCCACTTTCACCACATCCATTCCAATTGATATTTCGGAATAAGATTATTCATAGAAGTACCCATACAGTTTCAATCCAATGAACTACGAGTATTCACATATAATTTGTTTTTTTTTTTTTTTTGCTTTATTGAGTAGTTCTTCTTAATTAACCCCATCCACTTTTTGAGTAGTGCAAATTGACAAGATAATTTTTATACGTATAGGTGTATATGTTATAATTTTCTTTCGCGCGGATACATTGATGTGTAAAATAAAAAATTACACAAATTTTTATTTAATTTTTTTTTTGCTGATAGAAACCTTGTTTTTATCCTTATATGATTGTTAATATGTATTAAGTTTTTCTACTACATCTAATGTTCCTGAGCTCATAGAATCTTCCAGCTGGCGAAGCTGATCCCTCGAATGGGCTTCGAAGGGGATGTTTCCTCGACAATCCAAACATGACTTTTTTTTTAACAATATCTTAATGACCATTCTACCGCATTTGTACTAACAGAAAGTGTGTTGTTTTAACATAATTTTTATATCATACAGTTTTATTTAAAAAAATATATATTTGCATATAATTTTTTTGTATATACACATACAACTACAAAAAAAAACGAATAAAAGTATTTCTTATATTTGATACTAATTCTTGCGGTTATATAATGTGAACTTAACGGTAGGTAATTTGTTTGTAAGAAATGTTAATGATAATTTTGTCAGCTGAAAGGTGGGGACTAAGTTCGAGTTCAGCCGCTGAAAGTATATACAATTATACTTTTAGCGGCTAAATAATGCAAATTTTATTATAACTTGATGGGGAAAGAGCCCAAAGCAACTTTTCATAAAGTTAATCGGGTATGTTCTGGATTTCCCTTCAAATAGATTTCACCTTTCCCTTTGATTTCCCCCAAACATTTTTGGTTGTTCTTGGTTTCCCGTAAAACAAGATTTTTCGAAAATATATTTTTAAATCTAGTTCGTAATGGGCTTTATGCTATTTTATCACCCAATACTTATCAAGCATAAGGAAAACATAAACATATAATTGACAAAGTTTTCTCGCCTGTGAAGGTAAAACAGCTTACAGAACAAACCCTACGGGAACAATTTTCCACAAGTTTTTCATGTGAAACCCAGAACATACCCGAATATTCTTTTAAATGGATTATTAAAGATTATTATTATTATTATTAAATCGTGAAAATGACAATTTTATCTTCTAAACTCGAACTTAATACCCACCTTAAGGAAAAATTACCTACATCGGTATTGGTCTGGACAAAATCTACTACATTTTTTCTTTCAGCCAAAATTGCTGCATCTGTCATATACATATTCAATACACAATTCAAAACAGGCCAATAACCCATAGAACGGAAACAAGCAAAAAACAGGCCGATTGCAATAATACCAATATTGTCAAGCATTTGAATGATACAGAAAAAACTAATATACAGTTGGGAGATCAAAACAATAACTTTTTTTTTGATTTTTAAGATTAATTCTAAATCGGGCTTTAAAGGTATCTAAATCTGCAACAACAACGTTGTATGTATTATATATTTTGTTGTATTTTTGTAGCGAAAACTAACCCAAGTATAGAGATTGGTTACAAAAACTATTCGAAGGTCATTGCCCTAACCTAATGGGATGGTAAAAGATAGATGGGCTACCCTTCCACTTTCTTTCGGTACTTTTTTAAACTGAACTTTTGTAAGGCGAGAGCAATCAATATGTTAACATTATTTTAAAATAACTACCAACAGTCATTTTTCGAAAAAAATTAAATTTCAGTTCAGTTCAGTTTAGCTTTAAGTTGAGTACTATGTTCGGGGTTTTCACCAAAACACTGAATTAAAAGTACAAATATATTTAGGAACACGATTATAGTTTGACAAAGTCTTGCAAATTAATGGATGGAAAAAATCCAAGAAATTGAGACTTTTTAACAAACGAAAGGTTTAAAAAATAAATTTATTGATCTACCATCTCCGCTACCTGTTTTTCATATTCGCTTTAAACTTGATATGGCAGCACTAGGCAAACAGCCCTGTTCTAATGTCATAAGTTCAGTGCTGCCAATCTCTCAAAATATCCGCCTTTCGTGTTTTTAAGTTTTGGAATGTAAATTAAATATGTGAATTTAATGTAATTTCTCTGCACTAGTTTTGATCGAAGCATCTCTCATTTATATGTAAGTTAATCTATTTATCAATCATATAACAGCAACACATAAACGTACAGATGGTTAGGATGCCTTGTAAAGGAAGTTTCGCACGAGCAAGTTTTTTCCTGTGAAAGTGTTATTTCTTGTCAGTGATAAAAGAAAGGGAGAGGTATCCCAATGGAGCCTAAAGTAAGTTGTCGATTTAAATCGCAACATAATCTTTTCTAAAAATAGTACCACTAATTTAACAAACATATGTACCAGAAGTTGCGCAAAAGGATGCCACTATATAGACCTCATGAATCGAAACCAACACGGACTCAGTGACAGAGGGACCTGCACCCAAAGAAATTTGTTAGTAAGGATAGCAGAAAAGTCTGCTAAAACAGCAGAAAGTCTGCTGAAAAAGGGACAGCAGCCATTGTTTGCTGAAATAGCAAACATTTCCTGCTATTTTTTGCGATTACACTAAAACATGTTTTATTTTGGCTAAAACAAATAAAAATGTCAACTTAGGAGCTATCCTAATATAATTAACAAAATATTTTATGAATATCTATAGTATTTGACCAAAAATCTGAATATTTATCGAATTGAGACTTAACAGCAAACAAAATGCTTGCTGATCGTATTTAGGAGCTTGTAAGTATATGACAGTGCAAAAATATACCAAAAACTACTTTTGGTTCTTAAATATGCTTTGGGGAAAATTTTATAACCCAAAAATTTTATAAATTATTGTTCATTAGGCCCTGAAGTCCAAAAATATAAGGGCAGACATCGACTGCAGACTTTTTTCTATACTTTGCACCGATGTCATTGTAACGCTACGTACGTGGTTCATAAAACATTGTCTTCTTTTTAGGACATTGGTTAATATAATGAACACGATGGCATAAACGTTTTTGGCATTAACGCCCATTTTCATAAAGCAACGTTAGTGCTAGGTTAGTTAACGACCTTTTAAATCGTACTATGGACATATGTATATATTCCATATGTGGGTTAGGATCTTAACCAGAGAGAAGATATTTGCAATTTACGTTCCGCTAACTGACAGTTAAAGCCTAACGGAGCTACATTAAAATGGTAATAATCTTATCGATATTTTAATGAATTTTTAAAGAATGGGGTTTGGTTTGTATTCTAAAAACAAAAATATTTCATTAAATAATGTGTTTTAATATTTTACCACTTTAATCATCATAAATTAAAAAAATAGATTAGGTTCTCTAATGTATGTATTAAAAATGTATTTGATTTTGTATATAAAACAGTAAACACTTTTATGCACTTTGATTAAATGGTTTTTGTTTAAAACATTTATTAATAATTAACAAATTGTCCTATGTACAGAATTATTATGGTTACGTCTTTGTTATGCGACAAGGTTTTATAAACTTGACTCGATTTTTTATTTTATTGTACTCGGACGGAAGAAAACAATTGAGAAACGTATTGGTTAGGAAACCTGTAATGCCCCATATTTTCTTATCGTCAACAATGAAAACAGGTGCAGAATAACCACTTTTGAATTGCGTGTAGTGTAACGTTGCAGGATTTGCTAAACGACTTACAGGTATTGTGAAAGCTTCCTCCACTTCGTCCGTATTTATTATCAATTCCGAATCTTTAAAATTATTAACTACTCCAATGACTGGCATAATAGCTGCTGTATGTGGTGGTTTCATTAAACTTCCACAACCCCATATATTTACACGACTTGGTGGAAGTCCAATTTCCTCCTCAGTCTCTCTTAAGGCACAGGCTATAAAATCCTCATTTTCATCTCTAATACCTCCTGGGAAGGAGATTTGTCTCATGTGACGTCTTAACAAACGTGATCGTCGAGTGTAGAGTATTGAAGGATTTCCACTACAATGCAAAGTAAATTGACCTTTGTATCTGGTGATGCTTGATTGATTTATAAATCCAAGTACATACCCTGTGTGGTCAGTACAGATGGCTATCAGGACAGCTGCAAATGATTTTTCCCTCTCCTTGCCTTTCAATTTCATGCCTACAGGAGCGGCGCTTTGCATTTTTTCTAGACATCTTTGGCGATTTTCCTCTGATAGTAGGACTTCTGGAGCTATGTCATAATCATGTTTCGTCTGTGTGTTTCTCGGAGCGTCAGTGTGTGACAAACGGACTCCACCTCTTTGAATGAGTGAATTCAGGACAATAGAGAAAGGAGAACATTTTCCTTTTGGAAATAGCATCTCACCTTCTTGCAATCGTTTTAAACGTTTTGACCAAAGAGAGGGACGTAATAAATATTTATATTTTTGTTGTAACATCTGTTGTTAGTGTTGTCAATTGCACATAAATTGTATGTGAAATTGGCGTTATGGCTATTAAAAGCGTTAGATCGAAGTAATGTTTATATTCGAATAATGGACTTTTGATTCTTGCAAATTAGACAAATTGTATTTTTATCAAAGGAATTTATGCATGTTTTATGTTACGAAAAAAGATCGAAGTACACAACTTGATTTTCGATCGATCAATCTTCATGTTGATTTTTTATAAATTGTCTTCAACTCATACTTCTTGTGTAAGTTTCTTTTTGGAATTTTGTAATCCAACAATTGACCATTTTTACTAAAATCACCTAAACCTTTTTTATGTTGCCCAAATGTCCAAAATCCATTAACCGTCCTTTAATGCCGTAAAGATAGAAAATCTTTGTGGTACAGATTTAGATTTTCGCTCCATCGATTTGAAGTCGATATTTTAATATATTTTTTCCAAGACTTTGTCCCGCCTATATTTCTCTTTCTATAAAAAATGTCTTATCCTAAGATTAATAAAAAGGATGGGCAAGCATAACTTGTAAAAATAAATTTATTGCCGCAGCACCCATTTCAATACGATACAAGAAAGTTTCTAGTTCTTGCTTCGGCAGAACATATACTAAAATTGGAACGATACAGAGAAGATTAGCATGGCCCCTGCGCAAGGATGACACGCAAAATCGTGAAGCGTTCCACATTTTTGTGATTTTACAATTGGCGAGGAGGAAGATGGATGAGCTGACAGACAGAGGATTTGAGCTGTTCTTCACGGATGGATCAGTTAACGAGAATGTCACAGGAGCCGCTTTTCATCATGTCAACTCAAACACGACAAAATCATATTATGTTGATAAGAGATGGTCATCGATGTCGGCGGAGATTTTGGCTTTCCGATAGGTTGTTGCCTTTGCTGAGGATAATAAATTGTCGAATATTGCGATCTTGTCGCCAATGACAAACATTGTAATTATATCCTAGATGAATTCATAGAGAGGGTGAATAGTACCACGATTGTTGCGGAAATTCACTTCGTGCCTGGTCACTCTGGCGTCCGCTTCAATGATATTGCCGATGCGGCGGCGAGGAATGCGCATATGGTCGGGTATCGGTTGGACATGGGATGGCCAATCAAGGACGCGAAGAATGCAATGGCGAGTGTATAATGGCAAGAGTGGAAGCAGGAATATGAGGAGCTTGCACGGAAGGGTAGCAATTATTTTTACGAGATATCACCAACGATTGTGAGATCGCCCTGGTTTAAGAATTCTAGATTGGCTCCGACGGAGCAGAAAATGATGAATAGGGTTCTTTGTGGTCACTGTTTTTGTAATAGCACATTAGCTAAAATGAATGTTTCAGATACAGACCAGTGTGAAGAGTGTGATTTAGAAGACACTGCGTCGCATAGAATATGTTGTTGCCGTAAATATGATGATGCAAGGAGATCTTTTCGTTTACTGTACGATTTCTACTCAGCAGAATCTGACAGTTCTTGTGGATTTTTGCAAGGCTGCTAATATTGAATTGTGATTTTGTAAACCGAAATGTCGAATAATGTGATGTCTGCAGAAAGATTTATTTGGAGTTTACCGACTCAAAGGGAGGAGTTGGAATGAGAGAATACATTAACAAATTCGTTATGGCTTAATATTTCTGTCAACAGATAAAGAAGTGGGCCAAGGAGTCTTTACTCTTAAGATCAGACAAAAAAAAAAGCTTCTACGTCGTGTCAGCTGACGAAACATGAATCCACTGAAACATAACGGAGCCCAACATCAACTTTTAAATTATTTATAATCCCCATTATACTAACCAAGGGTTAAATAAAACGTAAATTAAATTTTATTTGTTCTTTCTAAATTGTATTTATTTATTTCAAAATTATTACAAAATGTTTATGTAAATTTCTTAAAGGTATCTTCTTTTAATTGCATTACGCATCATCTATACATTTGTATCTATTTATTTTAATGTGTATACATGCATGTAAAAACTGAAAACAAAATTGATCATTTATTTATTTATTTATGTGTAAATATGTATGGAACATGACATGAATATAAAGTCCAGCCGAAAAAAGGATGGAATTAAAAAAAATCCTAGTCCAATATTTGGTGAAAAGTACGCGAGCAGAAAAATCATGGGAATATATAGAAAATAAAAAAAAAATATTTGGAAATGTGAAATATAGCCAATTGAAGTTTTTTTTTAATATAGTTTTTAACTATTTTAGTGAATGTCGTACCCAAACAAAACATCCAATAATTTTGTTGGAAAAATTTGTGGAATAAAATAGTAATAAATGAAAGCATTAATTTGACAATGCTCTGTTAAATCTCGCTACTATTATCAGTAGTTTTTGTGGATATGGAACGTTTTGTAGTAAACGCTAATAAAATTCGTTAATAGCAGGGAAATGGATAAACCCGAGGACTAGCCACTCGTGTGTATGGACCAGTCCCTGTTCTATGCAAAAAGTATGGAAGTTAGCGATCACTTAAACATTGGTTTGTCATGGACGGGGAAAATTTACATTTTAGCAAACGACTAGGCCTCATTCAATGTCCTCATGAACCAGTCTGGGATAAATTTTTAGGAAATTAAAAACTTTGGAAGATACAATATATATATTTCAGTAAATATGTAGATCCAATAACATTTTGATATCAAAAGAATACAGAAAACCGTCAATTATATGCAAGTTTAAAAATTGCAACAAACTGGAGCAGTGGTACCAGTCCTCTGATAGATCCGTTAGTGGCAATTCGCACCATTTTCCCATTTTCCCGGTAGGTAAAATAACACAACTAATGTTAACTGAGTGATTATTAACAAAGAAATTTTGAACCACATATCCAAATTATTTCTTGTTCCCAATTTCATTTTATTTTTTGGAATATGGTTTGAGAGTCTCTACTTCTAATTTCCCCTTCTTCCTATTCTATTGGTTTTGAGGTCCTTATGATATATTTTAGAATAAGTAATCCCGAAATTTAGATATAGACTGTATATTTTATTATTAGTATTTTCATTTCAAATAAAACGTTTTTTTGTTAACCAAACAAAAACTATTTCGAGTCAAATGAGATATTTTTCATTTCAAATTAAACCGTTTACAAAGAAAGTGAAATTTTTTTCAATTCAAATGAAACCATCAAAAATATATATACTCAATCTTGACTTCAAATGTTTGCTTTGTTACAATTGTTTTTTTTTTTAACTACCAACATTACAAACCATTTACATGTTTTTGCGATCATATGTATTACTAAATTTTTAGATAAAATAAATTCTTCGTATCATGCATGGTCATGGCGTAGTTATTGTAATTTCCATGAATATATATGAATATCGTCCTTCCGTTATTCTTTTTTTATAATTCACAAGATTAAAATAATGCACAAATAAAAATTGGAACAAATTCGGAGTAAAACGGTAATATGTTCTAAATGGTTTCATTTGAATTGTGAGAGGTTCCATTTAAAATGAAAAATTGTTCATTTCTCATTTGATTTTAGATGGGTTTCATTTTGTTAGAAAACACTTTCTTTTAGTTTGAAAAAGGTTTCGATTGTAGTGAAAATGCTATATCTGCTTACATGCTCCATACATATTTAAATCTATATCAGTGTTTGTGTGTATGTATATACATTAGCATTTAAAATCTATATGAGGAGATCCATTCACATCACAGTCATCGATTTTTGTCTTAGTTGATCGTAGTCATCATCATCATCATCTCAACAACAATAAAAATGTACTTTGACCACGAATGTTCATATAATCCTTGTATTTGTTTTTTTTTTTGTTTGTTTATGTATATGAGTCTATGTGAGTTGATGTGTAAATTGAATAGGATAGATAACGGTATAAAGGAAGGATTGATTTGTTTTTTTCTTGTGGGTGGGGATTTGGGACGGGAGAATTATGCTCAGTTGTGTTAAAAAACGGATGGCATTATCACTTGTTCAACAAATTCGTTACTTCTACATTTCCTATATATGTATGTATGAATGTATGTGTATTGTAGGTATGTTAGTATTTCTTTTTGTATATTTTCTACTTATTTTATTATCTAATTAAATATTAGTTTTATTGTTTGTTTTGGGTTTTAATTTATTGGTGTGTTGTGTGCACCACCACTGCAGCACATATTACTAACACTAAACCAATATGTTTCGTATATGTGTAGAAGAGTTGCAAATGTATTAACTACTAAGATATACTATATGGTAGAGTTTTATGTGTATATATATAACAAACATTGTTCTAAACTTTTTTCTTTATTTTTAACTAGTTAATGTATTAAGAGTTAGACTAGATTAGGACTAGATATTTTTCAATAGGACAGATAGAACGAGATAGAGAAATACATAGATATAGTAGTAAGCTAATCACTATAGTTTTACTGGGAGAGACCAGAAATAGTATTTTCTTAAAATTTTCTATAACTACAGTGGTATGGGTGAGGCAAATGGTAGTGAACTATAGCTTGATAATCTATTAATCGATTAGCTGACCTTTTAATATTTGAAAGGGTCACGCAATATTCGAAATGCGAGTCATTCGGGCCTAAAGGTAAGTACTATGTTCGCTTTTCGAGTTGAAATTTTCGCGGTTACTTTATTAAAATACTTCAATATAAAGCAGATAAATTAACTCAATTGATACGCAGTTTCTTGTTCCTCTAGATTTCGGCAAGACTTTACAGGAATATGTTTGTTTTCATTTATAATTTTGATTATTTCATGAAAAGTAGTCGCGAAAATAAAGTGATTTTCAACTCGAAAACGGAACATAGTACCACCCTTAAGTTGAAAGAAATTATTTAATAAATTTTTATATCCAGAAAAGTTTTAAGTATGGATGCGTCGACTCATTTCAAAATGTTCCATAGCTGATACGAAAAGCAATTTGACATAGGAATTTCTAGATAGCTAGCTGATATTTATTTTATTGACAATTTTTACAATTACGGGGTTTCCCGGGAACATGATTCTGAAATTTTGCCATATTTTTCTTTCGATTTCTCCTGAATTAAGTGCGGGAATTCCTCTCAATTTTTTTTCTTCACAATATTTCATAAAAATATTTAGATGATAAATGCATAAAATATTAGTATCATTGCGACAAAAAACGATTTTCAGTACCATTGGGATCATTTAGTCTAAGTAGAGAGAAATGTATAAAATCGAAATTGTATTCCGATATTTGCCTATGGTGCAACAAAAAAAAAAATATTGTCTGATTCAATCACAAAATTAATTGATGCAATTAATTTTTTAATTGAAATGTCTTCAATCACAGAAATTATAGTATCAATTAAAAATTGATCCAATTGAAATATTAATTGATACTATTAATTTTTGTTTCAATTAAAAAAAATTGTTGAATCAATTAAATTTTTCAATGAAAGGTTTTTAAAACTCAATTAAGACTTTAATTGTAAAATTTTTCGTGAAATTTTTTCTGTGTATGTATGTGCCCTGTCTAGCCAAGATACTAACTGTTTCCAATTTTTTGAAGGAATTATGATATTTCTATAAATTTTTGTATTAGAAAATATTTCGTCTTTTCCTACATTGTAATTCCCTCCATCAAGTATTTTTTTCTTTGAGCTGGATTTCGGGAATTTCGAATAAATTCTGACTTTGCCGGAAATGGAAAATGTACGGAAAAACACTTTTTAAAAGCCACCGAAAGCATTGTCGATTAAGTTTCTTTCAAAAGAAAACTACTCGAGTTCAAGCGTAATAAATCGGCTGCACTATATTTCTTTAGAAAATCAAAACTGGTGATTGTCGACCAGCAGGCGGGGATGAAAAATCAAATTTTTAAATTGTACCAACGAGAATAAAACAGAGTACTTTTTGGGTTAAAATTGTACCAAATTACAAGAATAATGGATTGCAATATAGTAACCGAAAAAAAATAACGAAGGTGCTATTTGTAAAGGTTTTGTGTGAGTCAAAATTCAAAATATGTCTCCTTCCAATGTGTTTTTTGTCAAAGCCTTTATCATATTTTCGTATGAAAATATTCAGTCAAAAGGCCGAACAGATTCGGTTTTCGCGTTGAAACTCCATACAAAACCAAAAAAACTAGAGAAATTTTTTCCATTTGTGGTACTTTGTTTTTTTTTTTTTTTTTTGAGTTGAAAAACTGACGTTTATAGAATGGCGCCATTTGCAATGTGAATTAAGAAATAATTTATTTAAAATTATTTGTGTGGGTTTATAACGCAAACACGGATCATATTTTTGTTCCGAAAATATACGAAGGATCAAAGGAGTAGCAGACCAATTGCCCAAGGAAAAATAAAATGATAATTTTCTAATAGCAAGCAGCAACCACCAACTTAATTCAATATCGCTCCCTTTTAAATGTCAGTTAAATAAACACCGCTTTCTATGTGCGAAATAATGGTTTCTATAAAAATTTTTCGCAAGAATGAACATAGTACCGGCCTAAACACGTAACACGAGGGGATTTTAACAGGAACTATTCTTCAAATACTACAAGGATATAGAAAATATGGTCGATGTGGAGTCCATATATGATGTTTTGAATATTTTAAATATGCAATATTTTATTGTCAGATACACAACGAACACAACTCGTTGAAATCTCGCGAAAAAGAATCTGTCGGATCACAATTGTTTTTGATAGAAAATAATAAATCATGAGTTCATGACGAGAAAGGTTATCGGTTACAAGTCTCCTGAATTCCAGGGCAATAAGTTGGGCCTCTCGAAATCAGCAAGGTACTTGGGAGTTCTTTTGGATTCCAAACTGAACGGGATGAAGAATACTGCGGATCGCATAAAGAGGACCTATCCATTGTACATTACAGCATTATACGCATGTCAGAAATTGGTCGGGCAAAGATGGGGAATGAGGCCTTCTATTTTTGGATCGCTTTATACCGCAGTTGTATGACCTGTGGCCACTTATTTATATGACAGGCACTATGAGGACCGCAGTCACTGCCGCTTTGGAGGTACTGAAAGGAGTTATCCCACTCGATTTACACGTATGGAAGACAGCAGAACTGGTACATCTGAGACTTAAGAGCTTGAACAAGCCGGAGAGGACTGCCTGCAGGCATACTGAAATTCTTGCCGGGCAATATAGAGAGACGGACCATATGGCCACAAACCGACACACATTATACCAAGTATAAAGTAGTGGGAAGACAGGGGGATACCCTTCGGAACCCTGAACATGTATACGGACGGATCAAAGATGGAGGAAGGAACGGGCAGCGGAATGTATTGTAAGAAGGGAGTCTTACACGCTGGATAGTGAGGACTCGTACCACTTTCTGTGCTAGTGTCCAGCTTTATCCTTTAGAAGAAACAAGATACTGGGCTCCTTTTTCTTTCAAGCTCTCACTGACCTGCGGGAGTGCAGCTTAAGGAACATACTTACATTCATCTGGTTGGTCGTTCTAAGATTTCTTTTAAAGAAAACGAGCAGGTGAAAGTTCTGGGACTGTTCCAAAAGGGATCGTATCGGAAGGAGGAAGATGGAAAGATCACATCGAGGAATCATAATGGTCTAAGTGGACATCAATTCAACACAAAATTGATGTCATCCTCTACAAGCTAACCTAACCTAACACCCATATTGACTAATCTCTCCCTTCAATATCTATACCGAAGGCTATTGTGTCCTTCGCCAGTACTGAAACATACCTAGGCGTGTATAGATTTGTATTTGGCATTTTCTTTTCAATAACTCATTCAAATTCCTTTATCTTATTTGTAAAAAAAACTCGAATACCATAAAAATTGAAAATCCTTATGAGCTAAATCAAACACTCATTGAAAGTCAGCTAATCGACTATATATATAGAAGACACAATCATAGTTTCCTAATTTTGCACTATAGGGGGTTATCTATGGATAGCCATTACACTGTACTTTCGTTCATTAATTTGGGCATTTTGGGTCTTGAACCATTGGTAACTAGTATTTCAGGTAGATTTGCTGTTGTAGACGAGGTGGTTGTTGTGCTACTTGTGATGGTGGTTATCTGTATGGGCAGATCACCAGCAACACATGATGGCGCGGTAATTCCGGAGGGATATATACAATATTTGTTTCGTTTACGTCCCAATAATGATGGACTAGATAATATCGTCGATATTGTTTTTGCGTTTTGTACTGATGCAGTCTGTTGTTGTTGTAGTTGTGGCTGTGGCTGTTGATCTTCATCGTTGTTATTATTGTGGTTGGAATATGATCTCACTGACCCGGTCCCAGTCCCAGTCGCTGCTGATGTTAGTGTTGTGGTAATACTGGTGGTTGATGTAAATGCATCATAATGTAATGGGAAATGAGATTCCAGGACACCCGATGGTATACTAATGGTATTCACGTGACTATTTGTATGGACCTCCCCCTCGTTGTGATTCGTGGTTGTTGTTATACGGTCTATGGATGAGTTGGCGCTATAATAATCCAATGTATCGCCCGAGGACATAATACTATTTATTGTTTTTTGGCACTGATCTTCAGCAATATCCTTGTCATACATAATATTGCTATCACTATAACTGAGTTGTTGCCCGTCATTGACTTTGTAAGGGCGAACGGGTGAATTTTCCCTATGATTTGTTTTAGAATCGTCTGCCCTTTGATGATTCTGATAGATTTCAACATTAGTTTCTCCCGTCACGATTTTGGTTTCACCATTTTGTTGTTTTATGGGTCTCTTATAACTATTGGCCGATTCAAAACTATCCTCCTCATCACTTGAATTCTGACTGGGCTCATGAACATTAAAGAGCGGATGATTTATGAATACCCTACCCATGCGTTTATATTGATCCAGATTGCGTTTATCTTCGGCGCATGTGGAAAGGTTTTCAGTAAATTTCGGTGCTCTACGCATTATTTTGGGTGTGTGGAGTTGTGATTCGAAAATTTCTTCAGAGTTCACACCATTCCTAGTGATCGCATCGGCAGTGTTTGTCATGTGGTGTAGATGACGATCAATGCTGGTGCCCAAACTATTGCGTGATGAAACACTGGATATTTCCGATAGTGTTTCGGGACTTGCTAAAGGAGCCACACCCCAATTATCGATCTTATTGTTGTCAGCTGTGTCTATTGAAGCTCGACGCAATGGTGGTATTGCCAAAGTCCTGGGTTTGTTTCCACTTCCCTTCTCGGAACAATGACGTTGCAGATTATGTTGCCGCGGTGGAGTTTGTTCCTCGAAAAGCACTTGTTTCGTTCGCGGCGTATGACATTGTTCTATCGTAGCATTGCAATTGTTGGCCATACGTGTAACCGCTAAAGGACTTTTACGTACAGCCACCGTGGTGGCAATACTATTGTCCACCACCGAGGATATATCACATTGTATGCTGCTCAACTGACTTCGACTTAAAACACTGCCAGCTAATGATGATGCTTTACTGGAGCTTATACTTTCACTAAAATGCGCATGTTTGTGGGTCATCAATGGACTGTGTAAATTTGTAAATGATGTTTCTAAACATACTCTTTGCTGATGCAGCAGCTGCTGGTGTTGCTGCTGCAGTCCTGACAATGACGCATGCATTAGAGCCTCGGTTTGGTTCATCGTTGTATTCGAACGCGTTTCGGCAGTATGGTGTGATGCTTGTGACATAACATCGGAATGATGATGCTGATGAATATCAGCACTGGAAAGATTGTAACAGCTGTAGACGTCCTGCGTACTTCTATGGAATTCATTGGATGTCATTGAGAAGGCATTCGATGCTTGTCGATGAGGTTTTCTAGGACCACTTGTTGTCACCACCTAGAGAGTGGGAATATTTGATTGGTGAGAAAACATTAATTTTGCAATGATAGAAACTTATGTGGGTGGTGTGCTAAGTACTTAGCATATCCAAAAAAGAACAAATAATTCCACATGCAATGTACACAAAAAGCCAAAGATATAAAAAATAAATTCTTTCGGTTTTTGAAAATAATTTGGGTAACATTTTAAAACCTACAAATTTTGTTCGCCAGACCATGGGAAGGAAAAACAAGAACAATAGTTGTTCACCACTTAGGTGAATTCAAACAAAATAGCTTTCTAAAATTAAATTTTGTGTTGTTGCATTACTGCAGCAACAAAACGAAATAAGAATAAGATTAAGGGACTTGTAGTTATATGAAAAGATGATGTACAGTGGGAGTAAAGATGATTCAATTTGTAAGAGGATATTTCCCAAATGTTTTCTTCATAAGGAGTTAGCATAAAGGACCCAAAATTGAGTTATCTATCCCAGCCAGATCTATACTGAAGACTGTGGAAAGGTTCATTCGCCCGAACCGAAACATGTACAGTATATGCGTGTATAGATTTGTATCTGGCGTTTTCTTTTCAATGACTCATTAATAAAAAAGGTTCCTTAATCTAAAATTGTCCATTAAGCTCGAATAATAATTGTAAAATTAAAGAACAATAGTTTTATTTTTATAATTCAGTTCATTTTTATATAATTTGTACATTTTCTTTTCATTAACAATTCCCTTAATCTTCTTGTCCAATAAGCTCGAATAAATATTGTAATAATACACATTGTGTTATGTACATATTTCCTTTTATTAATTATTCCCATTTCTTCATTTATTTCGATTTTTCTCCTCTTTTATTTTCCTTTGCATCGCTGTACCTATCTATTCGCTCTGCATCACTGTTTACCATACGCATATTCAACTATTCTTTACTATGCCCGAAAGCCTCATTTAGTTGTGAAAAGTACAAGTATCATAAGGGTGAAGTGATTTTCGACACCCAACAGAAGTATATGTGGATAATTGGGGGTACCATCGGTTTAAGAATGCGATTTTTTGAAGACGATGGCATGAATCACCCCGAGGCTTGACGAGTAGTAAAGCGAGTGACATCGACCGCAGCCGAACTTCCGATAGCAGCACCCGATTCATCCTAACGCGATTCGTTCGCATATACACTAGAACTCCCCACCACCTCCTCCCATCCCCTCTTCCCCCAGGCTATACTATGAGCCACCTAACGCGGTTCGTCCGCTTCCGCGATTCGTTCGCTTCAGCAGTTCGCCTGCTTCCGCGGTTCGTCAGATTCAGCGATTCGTTCACCTCAGCAGTTCAGATGCTTCTGCAGTTCATCCGCTTCAGCGATTCGGCTGTTTTACTCGGTTCATCGTAACGCGGTTCGTTCGAATCCTAACATTGTAATATACTAGCACTCCCTCCCATCCCCTCTTCCCCCAGGCAATACTAGGATCCACCTAACGCAGTTCGTCCGCTTCCGCGATTCGTTCGTTCGTCGCCTCCTTCCGCGGTTCGTCAGCTTCAACGTTTCGTTTGCTTACGCAATTCGTTCGCCTTAGTAGTTCGGCTGCTTCTGTAGTTCATCCGCTTCAGCGATTGATTCGCTTCCGCAGTTCGGCTGCTTCAGCGATTCGTTCGCTTCAGCCGTTCGGCTGCTTCCGCGGTTCGTCCGCTTTAGCGATTCTAGCAGGGACCGAACCGACACCATCGTCATCCCCGTTCACGAACACCGGTCGGCCCGACATCCCCAACGAACACCAGTTGACCCGATACCATCGTCATCCCCGTTTACGAACACCAGTCAGCCCGACACCGTCGACACATCGTACTACAAAAACAAAACAACAAAACCCAAAACTAAGAGTTTTTTTATTTTTATTTTACTCTTTTTAATCAGAAATTACACACAAAAAAAATTTTTTCTGATTCAATCACGAAATTAATTGATCCAGTTAATTTTTAATTGAAATGTCTTCAATCACAGAAATGATAGTATCAATTAAAAAATTAATTGAAGGTCAATTAAAAAGTTAATTGATCCAATTAAAAAATTAATTGATACTATTATTTTTGTGATTGACTTTTGTTTCAATTATAAAATTTGTTGAATCAAATAAATTTTTAATTAAATATTTTTTAAAACTCAATTAAAATTTTAATTGGAAAAATTTTCGTGAAATTTTTTTTTGTGTGTATATCTACTTCTCTATTCCTGTGCCACTTTGAAAATATCTTTGAATGTAATAATGGTTTATTATTTGTCATTTCTGATTGGCATTTGAGAAATAAATAAAAAGTATGAGAACGAACGTTTACGAACACCAGTCAGCCCGACAACGTCGACACATCGTACTACAAAAACAAAACAACAAAACCCAAAACTAAGAGTTTTATTTTATTTTTTTTTTTTTAATTTTACTCTTTTTAATCAGAAATTATATCTACTTCTCTATTCCTGTGCCACTTTGAAAATTTCTTTGAATGTAATTAATGGTTTATTATTTGTCATTTCTGATTGGCATTTGAGAAATAAATAAAATGTATGAGAATGAAAATATTTGGAGCTGGAGTGGCGTATTTGTTAAATAATAAAAAATTTAATCATCGATTAAACATATTTTTTATTTTCCCATGGCACCGAAAACAATTCCAGACTTTGGGAGGTTAGGAAATAAAACTGATCATTGCATGTCTTAAGATTTTGTACAAAACTTAAATGCCAAATAGATGCAAAAAAGTATAAAATGGTGGAATATACACATAGAAAACAAAAAGATAAATACAAATTATCATAACTTTCTAATTAGTATACGCACTGCTTCAAAACATTTGAAAAACTAAAAATAAAACAAAACTGTTAAATGATAATAAATAAAATTTATTTGTCAGACTTTTTAGCGACTTTTGTGTCTTGATATTCATAACAATAATAAAATAATTTTTAAAAATTACTATACAAAAACAAATAACTAATGAAAAATTAACTATATATATATGTGTGTGTAAAAAATAGCAATACAAAAAATAAATTAAGTGCCTATTATATTCAGATATATGTATGTGTACTATACATTTATCATCATTTACTATCAGACTTAGGCAAGTAAATGCGGACGGTTATTCAAATTGATATTACTATCCAGTGATGAAGCATCATCTACTGCATCGGATATTACCTTCTTGAGTGCAGATAATATTTTATCCGGCATATGATCCTGTAGCATTACAGGCGATATAAGTACTTCATCAAAATCTGTTGAATCGGCCCATATAGCTTGGTAGACGGGTTCGCGGCTCTTCAAAACATTTCTGAAATACAGATTTAATTGAATTTTAATGCATTTATTTTATTAACTTTATCGAATTAAAAAAAAATATTGAAAAATATATATAATTTAGATTGTTAGAACATCTAGGCTAATTAAAAATATTTAAGGGTAATAATAATAATGCATATAGATTAGAAAAAAATCGGTTCATTGTATTAATGTTTTCTTTGAATTACGCGTACAAAGAAACATATCAACAATATTTTTCCATTAAAAGTTTAATTGATTCCATTAATTTTTAAGCAAAACTAAATGCAATCGTAAAATTTACTACACTCAAAAATCAGTGAACCCTCCAGGACATTAAAATCAATTTAATACTACACACAAAATTTTTTTTTCCTGATTCAATCACGAAATTAATTGATCCAATTAATTTTTTAATTGAAATGTCTTCAGTCACGAAAATGATAGTATCAATCACAGTTTTAATTGAGCATAGAAAAAATTCTTGATTAAAAAATTAATTGATTTCATTAGCAAATTTCAATTAATTTTTTAATTGATTCAATTAAAAATTTAATTGATGTTGATTGCAAAACTCAATTAAGTTGTTATTTAGAAAAGGTAACTATTTTCAATTACTTTCTGAATTGGCTTAGAGTTTTTATTTGGAATAACAATGGATTGTTATTCCAAATGTTTAATTAAAAACAAGTAAGGAAAGTCTAAAGTCGGGCGGGGCCGACTATATTATATATGGGAGCTATATCTAAATCTGAACTGATTTCAATCAAATTTTGCACACTTAACTGCACTACTAATTGTACTCCTAGTGCAAAATTTCAACCAAATTGGGCCAAAACTCTGGCTTTTAGGACAATATTAGTCCATATCGGGCGAAAGATATATATGGGAGCTATATCTAAATCTGAACCGATTTCAATCAAATTTTGCACACTTGACTATACTACTAATTGTACTCCTAGTGCAAAATTTCAACCAAATTCGGCCAAAAATTTGGCTTCTGGGGTCATATAAGTCCATATCGGGCGAAAGATATATATGGGAGCTATATCTAAATCTGAACCGATTTCTTCCAAAATCAATAGAGTTCTATTCTGACCCAAATTAGGAACATGTGCCAAATTTGAAGGCGATTGGACTTAAATTGCGACCTAGACTTTGATCACAAAAATGTGTTCACGGACAGACGGACGGACAGACGGACATGGTTATATCGACTCAGGGACCCACCCTGAGCATTATAGCCAAAGACACCATGTGTCTATCTCGTCTCCTTCTGGGTGTTACAAACATATGCACTAACTTACAATACCCTGTTCCACAGTGTGGCGCAGGGTATAATTAAAAAAATGTTCATCACTTTTTATACCCACCACCAGAGAATGGTAACTTTGTCATTCCGTTTGTAACGCATCGAAATATCGATTTCCGATTATATAAAGTATATATATTCTTGATCAGGGAGAAATTCTAAGACGATAAAAACCATTTCCGTCTGTCTGTTGTAATCACGCTACAGTATTCAATAATGGAGCAATCGTGCTGAAATTTTGCACAAACTCGTCTTTTGTCCGCAGGCAGGTCAAGTTCGAAGATGGGCTATATCGGTCCAGGTTTTGATATAGTGCCCATATAAATCGACCTCCCGTTTTGGTGCCATGTGCTTATAGAAACCGTAGTTTTTATCCAACTTGCCTGAAATTGGAAACCTAGAGGTATTTTAGGACCATAAAGAGGAATGCCAAGAATAGTGAGTATCGGTCCATGTTTTGGTATAGCCCCCATATAGACCGATTTCCCGATTTTACTTCTTGGGCTTATAAAAACCGTAGTTTTTATCCAACTTGCCTGAAATTGAAAATCTAGAGGTATTTTCGGACCATAAAGAGGTGTGCAACAAATGGTGAGTATCGGTTAAATGTTTTAGTACAGCCCCCATAAGAACGATCTACCGATTTAACTCCTTGGGTTTCTAGAAGCCGTAGTTTTTATCCGATTTGTCTCAAATTGGAAATCTAGAGTTATTTTCGGGCCATAAAGAGATGTGCCAAATATGGTAAGTATCGGTTAAATGTTTTAGTACAGCCCCCATAAGAACGATCTCCCGATTTAACTCCTTGGGTTTCTAGAAGCCGTAGTTTTTATCCGATTTGCCTGAAATTGTAAATATTCTGGTATTTGAGGCTCACAAACAACGTGTATCGGATTAAGTTTTAATCGGTCCATTTGGTAAGGCCTCCATATAGACCGATTTCACTTCTTGAGGATATAGAAGGCGCACCGATCATGAAAATTGCTTGTAACTCAATGAAAATTTCCAGATTTTACTTCTCGGGTGAAAATCTACAGATTTAAGATTTCAAATCAAGACGTTATTTTATAATTTTTTTGCACACTTACAAGAGACGTTAATGATTCGTCTAAAACTCAGACAAAAATGGTATTTATAAAGGTAAAATCTTTAAATTTATCTTCGGGAAGTGCTTGATCTGTCATCAAACCTTCATGAAATTTGAAAGCAAACTATAATAATTGATTCATGTTGGTGGGTTTTTAAGATTCGACCCGGCCGAACTTACTGCTGTATATACTTGTTTTAACTGACTGACCGAATTTTATTAAAAAGTTAATTGTATCAATTAATTTTGTAATTAAAAATTCTAAAATGTTCAATCAATGTCTTAATTAAATTAATGTTTCTATCTTGATTAAAAAGTTAATTGTATCAATTAATTTATTAATTGATAAAAATTTTAACTTCAATTAACTTTTTAATTGGAAATATTTTGGTGCTATTTTTTTCTGTGTACTTTAGCTCGTGGAATTTATTATTTTTAATAACAATTTGTCCAATATACCCTCAAAAAAATAGCTTCTGTAACATATACTCCCAAACATATTCTGCTTCAAGCATATATATTTTCAGAATTGGTCCAAACTAGATATTGTTTGTATTGTTCAAACATATTATGTTTTATTATGTTTCACCTTAGGCACACATTGATAGAAGAAACTTTTTTTGTGTGTATATATTTTTAAAGCGCCAACTGGATACTTCCATTTTTTTTTACTTGCGGCATACTCTCTTGGTCCCTCTTTCTAAACACATATATGTTTATAGGAAATTTTTAAATTAATATATTTTTGCATCCACACACATTATGTTTAAAAAATGTTATGTCCCAAACACAACATGTTCTAACATATATGTTACAAACATGTTATGTTAGTTTATAAACATTATATGCTTGCATTTATATGCTAAAAATTTGAGTTCCAAACATATAATTTTTACACCGAAACTTATGAAAAACACTCTTCCGTGTAGAGAAACATTTCTTAACGTTAATAATTTTTTATGTGGGTTAGTTAAATGAAGTCAAAAAGCGGACAAAAATTAAACACAAATGAAGTATAAAGATTTACTAAATTCGTAGAAATATTTACTTATTTTTGTGATTTCTACGTTTGTAATGCAGTTAGCATTTTCTAAAATTAACCTTTTTTATGTAGAATCAGTTAAACTTTTAACTGGATCAGTTCAGTTTTTTAATTAGTATTTGACATCAATTGTCATGGAGCTTTCGGTCGGAGTTGTAATAAAGGGCAACCGTATTGGGAATTTTTTTCAGATGTAGTCAGCCGATTGTAATAAAATATCATTAATAATTCCATCATAGTTATCAACATAATGTTATATATAGAACAATACATAAAACAAAATTCCATGCTTTAAATAAATATTATTTCATGCATCCATAAATATAAAATATACATATATTTTTTTGTTAATTTGTAATTTACTAGTATTCTATGTACATTGGAATATTTTTTCAATATGCCCCACAGTCTAAAGATATTATACGTTGTTTTGGAATATCATGCAACTTGATCTATCTTTTAAAATAATTAAAGGCATGAACGACATGCACTAAATATTGATTAATTTGGTAGAACAATAATAGTTACAAAAATATTTTTTTCATTATTTTTAAGAAGTTTTTTTTATCTAATACACTTCCCCTCATTAAAAAAGATAACAACAAAGAATTAGTGTCCTCAAATTACAACAACATTCTTTCATAAAGTTTATCAATACAGATAAATATGTTGAACTTAGATTTTGATAAATCGAATTAAAATTTAGTATTTTTATATAAAAGGGAAATCATTTGAACTAAAGTCAACGTCCCACCAATCTTGACCTTAGGCTTATGGCTTAGTACTAGGTAGTCAAACCGTGACGGACTTAAAGGAATTTGTTTTTAACTAGTAGGTACTTTTTTATCCACAACGTGTAAAAAAATATGCAACACTGACAACAGCTGTTTAACCCTTCCGTGCATGATGAGGTCCCGGTGGACCTTTTTGACTTTTAGTCATACATAACTTTATATTTTATATGATTTGGAACGTGATGGTTTACGACTTCTGGTATGAAAGTGTTTTAAATTGGAATTTAAAATTTTTTATGCGATTTTTATATTTTTATAAGTGTTCTAAACAGTTTGGTGTATTTCTGTATGATGGGGTCCAATGGGACCAACCACTAATTACATTAGCGGTTTAATTTAAACATTATCTGCATCCAATTAAAAATTAAATAAAACTGTATTTAAAAAACAAATATCTATATATGCAATTTGTGCACCGTATAAGCGTCCATCTACAGTAAATAATCGAATAATATCGTAGGGACAACTTTTGGTCCCATGGGACATCATCAGGCAGGTATGATACCTATCGGAGGGTTTTAATGAATAAATTAAATAGTACATCCAAAATAGTTTAGTAGTTTTGGCAGAAAAATCTGCAAAAAGTAAAAATTACAATCAGTCACTGTTTGCAAAAATAGTAATCATTGACAGATATTTTTTTAAAATAAAATAAAAAAATAATCCAGCTGCTATCTTAGAAGAATAAAAAACAGTATATCGAGAATATATCTTGTATTTGCTAAAAAATATCTGAATTTTTAATATATTTATTTTTTGCAAAATAATTTGAAATTTCTAAATGTTTAAGAGTTTTTAATTTTTCGGCTCTTAAAAATGCTTTTGGCAAAATTTTAAAACCTACTAATTTTATGAATTGCTGTTCTCTAGGCTATGAAATATAAAAATATATCAGCAGACGTAAACTACTGTTTTAGCAGACTTTTCAATGAGTGTAATAAATATTTGCTGGAAATGCCATCGAGACTTGCACAGAATAGATAGAACACCAGTCCAGCTATTGCAAATTTGTTACACCCTCCACCATAGGATGAGGGTATATTAACGTTGCCATTCCGTTTGTAACACATCGAAATATTGCTCTAAGACCCCATAAAGTATATATATTCTGGGTCGTGGTAAAATTCTGAGTCGATCTGAGCATGTCCGTCCGTCCGTCCGTCTGTTGAAATCACGCTAACTTCCGAACGAAACAAGCTATCGACTTGAAACTTGGCACAAGTAGTTGTTATTGATGTAGGTCGGATGATATTGCAAATGGGCCATGTCGGTCCACTTTTACGTATAGCCCCCATATAAACGGACCCCCAAATTTGGCTTGCGAGGCCTCTAAGAGAAGCAAATTTCATCCGATCCGGCTGAAATTTGGTACATGGTGTTAGTATATGGTCTCTAACAACCATGCAAAAATTGGTCCACATCGGTGCATCATTATATATAGCCCCCATATAAACCGATCCCCCGAGTTGGCTTGCGAGGCCTCTAAGAGAAGCAAATTTCATCCGATCCGGCTGAAATTTGGTACATGGTGTTAGTATATGGTATCTAACAACCATGCAAAAATTGGTCCACATCGGTGCATAATTATATATAGCCCCCATATAAACCGATCCCCCGAGTTGGCTTGCGAGGCCTCTAAGAGAAGCAAATTTCATCCGATCCGGCTGAAATTTGGTACAAGGTGTTAGTATATGGTCTCTAACAACCATGCAAAAATTGGTCCACATCGGTCTATAATTATATATAGCCCCCATATAAACCGATCCCCCGATTTGGCTTGCGAGGCCTCTAAGAGAAGCAAATTTCATCCGATCCGGCTGAAATTTGGTACATGGTGTTAGTATATGGTCTCTAACAACCATGCAAAAATTGGTCCACATCGGCCCATAATTATATATAGCCCCCATATAAACCGATCACCAGATTTGACCTCCGGAGCCTCTTGGAAGACCAAAATTCATCTGATTCAGTTGAAATTTGGTACGTGGTGTTAATATATGGCCTCAAACTCCCATGCAAAAATTGGTCGAAATCGGTCCATAATTATATATAGCACCCATATAAACCGATCCCCAGATTTGACCTCCGGTGCCTTTTGGAAAAGCAAAATTCATCCGATCTGGTTGAAATTTTGTACGTGGTGGTAGTATATGATATTTAACAACCATGCCAAAAGTGGTCCATATCAGTCCATAATCATATATAGCCCCCATATAAACCGATCCCGAGATTTGATTTTGGAGCCTCTTGGAGGAGCAAATTTCATCCGAGTCAGTTGAAATTTGGTACGTTGTGCTAGTATATGACCGTTAACAACCATGCCTAACTAGGTCCATATCGGTCTATAGTTATATATAGCCCTCAGATAAATCGATCCCCAATCACACAAAAATTGGTCCATACCAATAATTGTATATAGCCCCCATATAAGCGACCCCCATATTTCAATTCTGGCTCCCTACGTACCGTGCAATAGTCCATATCGATTCGTAATTATATGTAGACTTACCTACACATACTTTTTATTTCGTCTAATGTATACTAACTCACAATTTAGAAAACGATTTAAGATACCACAACCCAAGTAATTCGATTGTGGATGACAGTCTTTCGTAGAAGTTTCTACGCAATCCATGGTGGAGGGTACATAAGATTCGGCCTGGCCGAACTTACGGCTGTTTATACTTGTTTTTATTTTCCTTCTTTATGTGAGACTTTTCGACTACATGCAAAAAAACGTTTGGAAAACGTGTACCGAAAACGTTTTTCTTTTGTTAGAGTTTTTTGAATTTCTTCGAAAATTTGAAAGGGTTCGAACCCAGAACCCTTGGTATGCAAGGCGGGCGTAGCAACCACTGCTCCACGGTGCACAACTAAATGTATGTTTCTGTTAAATAAAGTTTGTATAATCGGCCCGTGGGCGCCGCAAGCTATGCTTTATAAATATAATTGTCTATTGATGACAATAACAACTACGTAGCTCAGTGGATAGTGTGTTGGCTTACAAATTGCATGGTCGATTCTCCGTCCAGGCGAAAGGTAAAATTTAAAAATAAAATCGAATAATTTCTTCTACATTGTTGGTATTACAGAAAAATGTGCTAAGAACTAAAAAACATCGAGGAAGTGGGAAAGATGTGAGGGAAAATGCAATTAGCCAGAAAAGATTGTTTTTTTTTGAGTTATTGAAATTGTTTTTACATCCTGAAAAAGAACAAATGTTTATCACAAAAAGTATATACTTTTCTTCCAAATAAACTTCCTTAAAGCAAAAAGCAAATGAGAAACGAATTTTGTTTGTCTAAAATTTCGTTTGAGAAGAAAGAATTATTTTTTTGCGTGTATATTGGCGTTGTTCTAATATATGCTCTAAGGTGCAGTGTTTGCTCATGACTTTAAACAAGGACGGACAGACGACTCATACAAATTTTGCATCCAGTAGCAAAAACAAAGAGATATCTCCTTGCTCGTAGGGCAGATTACGATTTATCGTCATTATGACGACTTTTTAGGGTATCATTCATTGAGAGAGCAGTTCAGCACTTGTGGTATCACAATGAACTGAATAACCCAACAAAAAATATTGCAAGTTGTTCTATAAACATTTATGTTCAAGCGCATCCCGGGATTCTCCACCATTTTTTTTCACTTCCTTTGAAGTTCACTTGGACCTAGAAAATATGCTATTTGGAATCTCTTTTTTGCCGGGAACTTAATAAAAGGTGATTTGAAGAATTAGAAGGTGCTATAGATTCTTGTATAAACTTCATTTTGCTATGCTAAAATTACTACTCCACTTCCGATGAAGTTCTCTTGGACCTAGAAAATATGATATTTGGAAGGTCTTTTTTTGCCTAAAATTTTTATGCGATTCATCGGGCCGCTTACTACCCTAAAATTCATCGTGTTCACGTATAAGGTTAGCCATATAGTTTTCACATTAAAGAATGGCGACCGAATCTATTATTAAGTCACATTTTTATCATAATGATATGGGATCGCGAATTATTTATTGAGCGTGATTCAAAGTCTACTACCAAGGAATGGTTCGAAATATACGTAGTACAAAAAGTTATCGATGAAAGTTTATAAATATGTTCATGTTTTAAGGATAAATTAAAAATAAATATTTTTGATTGTGGTTGTTACGATCTCCTGACCACATTTTGACTAATTTTAACTAAAAATATCTGGTAAAACTAAGAGGATCCAGAAATCAATTACGGACTCTAGAAATATTTCAACACTCAGAGAAAATGCCTTCAAATAACAGTAGCCGATGACCGCTTGCTATTGATGTTGTACTGAAAAAATAAGTGGTCGTGTTTGTTATTATTATTATTAAAGTTTTTCTATGGCTGTATATATTCAAATAGGCGTTTTATATACCCAATTTGTTAGCTAAATCATTAAAACTTAAGCAGTCTTTTTTATATAATTATATGTCTCATAATGAGTCGTATTATAATTGAATGAGGTAAATGCTATATTTCTCTTCTTAGAGCTTAAAGCGTAATTAGATAATATTAAAAATATTAAGCTTTAAGAAACATGTAAGTGTTTTTAATGCCAACTGATTTTGCCGAGTGTGAAATATCTAAGAAATGGACAAATTGATTTAGACAAAAAGAAAATCGGCATGCTTGAATTGACACAGGGGACTTTGTTAACATGCAATTTATACTACTCTGTTTTCCATACAGGCTGATTTATAAAATTGTACGAGTAACCGTGATTCCTACCTCCAACCTCTGTCATATTTTTTCCTGTAATTAAATTATTTGCATATTTATTTGGAATGGCATAAAAAATTAGGCAAAATTAAAATGAATGAGAAGCATTAAAAAAATAGAATATAATTTTAAAATTATTTTCATAGATGTGTTTGTATAGGTGCTTGATTTTTAAAATCATTGAAAAAATTACTTACTCATCAGCCTTTGGATGATGGCGAACAATGTGTATAATACGTCCAGGCGGGTATAGGGGTTGATGAAGAGTTAAAGCTATTGAACTGTCACCAGGATGTGTACTAGTCGAACGGGCAGTACCACGCTCCTAAGTTGAAAACGAAACACCAAATGGATAATTTAAAAATTACCATTTAATAAAAAATATATATTTATACCTCTTGGTATTTATTTATGTGGGTATCTTTTCCGGACATTTCCACAACAGATTTTGGTTCCGGACCACAACCACAACATAACATAGAGCATGATATGGTTTTCCACTGAACAAAAAAAAATATTTGACTTTAATTCTCATCTAAACGAAAATGTAATTTTACTACCTTTGGATCTATGCTACGCTGTATGGCATTTATGAGATCAGCCCTTAATGCTTCCATTTGGTATAAACCAATGCGAGGCACTACATCCTTGCCTAACACAATGGATGTTACAAATGTTTTGGAATATTCCACAGCAGGCATGCTAAAATTTGTGGTACACAATAAAACTGAATTCATTATTCAATGCTTCAACAATAGTTACCTTAATAGACCTCCAGGTGGAGCATAGCTAAAGCATAAAACTGAAGGATAATCGGGTTTCAGAAGTATGGCCAATATGGCAGCAGCACCAGCTCCCAGTGAATGACCAACGATTACCAAACCAAAGGTATTTGTGTGTCTTTCCATGTTCTTGTTGAGTGCCTTTTCAATGATATTCTCCTCCTCCAATTTGTTTTTGATGTACACGGCAGCCTGAACCATACCCTTGTGTCCTAACCAATCATCACGTGGTGGACTGAGAGGCAAAACCTCTGCCTCTGCATTCAGGTCTGTGAGAATGTCTTTCATACTCAAAGTACCACGTATGCTGATCACAATTTTTTTCTGTGTGTAATCAATGGCCACAAAGAATGGAGTTTCCCCCACATCGACATGATATGTTACATAAACGATTTCAATATCACCCACTTTTAAAGTCTTTTTAAGGGCAGCATAGTTGCAATAACAGCAATTGTCCTGAATAACTTCGGCATCAGATGTTTCACCAGTGCAACAGCCAAAGCATCTACAATAAAGCAAGAAAACAATTGAGTATTGTGGTAATCATCATTCGGTTTGTCATACTCACTTTAATTCGGGTACTAGATTGCATATTTTGGAACGATTTATAATAAAGTACATGGGCCAGCCATAAGCTCCTTGGGCAAAATACATATAATGAATAACTGTTTGATAAAAATCATAGTTTTTAGCATCGTTTAGGGCCAGGAATTGTGTTCTTTCGGTTATAGGCACTCCACTTAGAAATTCATAGGTACCATTTTTTCTCTGCAGGAAATATAATACAGAAGTTAGTGTAACCATGAATTTTTGTCTTTTAGCAGACAGACACTAATGTTTAAAGAAGATTTTTTGCGGCTGATCGATTTTTTTTTTTGATTTTTTAGAAAATCGATCTATATGCCAGACAAAGTCGACTTTTGATAGTGATAAAAATCGACTTCGAATTGGAATTAAAAAGGAAATGTGCTGTTTGAACTTTGTTATTTTGACAATTAATCAAAATGTCGAAAATTTATATGCCAAAAGTCGATTTTGGCATTCAAGTTTTTGTAATCTTTAAATTCGACTTTTTATTTTTTAGAAAATCGATTTTTAAGGTAACCAAACTCGACTTTTGATAGAGACCAAAATCGGCTTCTAATTTTATTCGACATTTCGATGACAATTAAGAGGGATAGTAAATTTTTAAGAAAATACAAAAAAGTATTTTTTGAGCGAAAAAGTACTTTTTACTACATTTCAATAAACGATTATTGTCAACAGTTCCCTTAGAATGAATTTTAAAGAAAATAAAATTTTGTTTGGTAACTCATCCATTTTAAATAAAAATATTTATAGGTATACAATTTTCACAAAATTTCTATAGAAATAGAATGTTTACCAAATTTTCTATAGAAATAAAATTTTGACAAAATTTTCTATAGAAATAATTTTTTGACAACATTTTCTATAGAAAAAAAGTTTTGACAAAATTTTCTATAGAAATAAAATTTTCACAAAATTTTCTATAGAAATAAAATTTTGACAAAATTTTCTATAAAAATAAAATTTTGACAACATTTTCTATAGAAATAAAATTTTGACAAAATTTTCTATAGAAATAAAATTTTGACAAAATTTTCTATGGAAATAAAATTTTCACAAAATTTTCTATAGAAATAGAATAGAATTTTCTCTAGTAATAACATTTTCACAAAATTTGCTATGAAAATAGAATTTTGACAAAATTTTCTATAGAAATAAAATTTTGATAAAACTTTCTATAGAAATAAAATTTTCACAAAATTTGCTATAGAAATAAAATTTTTACCAAATTTTCTATAGTAATAAAATTTTGACAACATTTTCTATAGATATAAAATAATGTTGACACAATTTTCTATAAAAATAAAAATTTGACAAAATTTTCTATAGAAATAAAATTTTGACAAAATTTTCTATAGAAATAAAATGTTGACAAAATTATCTATAGAAATAAAATTTTGACAAAATTATCTATAGAAATAAAATTTTGACAAAATTTTCTATAGAAATAAAATTTTGACAAAATTTTCTATAGAAATAAAATTTTCACAAAATTTGCTATAGAAATAGAATAGAATTTTCTCTAGTAATAACATTTTCACAAAATTTGCTATGAAAATAGAATTTTGACAACATTTTCTATAGATATAAAATTTTGACAAAATTTTCTATAGAAATAAAATTTTGACAAAACTTTCTATAGAAATAAAATTTTCACAAAATTTGCTATAGAAATAAAATTTTGGCAAAACTTTCTATAGAAATAAAATTTTGACAAAATTTTCCATAGAAATAAAATTTTGACAAAATTTTCTATAGAAATAAAATTTTGACAAAACTTTCTATAGAAATAAAATTTTCACAAAATTTGCTATAAAAATAAAATTTTTACCAAATTTTCTATAGTAATAAAATTTTGACAACATTTTCTATAGAAATAAAAATTTGACAAAATTTACTATAGAAATAAAATTTTAACAAAATTTTCTATAGAAATAAAATTCTGACAAAATTTTCTATAGAAATAAAATTTTGACAAAATTTTCTATAGAATCAAAATTGTGACAAAATTTTCTATGGATATAAAATATTGACACAATTTTCTATAGAAATAAAATTTTGACACAATTTTCTATAGAAATAAAATTTTGACAAAATTATCTATAGAAATAAAATTTTGACAAAATTATCTATAGAAATAAAATTTTGACAAAATTATCTATAGAAATAAAATTTTGACAAAATTTTCTATAGAAATAAAATTTTGACAACATTTTGTATAGAAATAAAGTTTTGACAAAATTTTCTATAGAAACAAAATTTTCTATAGAAATAAAATTCTGACAAAATTATGTATAGAAATAAAATTTTGACAAAATTATCTATAGAAATAAAATTTTGACAAAATTTTCTATAGAAAAAAATTTTGACAAAGTTTTCTATAGAAATAAAATTTTGACAAAATTTTCTATAGGAACAAAATTTTGACAAAATTTTCTATAGAAGTAAAATTTTGACAAAATTTTCTATAGAAATAAAATTTTGATAAAATTTTCTATAGAAATAAAATTTTGACAAAATTTTCTATAGAAATAAAATTTTGACAAAATTTTTTATATAAATAAAATTTTGGCAACATTTTCTATAGAAGTAAAATTGAAAATTTTTTTAAAAGAAAAAAGTTGATCGATAACTTCTTATCTAGAAAGTGTTCGTGTGGAAGCGTAATATAGAATCACATGCTTTCTCCGACCAAACCATTCTTAAAATTCAAGAAAGTCGTGTTTTTGAGTTTTTTTTCCCGCATGATCCTGTCTGTTTTGCCAAATTTGTAAAATTTCGTGTTTTTGAGTTTTTCTTCCCGCATGAACCTGTCTGTTTTGCCAAATTTGTAAATACCTTTATCAAATAAGTTTGTTAACGACTTTCAAGTATTAAAATATTTTGTCAAAACTATTGTTCGATAAATCTGATATCGGCTAAAAACAGAAAAGGTATTAAATCATTCGCGGGGGTACTACGGTATTGACCAGAATGAAAAAGTATTGAAAAAAGTACTATAGTACTGCATTCTCCATCCCTGGTGACACTTAATCAAAATGTCGAACATTGCCAAACGTTAACTTTTCAATAATCGCAAAAGTCAACTTTTTCAAATTTCCAAAAAAGTCGGAAGTCTGATTTTTACTCGAATAATTTTGAATTTAAAAAAAGTCGCAAAGTTGACGATTCAATTCTCATTACCTAATCTCTACTCACCTGTCTGACTATAGCTTCTCTTTCAAGACGTTGAAATTTCCTTAATAATACTAAACCGGCAACCACATCCGATGGCACAACATCCAAGTCCCGAAAAAAATCACTTAGCAATCTTGCTATGTCAGTGAACGAATTGCGGGTCTGTTCAGATGAGCCCATACAACAGAAAAGTAAACGACAACGATGATCCCAACTGTCTTGATATGCTCTTATGACTTTTCTATGGATTAGAATTTATTATTTGGATTAGTTTTGCTTTTGAAAATCAGTTGTAATCACAGTTGTTTACCTTTGACGCCAATTTCGATTCATACTATTACTCCTTTTGTAATTAAACCTTGATTCCGTCTCACGCATAGACCTTTGATACTTTTTCATTTTTACCCAAGATCTTCCGGCTGCATCAAAAGTACACCACACCGTAATGCATGTGACAAACACTAAAGCCCATCCAGCAATAATAATTGCTGAAATTTATAAAGATTGTATTAAAAAAATATATAGTATAAATTTAATGTAGTTTTAATATTACTTACCACAAAATATTTGTTTTGGTGTACTAATTGGCGATTCCAGGTAATATTTTGATAGCCATATTGATCCCAAAATCAACCATGAAATATCAAATAACATAACAGCTAAAAGGAAGAAAAATGTCTTCGTTTAATTTAAGATAAGGACCAGAAAACGCCGGAAAAAGTATAAATAGGTATCTTGTTTTGGGACTAACGTTTGTTGCGTTTTATTAAATAGTTGATTTTAATTTAATTTGACTTTATTTTCAGGTGGCCAATTTAACACAAATTACAATAACAAATTATTTATTATTTATTCGCAGTCAATAAAGTTTCATATGGATTGTAGTTTCAGACAAAAATAAACATTGCCGATGCAAGCTTGAAAGTGACATGTTTTGGTCTATTTTTAGTCAGTTTTATTTTAAATAAATAGAACTTTTACCTTGTACCTAGCGATAAACTCATAAACGTATAATCTCAAAATAAAACTCAAATCTAATTATTAAAAAAATATATTTTGTATTGTATCTGCTTACCAGTCTTGAAGTAAATCCAAAAATTGATTGGTGCACGAACTTCCGAGTCCAGTATACTCCCTCTCATTGAAATTACACATATTCCTATTTCGATGCCTAAGGAGGCTACAAAAAATAAAAAATTCAATTTAGATATAATGTGAGTTATTAATGTAAAGTTTTGAATAAATCAATTTGATTTTTTAATATATTTAATAATTTGTAATACCAAATATGTTTATCCCGTACAAACATCATATAGTTGTTGAACCCAATTTTTATACCATTTTATACCATTCTTGACAATGTGCCTAGCATGAAATATTCATCAACATCTATTGATCAACTTAGACCTACCTCGATATAAATTTGTGGTGGTCATGGATCGATTCCAATAGCGTAGATATTTTAGTATGGGATTTAATCGTGGAAAATGATTTGGAAAAAGTATTGCCCGATTTTCACAAATACCCGTATTATATTTTTGTTTTGTTATTGTTGGTTTCTTCTTCAATTTGTATACCCTGCGCCACACTGTGGAAGAGGGTATTATAAGTTAGTGAATATGTTTGCAACATCCAGAAGGAGACGAGATAGACACATGGTGTCTTTGGCAATAATGCTCAGGATGGGTCCCTGAGTCAATCTAGCCATGTCCGTCTGTCTGTGAACACATTTTTGTGAACAAAGTCTAGGTCGCAGTTTAAGTCCAATCGCCTTCAAATTTGGCACAAGTTCATGTTTTGGGTCAGAATAGAAGCCTATTGATTTTGGAAGAAATCGGTTCAGATTTAGATATAGCTCCCATATATATCTTTCGCCTGATATGCACTTATATGGACCCAGAAGACAGAGTTTTACTCTGATTTGCTTGAAATTTTGCACAAACATAACACTTGGTCGTATAGTCAAGTATGCAAAATTTGATTGAAATCGGATTAGGTTTAGATATATCTCCCATATATATCTTTCGTCCGATGTGGACTTATATGGCCCTAGAAGCCACATTTTTACCCTAATTTGATTGAAATTTTGCAGCAGGAGAACAATAAGTACTATAGTCAAGTGTGCCAAATTTGATTGAAATCGGTTCAGATTGAGTATAGCTCTCATAAACATCTTTCGCCCGATATAGACTTATATGGCCCCAGAAGCTAGAGTTTTAGCCCAATTTAGTTGAAATTTTACACTAGGAGTACAATTAGTAGTGTAGTCAAGTGTGCTAAATTTTATTGAAAACGGTTCAGATTTAGATATAGCTCCCATATATATCTTTCGCCCGATTTTCCGTCATATGACCACAGAGTTCAAAGTTGTAGTCCGATTTACGTGAAATTTTGCACAGGGAGTAGAATTAAAATACTAAGTATTCATGTCAAATTTGGTTGAAATTGGTTCAGATTTCTAACAGGTTGGCTGATAAGTCCCACGTCTGACACATAGATGGCGTCGCTAGTATTAAATTCATATTATTTTTATATAGTACCAACCCTCAAATGATTCGTGTCAAAATTTGACGTATGTAAGTCAATTAGTTTGTGAGATAGAGCGTCTTTTGTGAAGCAACTTTTGTTATTGTGAAAAAAATGGAAAAAAAGAATTTCGTGTTTTGATAAAATACTGTTTTCTGAAGGGAAAAAATACGGTGGAAGCAAAAACTTGGCTTGATAAAATGGTGAAATGAGCACGGAGGACGGTGAACGCAGTGGACGCCCGAAAGAGGTGGTTACCGACGAAAACATCAAAAAATCCACAAAATGATTTAGAATGACCGTAAAATGAAGTTGATCGAGATAGCAGAGGCCTTAAAGATATCAAAGGAACGTGTTGGTCATATCATTCATCAATATTTGGATATGCGGAAGCTCTCAATATTTGGTGCCGCGCGAGCTCACATTTGACCAAAAACAACAACGTGTTGATGATTCTGAGCGGTGTTTGCAGCTGTTAACTCGTAATACACCCCGAGTTTTTCCGTCGATATGTGACAATGAATGAAACATGGCTCCATCACTACACTCCTGAGTCCAATCGACAGTCGGCTGAGTGGACAGCGACCGGTGAACCGTCTCCGAAGCGTGGAAAGACTCAAAAGTCCGCTGGCAAAGTAATGACCTCTGTTTTTTGGGATGCGCATGGAATAATTTGTATCGATTATCTTGAGAAGGGAAAAACCATCAACCTCCTATTAACGCAAATGTTCGTTGTTTTTACGAATGGAATTCTTTCGGTGTTGGAAATAATAATGAAACTCCATCAAGGACCAGTGTTTATCGATGGTATCCAATGCGAATTTCGTTCAAAGCAGTTGTTTATTCCGGAAACCATTGATGCTGTGATGCGCCAACTGATATTGGAAGATTGTCATGTGACCTATAGTGAGATTGACAATTATCCATTATAAAATCAATTTGAAGTCAGAGAATGAAGCCGATCCATTTTTGTCGAGATCATATAATTTAATTTAGATTGATTGTATTACGGAGAATGAATTTTTTTTTTTGGATCCGGAAGTGGTGCAAAATTGAAGCAGAAGCGATGGATTTAACAAGGGCTTGTCATAGGACGGAAGTCCTCCATTTCAACAGCCGGTGAACTGAAATTGCATCACTTCTTTATGTGTGATCCGAATTCAATATTTTGGATGTAAATTAAAAAATTCTGTGATATTTTTTTCAAATAAATTATTTTTAAATTTTTTTTATAATTTTTAATGGAATCTAACGCTTGTCTGAAACGCTTGACCTCAAATATTTTCAAAAATTCTCAATTTTTTCAGATTGGATTTAGCATTTTTTTCGACAAAATTTAAATAATTTAATGGTACAAATTATTTAAATTATGAATTCTTAAACTGTTTTTAACCAATTTGAAACAAAAAAAGTTAAAATTACCCATTAAAAATATGTAAAAAGCATGTTACACTCGAAATAAAGTTTACTTGGATCCAAAGATTTTGACCTTCCCTTAAGGATTTTGGTATTGATTCCGAGCCAAAGATGCAGTTTCTTTGAAAATAAAGACATTTTTTACGGACGTCCCTGGCTTTAAATCTAGGATCAATAAAATTAAAATTGGATACTGATCTCATTCATCGAATTTTTATTCTCTTTTTGCGATATATTAATAAAGGTATTTATGTACAAACAAATTCCAATTTCAAAATCCAAACTATGCCAGGAATTTCAAAGTAAAAACAGTTTTCTTAATGCTAAAAAAACTTTAAAGCAAAGATGCAAATACTTAAAATAAGTCTTAGCCTATATTTGAAGCAATTTTATCCTAAATTTAAAATGCAATATGTTAGTTGAGTTAAAGACGATTTCTTTAAATTAAATTTTTTTTCTTTATTTTAAGGGAAATTTGCCTTACATCAAAGATCTACAACTTCAGCAGAGAGACGCAAAATTTCAAGATTTGTATCCTAAATTTAATGAAAAAAAAATTTTAAGCATGGATTATAAACTTTCTTTTAATAAAAATGTCATTATTTTAAAGAATTTTGTCCTTAACATTGCGTAAATTCCGAGTCCTATAATTTAAGTTGCATAATCTACCATATTAGGTCAATATTTTTTTCAGTGTATAAAAAATTGAATGAAAAGAACTTCCTGTGTAGTTAAAATAAAGAACATCATTGGGAGTACATCTTCTGGAATGGCTTTTGAAGTTGTGCCTTTGGAAGAACTTCCATTTTTTTTTGCTGGATAAACAAACCTCATGGAAGTGAGAAAATTTGAGGGAAGATACAATTAGAAAGAAAATTATAAAACAATGAGTTATGCTATGGTCACATTAGGCAAATATTTGACAGAAATCAAGAAAGAATCCGTCGCCATACACAAACCAGCAAACATTTTTAGCTCATATGGAATATATAACATCATGGCAGGATTATTTTCCAAAACTCATATCCAGGGAAAAATGGTTCTGGAAAATAGTTTGACACTAATTTTGGTCAAATATTTGCCTAGTGTGACCATAGCCTTAGTATTTATGAAATTTTTTTAAATCATGTAAAAGAATCAACGTTTATCACCAAAAGTATATACCTTTCTTCGAAACAAACTTCCTTACAGCGAAAAGCAAATGGGCAATTTGTTTGTTTAAAATTTCGTTTGGGAGGAAAGAATTATTTTTTACGTGTAGATCTTAATGGGGATTATTTTGAAAACCATAAAAGCGATTTTCGATTATTAATATTTGTTTCTGTTCTCTAATCTCGAAATATAAAAGACAACCCTCGTAATAAATAAATGATTCAACGAATGATAAAACACATATAAAAAACCCCTATAAATTTATCAATAATATATAATGTGATTTTATCAATAATCTTTGCGAATTCTAATGTAAATAAACTCTTCCATACATTCACAATTTCAATATAATTGCATGTTTCATGCACTATCAAATGCTAATTTCTTAATAAACATGAGATTAATTTCAATGGAATTCCAGTAGTCGGGGTTTTCTAGACATAATTGACAATATGAGCTTATAGCTTAGTGCAAAAAGATTTTACATTAAATAAGTAATCTAAGGACGGTGCAGACCTTTTACATACATGCATTTCCCATTTTAGATGTTGAACCAACACAATTGCATTTTTCTGTTCGACCAAACCAAATATAAAAAATGTCAGTTATCTAATGAGGATGTTATCCACCACTGATGTCAAATGCCAGTCAATCGCCAATTAACTCAATGAAAATCGAAAAGTCTGCTATGCTGACAGTTTATGTTCAGAAATCTCTTGTCCTACCAACTATGAACAAATGACCGGAAATTCAATCGACGTTTTAATAATCGCAGAAGTCGAAATCAAACTTTTGCAAATTGTAAAATTTTCAAGAATAAACAGAATTCATACTTGCGTTATAGACAATCTCTACGTCTACACGCAAAAAAATAATTCTTTCCTCCCAAACGAAATTTTAGACAAACAAAGTTCGTTTCTCATTTGCTTTTCGCTGTAAGGAAGTGTATTTGGAAGAAAAGTATATACTTTTTGTAATAAACGTTTATTCTATTCCAGGATGTAAAAACAATTTCATAAAGACAAACTCAAAAAACAAAACAAAAACATTGTTTTCTTGCTAATTGCATTTTCCCTCACATCTTTCTCACATCCACGAGGTTTTTTAGTTCTTAACACCTTTTCCTGTAATACCCACAATGTAGAAGAAATTATACGATTTTATAAATTTTTAAATTTTTTTTTACCTTTCGCCTGGACGGAGAATCGAACCGCGGACCATGCACTTTGTAAGCCAACACACTAACCACTGAGCTATGTACCTGTTATGGTCATCAATAGATAAATATCCATATAAGTTATATTTATATAGCATAGCTTGCGGCGCCCACGAACCGAATAAACAAAGTTTATTTAACACAAACAAACATTTAGTTTGGCACCGTGGAGCAGTGGTTGCTACGTCCGACTTGCATGCCAAGGGTCGTGGGTTCGATCCCTGCTTCGACCAAAGTTTTTTTTGTTTTTTTTTTACATATATTCCAGATATGTTCAGAAGATTCCGAAAAAATGTTCAACATTACATTGTAGTATATTAAATTTTGAACTGTAAAATGTGTCTTATTAAAGACCTAAAGTCTGAAAAGAACAGTGTTTTATATAAGCGAAATGGACTGTGTTGTTGTTTCAAAAATAACTTTTTTTTATTGAAAAAATAAAAATTTTGTAACAAACGATGTTTGTTACAAAATTTTCGAAGAAGTTCAAAAAACTCTAACAAAAGAAAAACGTTTTCGGTACACGTTTTCCAAACGTTTTTTTCTTTGCGTGTATTAGATAGGTCATAAGAAACTGAAATTTGATTATACCAAAAAACATTTGGTTACACGCAAAGAAAAAACGTTAGGAAAACGTGTACCGACAACGTTTATCTTTTGTTAAAGTTTTTTGAATTCTTTCGAAAATGTTAAACTTTTATCACCAAAAAAAATCGTTTGTTACAAAATTTTTATTTTTTCCATGTCGTTTATATCAGCACTGTTCTTTTCTGACTTTAGTCTTTAATAAGACACATTTTACAGTTCATAGTAATAATTTAATATACTCGAAGTAGTATGTAATGTTGAACTTTTTTTGGGAATCTTCCGAACATATCTGGAATATATGTAAAAAAAAAAACAACAAAAACTTTTTGGTGTTCGGTCGAAGCAGGGATCGAACCCTTGGCATGCAAGGCGGACGTAGCAACCAGGGCTGTGTTGTTTTCGGAAGGTTCAAGTGTAGTTCACCATGGGTTTAGTGAACTGCCTGAATTTATTCTGATAATTGGTTGATAGTTTTGCTGCAAGTAGAGGATGCTGATGAGGAATGTAGTAATTCCGAAACGTGCGTCCATCCAACCATCTTGCAGTCTATAGGGCTTTGCCCAAATAAATTTAACAAACAAAGGTATATTTTATTAGCAATTTTTTTCTGAAATGCAATTTGGCATTACTTATCGCTACTATTAACGGTGCCCACTGTAGAGCCGAACCCGGACCTCAAGATATGATTTTGATTACCGGTTTTAATAGAAAGAATCACTTTTTGCCTACACAGGGAAGTTATTATTTTTAAATCCCACACGCTCACAAAAAATCGCTTCTGTAACATATACTCCCAAACATATTTTGCTTCAAGCATATACAGTTTTTTTTTTTTTTTTTTTTTTTTTTTTTTTTTTTTTTTGGGTATTGCCCAAACATTTATATGTTTGATCTCTTCCAATATATAATATGTTTGAAAGCATATTGGTCTAAACAATATATGTTTGGGTAGTCGAAGTTCCAAACATTTTGTATTTTTGCATCCAAATTCAATAATGTTGTCTTCCAAAAAAACAATATGTTATTATGTGAACATATAATATGTTTGGAAGCATTTTGCACCCAAAAATATTATATGCTTAAAAAAAATCTCCCAAACAATATTGTGCTCAAAATTTTATTTATTTATTTATATATTTACAATCATAATGAATTATGAAAATAAACAGGTAATATAGGTGCTAACAACATAGGTTTTCGACCTGAATGCTCAAAATTTTGTTTCTGCCCAATTGTATATTCCCCGGCATCTTTCTCACTTCCACGAGATTTTTTAGTTCTTAGCACCTTTTTCTGTAATACAAACATTGTTGAAGAAACTATTCAATTGTATGATTTTTTTTTTAATTTTAATTTTACCTTTTGCCGGACGGGGATTCGAACAGCGGACCACACAGTTTGTAAGGATCAAAGAAGTAGCTGATCAATTGCCCAAGGAAAAATAAAATGTTAATTTTGTAATAACAAGCAACAACCACCAACTTAATTCAATATCGCTCCCTGTTAAATAGCGCTCCAAGCTACTAAACACATAGGCTATTTCTAAATTAATATATGGCTATTTCTAAATTAATATATGTTTGCATCCAAGCATATTATATTTACAAACATTTTATGTCCCAAACATAATATGTTCTAACATATTAACATATATGTCCCAAACATGTTATGCTAGTTTATGAACATTATATGCTTGCACTCAAAAATATTGTGTTTAAAAAATTGTGTTCCAAACATATAATGTTTATAGCCAAACATATGAAAAACAGTCTTTTTCATCCGTGCAGGTAATACTGCAAGTAGTAACTTTTTGATTACCGGTATTACTGAAAGAATCACTAGTGCTTACCCAGTTTTTGCTGGGAAATATGATAGAAGTACAAACCCACAATAAAAAACAAAACAAAAATTTATTTCTATAGAAAATTTTGCAAAATTTTATGTACTATACACACTTTTTTCAAAATTTTATTTCTATAAAAAATTGTATTTTTATAAAAAATTTTGTCAAAATTGTATTTCTATAGAAAATTTAGTCTAAATGTAAATGTATGTTTCTGTTAAATAAAGTTTGTTTAATCGGCTCGTGGGCGCCGCAAGCTATGCTATATAAATATAACTTATATGGATAATTGTCCATTGATGACAATAACAGCTGCAGTGGATAGTGTGTTGGCTTACAAATTGCATGGTCCGCGGTTCGATTCTCCGTCCAGGCGAAAGGTAAAATTTAAACAAAAATTTATAAAAACCAATAATTTCTTCTACATTTTTTGTATTACAGAAAAAGGTGTTAAGAACTAAAAAACATCGTGGAAGCGAAAAAGATGTGAGGGAAAATGCAATTAGCCAGAAAATATAGTTTTTTTAGTTAGTCTTTATGAAATTGTTTTTACATCCGGGAAAAGAATAAACGTTTATCACAAAAAGTATATACTTTTCTTCCAAATTAACTTCCTTAAAGCAAATGAGAAACGATGATATTTGGGTATATATTGTATAACTTGAATTGGGTTTTTATTTTATATTTTTTTATGTTTATTAATATTTTTTTTTAATTCATGATGTGGAAAAATAAAATTATATTTGCTAAAACATTATATTTGCCTATACCCTAATTCGTAAAGATTGGCGTATAAGTCCTATTGTACTATACTATTACAGTTTCTACAACAAATTGTATACTGTGATTGAAGATGGGAAAATCCTCAGAAAAAATCCGAAAACACCATTTTTAGCTGGGGATTTAGCTGGGGATAACCCCAGCTAAATCCCCCAATCCCCAGATCCCCAAAGTAATAAAATTATACCCAACCATGAAAAAATATATCCAGTTTGGGTAAAAATCCCCTGATCTGACAACATTGGTGATCAATTAGCAATTTTATCAATACTTACCACATAGTATAACGAAATAGCCTATTTGATGATAAAACAGTAGCTTCACATCAAAAATACTTGTGTCATATTTGAATGTACTAAGTGATGCAATGACGGTAATTACGCTAAGGAAAAGTAGACATGAAACAAAAAATTATAATTGTTATATATTCAATTAGACGAAAATTATGACTTACCATATAAAATGAATAGTTAATAAGAATGCCCCAGGGACAACAAGATCATCTGAGCCTACAGACCAGCGTCTTCGAAAAACAACAAGTCCGGGCATCTGAAAAATAAATAAAATAATTGTAATGAATATTTTTGTAGATGTGAAGAAATTCCATTTAAACTATTTTACAATATTCACTGCATATAAAATGATATGGTAATGATATTTCTACTCAAAAATTTGTTTTTCGTATTTTGTCAAAAGATGTCAATGAAGTCGTGCTAGTAATTGAAATATTCGTTTCCAAGAAAACAAATAATTTGTTCCGTGTATTATTTCCGATTTTATTCTAAACCAAAAGTTCTATCGTTTCTACGTAACGGAACATCAGGTGTTTCAAAACTAATGTTGTTTGTTTTCTTTAAACGAAGTTTGTTGAAATGCGCTTTGTGTGTGCATTACACACTGGTCTATAAATTGATCTACTTGGCTGTATGCTTGGCTTACTTGTGTGCAGATGACTACAGCGATATTTTCAGTTTTGATGAGTGTAAGAGCTACATGGACCAGTGGATAGATAGTGTGTTGGTTTACAAAACCAATGTCCATAGTTTGATTCGAAATTTTGTAATCAAAATTGATTCGATTCGGTTTGATTCGACTCTCCGTCCGGAAAAAAGAAAAATAAGTTGTGAAATTTGATATTTGCTTCTACATTCATCGTATGGTGTTGAGAGCTAAATAAATAATGGAGAAGTGAAAGAGATCTACATAGAAAAGGTAAAATTTGCCAGGAATTAAAAAAACGAATTTTCATAGTTTTTACAAAAATAATATGAGGATTGCCTTTAGCGGGATTGGACAACCCTAGTGTTGCAATCTGTCAACTGACAGCTCTAAAGGGTGATACGATCAAAATTTGGTCAAGGGAAAACGCGTGTAAATCGGTGAAATCGTTTATTTAAAAAATCAAATTAAATTTCTTTTTCAAGTTCAATTAGTATAAAATTCAGGAAAAATATTCAGTTAGGATTTCGCTTTTCCAAATCCGAATTGCCGGGCCTCACGCTTGACACCTGCCATCAGATTTTGTACAGCCACCTTGTCCACCTTCTTCGCCGCAGAAAGCCAGTTTGCCTTGAACTGCTGCTCGTCCTTAGCAGTTTTTTGGTCTTCTTTAGGTTCCGCTTGACAATAGCCCAGTATTTCTCAATTGGGCGGAGCTCTGGCGTGTTGGGAGGGTTCTTGTCCTTGGGAACCACCTGCACGTTGTTGGCGGCGTACCACTCCATGGCCTTTTTACCGTAATGGCAAGATGCCAAATCCGGCCAAAACAGTACGGAACAACCGTGTTTCTTCAGGAAAGGCAGCAGACGTTTATTCAAACACTCGTTCATGTAATTTTCTTGGTTGACAGTCCCGGAAGCTATGAAAATGCTGCTTTTCAAGCCACAGGTACAGATGGCTTGCCAAACCAGATATTTCTTTGCGAACATTGACAGTTTTATGTGCTTGAAAATATCTGCTACCTTTCCCCTTCCTTTTGCCGTATAAAACTCCTGTCCCGGAAGCTGCTTGTAGTCGGCTTTGACATAGGTTTCGTCGTCCATTACCACGCAGTCAAACTTCGTCAGCATCGTCGTGTACAGCCTCCGGGATCGCGCTTTGGCCGTCGTATTTTGTTTATCATCGCGATTTGGAGTCATTACCTTCTTGTAAGTCGATAGTCCGGCTCGTTTTTTGGCTCGATGCACGGTTGTAGACGATACACCCAGCTTATTTGCGGCATCTCGGAGAGAGAGGTTAGGGTTTCGCTTGAAACTACCGGCAACTCTCTTTGTCGTCTCAGCGGCTTCCGGTTTTCGATTTTCCCCCGATCCAGACTTCCTGGCTGTCGACAAACACTTTAATTACATTTGTAACGGTTGATTTGGCAACTTTTAGCGATTTTGCCAGCTTTGCGTGCGAGTAGCTCGGATTTTCGCGATGCGCGAGCAACATTTTGATATGCTGCTCTTCTTGCTTGGACGGCATTTTGACAACTGAAGAATGAATTCCAAAATCAAAATAGGAGCAACATTCTACACACACACCTTCGAAATGAGGGGTGTTCAGGTTTTTTAAATGCATAATTGAAAGAAATACGTCAAGTTTATATTGACCAAATTTTGACCGTATCACCCTTTATCACTCTAAGACAAATTTCGTGAAGGTCGTCCAAAATCAGTTGTTGTTCTGGAAACCATTGTTGCTGTGCAATCTGCAAGATCGTCATGCGACTTATCCTCAGACTGGGGCAATCTGGGTTCAAACCAGCGTTGCCACTACGAAATTTTATTTTGGACCAATTTTTTCCGAAATCGGACCAAAATTCGCTCCAGCGGACCAAATTTCCAAATTCTAAGAAAAATGCCTTAAAAAAGTATTTAATTGTTTTACTTAGTGATTTTATTAAAAAAGGAAAATAAACCAAACCAAAAAAACGTCGACTATTCAAATTTTGAAATTTGAAAAATTTAATTTTTGAAAAGTGGGAATTTAAAGTCAATTTTCGATGACATCAAAAGTTATTTCAATTATGTTATGTTTCAAGTAAAAAACGACTTTAAAGTAAAATGTAAAAAAACATGTCCTATGTTTAAACGCTTTTTAGTTTTATATTCAAGTTGCAAAAAGTCAACCAAAGAAAATACAATTTTTGATTATTTTTTCAGAAGTATTAAAGCCAAGTTGATGTTAGTATAACGTTTTTTTTTTCATGTTAGGACACCCAATTTTAAGTCGAATCACTTAACTATAAAGACAAAACGACTTCATTGAAAATTTGATCGACTTTTGGACAAGAAAAAAACTACATCAGCGAATACGTCTTTATGCTAAGCAAACTTCACATTCGGATTCTAATGACATGAAATCTTTGGCCTCACGGCAATATCTTTTTCAGTGCCCATATACTTTTGAATATGTGATAAAAATTTTAAATACTAGAAAAAATTTATAATTTTGACAAACTCCATGAAAATGGGCCAAAATGGGCTAAATTCCATTTGGTCCGACCATCGGAACAAATTTAAAAATTAGAAATCTTTTGGACCAATTTTGGTCCGATCGGACCAAAATGGCAACGCTGGTTCAAACCCATTTTCGACACACGAAACACAGCAATGTGGATCGCCGTTTGGACTCGGCTATAAAAAAGTGGTCCTTGTCGTTGAGCTTAACATAGAGAAGTTCACCACTGCGATATCACAAAGTACTGAATGGTCTAAGAGAGCCTGAAATATCGGCCTGCAACTATATTAGTTGCAGGCTCGACTCGAGCTAATATTAGCAACTATATTAGCTCGAGTCGATTGGTCGAAAGAAATGCTCCAAAAATAAAAGCGCAATGCTTCGAAACACGTCTATGACATCGTGACAGGCGATGGATCGTGGAATCGTTTGAGCCATAAAGTAAACAGCAGTCGATAAGTTGAAACTAGGGTTCCTAAAATCCCGAACTTTTTTTATTCCCGGGAAAAAACTTTTTTTTTTGCCTAATTCCCGGGATTTTATAAAAATTTACCAAGTTATTTTTTTAAGGTTTATAAATAAAAAAATACACAAAACACTTGAAATAATAAAAAAAGTCTCTTCTTTTATTTATAAGAAAAAAACAATTTTTGGTAGATTGAAGCCACTGTTTTGTAGAGATTCTCTTATAAAACTGCTTTCACTAATAGCATTAATTGTGATTCCGTCTAAAGCATCCAATCGAGAAACTATCTCTTCCATGGAATGCTTTGGTTATAAAAATTGTTTTATTCTTAAACCACCAACATCCGGCTTGACTTTATGAACATTTTCCAAATGACGTGTTAACCCACTTGTACTCCCACTTGTACTTTTTACGTTAGTGTTTTAGGGCACAGGGAACATTGAGCAAACTCATTTTTCTTGGTGAAGTATTTCCAAGCTGGACACATTGTACACGATCAATGGCAATCTAAAAATTATCGCTTGTTAAAAAAAAATTACACACAGAAAAAAATTTTCTCGAAATTTTTTCCAATTAAAATTTTAATTGAGTTTTAAAAAATATTCAATTAAAAATTTTATTGATTCAACAAATTTTTTAATTGAAACAAAAATCAATCACAAAAATTAATAGTATCAATTAATTTTTTAATTGGATCAATTAATTTTTTAATTGGTCTTCAATTAATTTTTTAATCGATACTATCATTTCTGTGATTGAAGACATTTCAACTAAAAAATTAATTGGATCAATTAATTTCGTGATTGAACCAGAAAAAAAATGTTTGTGTGCATATGTATTATTTTGAATAATTATTAACATTTACATTTATTTTATAAGAGAACCCTTGTTGCACACAAAAAAATTTTTCTGATTCAATCACGAAATTAATTGATCCATGTTTCTATCTTGATTAAAAAGTTAATTGTATCAATTAATTTATTAATTGAAAAAACATTCAACTTCAATTAACTGTTTAATTGGAAATATTTTTATTTTGGTAATATTTTTTTCTGTGTAGGAAGAGAAAAACATTTGTATTTGAGTTTACAGTCAGCTGTGTTATAGTATTGCATATTTTGCAATGAACGGAGTTGCCAATAAAAAGTATATCCCTAATGTTTAAAATAAAAACTCCCGAAAATTACCGATGAAAAATTCCCGGGTATATTGACAAAAATATTCCCGGGAATTTTTTCCCCATATAGGAACCCTAGCTGAAACTAAAAAAAGCGGTTGACGCGTTCAGTATGCATGTTTTTGAGATACCTCAATCAGAGCTGCCAAAGTGTCTCGACAATTGGTTCAAACGCTTGCAAAAGTTTGTAGGTCCTAATGGGGAATATTTTGAACAAAAAAAAATAAAGCGATTTTTGACGATTATGTTAATACCTATTTGTTTTTGATCTCTAATCCCGAACCATAAAAGGCAAATCTCGTACAATATTCTTCCAAACACACTTTTTTAACGTGAAATTGTTTTCTTTAGTCAAAAATTTAGTTTATGACGAATTATTTTTTTTTGCGTGTGGCTTCTACATTATTTATATGTAATACAGAAGAGAATGATGGGTGTTAATAAATCATGTGGAAGTGAGAAAAATATATAGATGTAATTAACTAGAAAATTAACCTAGGAAAGTCATCCTTATTTGTTGTACATTAACGTCATTCTTCGTCATTTTGACTACGGCTTATTTGAAGACGCTATAATTTGCATCGTGAGTTTATTTCCTTAGTCAATTTGTTTTTAATTAGTATAAGACAGAAATTCATAAAATGGTTGTATTGGTATAACTTAAATCGACCAAAATGCATTTTAAATCGAAAATGAAATTAGGCGTCGTCATTTTGACAAAGGACACTGAAAAAAAATGAACCCACCAGGAAGAAAACTTTCGGCTAATTGTAGAAAATTTTGAATATTTTTAGAAAATTTTAACTAAACGCTGACATTACGCAAGTAAATATTTTTCGACAAATTCAAGAAAATGTATTAAACATAATAAAATTATTTCACTTGTTAAAGAAAATTTTGTAGTTTGAAGGAAAAAATGGGCTTCAAAATTGCAAGAATGTCTTTAGTGACATACGAAGTTCATGATGAACGCATTTATTGTAAAATTTACAAATTTAAAGAAATAATGAACTATGTTGTGAAAAATACGAATTTAGTAAATCTTTATGCTTAATTTATTTATAATTACATCCCATTTTTTAGTCAATTTAACTAACGTACACAAAATATTATTGGAGTAAAGGAAACTTTCTCCAAACATAATAATTCCATGAACTAAAATAAAGTTAAATTGGCTTTAGTGAAATAGAGAGTTCACTTTTTTTTTGAGTGGATGACTATCCAAGGTTAAATACATTCAAAGAAATTCTATAGATCTAAAAAAAATGTTTAAGAAGTACACAGTTTTATTAAAGTCGAACAAAATAGTTCATATTTTTATTTAATTTGAAGCTCCCATTTTGTTGCCAATTTTTTTGTTTGGGGAGACGAACATACGGGGGCAGTTCGGAAACTTCTTAGCCTAGCACAAAAAACGCGGTATAAACAGAAAAAAGTTAAGTGTTTTGGAAACTTCCATCTCTGTTATGAACACATGTTAAATTTTGTTTCGATCTGGCAACTCCTTCATATAGAAACCGATGTTCAAAAAAGACGCATCCGCAATTTTTTTACAATGGAAAAATTAGAAATGCGTGCTGTCATTAAATATTTACAAAAAAAAAATGATCGGGACCAGAAATTGATAGCGATATGGTGAATGTGTAAGGTGAAAGTGCTCCTTCATATGCAACAGTAAAAAATTGGGTTGCTGAATTTAAACGTGGTCGTACAAGCATTGAAGATGAACCACGTAGTGGACGTCCAAAAAACAGCAACAACAACAGAAATTGTAGGCAAAGTGCATGATGTGGTATTAAATGATTGACGAATAAAAGTGCGTGAAATATCATAGGCATCTCAAATGATCGAGTCCATTTAATTTTGCATGAAGAACTACAGATGAAAAAGCTTTCTGCAAGATGGGTGCCGCATTTGTTAACAGTGGGTCAAAAACGCAAAAGAATGAACATTTCTCAAGCTTGTTTGGATCGTTTTAAGCGAAATAAAATGGATTTTAAGCGTCGTTTCATAACTGTTGATGAGACATGCATCCACCACTATACTCCAGAGACAAAAGAACAATCCAAACAATGGACTGAAGCTTGAGGAAGTGCCCCAAAGAAGGCAAAAACAATTCAATCGGCTGGTAAGGTGATGGCAACGGTTTTTTGGGACTTCAAAGGTATTTTATTGATTGACTATCTGCAAAGGGGTAAAACAATAAATTCAGAGTACTATTGCAACCTTTTGGATCAATTAAATGAACAAATTCGAGAAAAGCGTCCTGGCTGACAACACAAAAAAATAATTTTTCATCAAGACAACGCACCAGCGCACAAGAATGTTTTAACAATGGCTAAAATCAACGAATTAAAGTACGAGTTGCTTGACCACCCACCTTATTCTCCTGATTTAGCTCCCAGTGACTTTTACTAAAAAAAATTCCGTTTCACCTCAAATGAAGATGCAATTACAGTTGTAAACCACTATTTTGAAGACCTTGAGGAAAACTAAGCGTTGGACTAAGTGTATTGAAGTTTGAGGAGATTATATTGAAAAATAAAAATATTTTTGAAAAACTAACTATTCTCTTTCATTGATAGGCTAAGAAGTTTCCGAATCGCCCCCGTAGATAAGGAAAACATATTTAAATATCAGTATACCTAGTAAAAACACGTCCAATATTGTTTTGGAAAATACGTATGTCAACAAATATCGAATATCGAATCCATTAGCATTATCTTCGTTCGTACCGAAATTGATTGATGGAATATTCACAATTTATGATAGATTGCATAGATATTCAGTTAGTAATATAATTAAAACGAATTAGTTTTTTACTTAATTCTATTTCCTTAATTTAAATATGCATATATGTATGGTATACGTCTTAAGTTATTCGCTTTGAATATCTTTAAACAATATTTGAAATCAACAGCGAAGCCAAAGTTTATATTTGATTTTATAGAAAAACAGAAAGTATAATTAAGTGACCAAAGAGCACCATTAGCCATGTGATGACATTCGAATGTGCATCAAAAAGATGAAAATGCATTTTTGTAATTATAAAAAATCGAAATAAGATTTAATAAAAATCAAAGAATATTTAAAATACCGAATAAAATATATGTTAAATCAGTTGGATTATAATTTGATACTCAAATATAATCCAACTGATTTAACATTTGTTGCATAGTGTTGATTTTTTTTCTACTACAAGTAAAAATAAAAATTTGTATGACTCAGTTTCAAGTTTTTGTTTAGTTTTTGCTATAATTCATTGAACTGATATTCCATTTGTAACTTTCATATTTCAAAAGCGTCGATTTGGCGTATAAATGAATTCGGGTATTGCATTTAAATAGTAAAACAGAATTGTTAAATCACATATATTACAAGACTTAATACATGTTTAGTGCAATTAACAGATTAATGGATGTTATGAGCAATTTATTAAGTATAAATTTTAAGATTTAAGAGAGGATAAAAAAACTTCAAAAATTAAATTTTCATTACACATTTTTTAGACTTTATCACGAAGGTCATGAGGGTGAGTAATAATGTTTTGTTCTATTTTTTGTTTAATGTCATACATATCTCGAATATTGCGAAGTTGTTACACGATACACATAAATATATAGTTTTTTTACTGCAATCACGATATTAATTTATCGACTTTATTTTTTATTAATACAAAATTATCAATTATCATCGTCAATTGAGAAAGAAACTCAAACAAATAAAAAAACTTAATTGATATAAATAATATTCGGTTTTAGTCAAAAGCCTAATTGGTTCAAATTTATTTGACTTAATTGGATCACCAACATTTGTTTATTCATTGAATAAAAATTTAAATTGTTTAGTTTTGATTTAAAATTTATTTAGTGTCAAAAATATTAATTTTGTATATTTTCTCAAATAAATTTAAACTATGAATAAACCTTGTTTCGTATTCATGATTGAAAGAATTAGTAAAAGTTGTTCAGTCACAAAATTTTAATATATCTTACAAGGTAGCTGGCACGAGGTGTTACCACGTCATACCAAAAATTATCAAATGAATAAATTTTCTATAGAAATAACATTTTGATAAAATTTTCTATAGAACTAAATTTTGACAAATTTTGACAAAATTTTCTATAGAAATAAAATTTTTACAAAATTTTCTCTAGAAATAAAATTTTGACAAAATTTTCTATAGAAATAAAATTTTGACAAAATTTTCTATAGAAATAAAATTTTTACAAAATTTTCTATAGAAATAAAATTTTTACAAAATTTTCTATAGAAATAAAATTTTTACAAAATTTTCCATAGAAATAAAATTTTGACACAATTTTCTATAAAAATAAAATTTTAACAAAATTTTATATAGAAATAAAATGTTGAAAACATTTTCTATAGAAATAAAATGTTCACAAAATTTTCTATAGAAATAAACTTTTGACAAAATTTTCTCTAGAAATAAAATGTTAACAAACTTTTCTATAGAAATAAAATGTTGACAAATAAAATTTTAACAAAATATAAATAAAAATATAAAAAAAAAATTTAACAAAATTTTCTATAAAAATGAAATATTGACAACATTTTGTATAGAAATAAAATGTTGACAAAATTTTCTATAGAAATAAAATTTTGACAAAATTTTCTATAGAAATAAAATTTTGACAAATATTCTATAGAAATAAAATTTTGACAAAATTTTCTATAGAAATAAAATGTTAACAAACTTTTCTGTAGAAATAAAATGTTGACACAATTTTCTATAGAAATAAAGTTTTGACAAATATTCTATAGAAATAAAATTTTGACAAAACTTTCTATAGAAATAAAATTTCGACAACATTTTCTATAGAAATAAAATTTTGACTAAATTTTCTATAGAAATAAAATTTTGACAAATATTCTATAGAAATAAAATTTTGACAAAATTTTCTATAGAAATAAAGTTTGGAAAAAATTTTCTATATTTCAATATTTTAATTTTCGTGTTTGTCCAGTTCGTTAAAGTTCTTTGTGATAGGGGGATTGGGTTTTTTATGCCGGGGTGGTTTCTCCAAAAATACGATCGCGGTACTCCGAAACACGTCTATGACATCGTGACAGGTGATGCATGATGGATTTACGCGTATGAGCCCGAAAGTTCGACACCTGAAGAAGCAGTTGATGCGTATAGAATGCATGTTATGGAGATTCCTGAATCAGAGTGGCTTCGACAATTGGTTCAAACGCATGCCTGTGTATATTTCCGATGATTAATATTTGTTTTTGTTCTCTAATCCCGAAATATAAAAGACAACCCTCGTAGCAGCAGAGCTCATTTCCTATCTTCCTTTGCTATTGTTTTTGGTTTGCACTTTACGAAATGTGTTTGCTTGGCAAATCTTCAAACTCATATCCAAAACAGCCAACATATCGTAAGCTTAATGTGTAAAGGTGCTAAGTCAACTTTTTATAAATAAAATGGATTAAGATGCAGATCGACAGACAAATCAAAAATACATAGTTTAGCAAACAAATATATATTAAATATTTGTTTTTATCTCTGTTTGGTAATGATGTGTAAAAGTGCTAAAGGGTGATACGGTCAAAATTTGGTCAATATAAACATGACGTATTTCTTTCAATTTTGCATTTAAAAAACCTGAACACCCCTCATTTTGAAGGTGTGTGTGTGTAGAATGTTGCTCCTATTTTGATTTTGGAATTCACTCTTCAGTTGTCAAAATGCCGTCCAAGCAAGAAGAGCAGCGTATCAAAATTTTGCTCGCGCATCGCGAAAATCCGAGCTATTCGCACGCAAAGCTAAAAGTTGCCAAATCAACCGTTACAAATGTAATTAAAGTGTTTGGGGAACGTTTGTCGACAGCCAGGAAGTCCGGATCGGGGGGAAATCGAAAACCGGAAGCCGCTGAGACGACAAAGAGAGTTGCAGGTAGTTTCAAGCGAAACCCTAACCTCCCTCTCCGAGATGCCGCAAATAAGGTGGGTGTATCGTCTACAACCGTGCATCGAGCCAAAAAACGAGCCGGACTATCGACTTACAAGAAGGTAGTGACTCCAAATCGCGATGATAAACAAAATACGACGGCCAAAGCGCGATCCCGGAGGCTGTACACGACGATGCTGACGAAGTTTGACTGCATGGTAATGGACGACGAAACCTACGTCAAAGCCGACTACAAGCAGCTTCCGGGACAGGAGTTTTATACGGCAAAAGGAAGGGGAAAGGTAGCAGATATTTTCAAGCACATAAAACTGTCAAAGTTCGCAAAGAAATATCTGGTTCGGCAAGCCATTTGTACCTGTGGCATGAAAAGCAGCATTTGCCTCTGCTGCCTTTCCTGAAGAAACACGGTTGTTCCGTACTGTTTTGGCTGGATGTGGCAACTTGCCATTACGGTAAAAAGGCCATGGAGTGGTACGCCGCCAACAACGTGCAGGTGGTTCCCAAGAACAAGAACCCTCCCAACACGCCAGAGCTCCGCCCAATTGAGAAATACTGGGCTATTGTCAAGCAGAACCTAAAGAAGACCAAAAAAACTGCTAAGGACGAGCAGCAGTTCAAGGCAAACTGGCTTTCTGCGGCGAAGAAGGTGGACAAGGTGGCTGCACAAAATCTGATGGCAGGTGTCAAGCGTGAGGCCCGGCAATTCGGATTTGGAAAAGCGAAAGCCTAACTGAATATTTTTCCTGAACTTTATACTAATTGAACCTGAAAAAGAAATATAATTTGATTTTTTAAATAAAAGATTTCACCGATTTACACGCGTTTTCCCTTGACCAAATTTTGACCGTATCACCCTTTAAGTCAACACCTGTTAAAATTCACGTCAAATTTTAGGTTGAATAGGCTTTGCTGAAAAAATTTTAATAGCAATTTTTTGTGTGCGATTTTGCGAAAAGTTTTCTGTTTGTATTGAAAGCATAAAACGTGCCACATGAATATTATTACTCTATTTTTTGCAAATAATTATGTTTGTACAAATTTATTTCGGCAAAGGCCGGCTGGCTATCACAAACCTTTTTTCGGAAGGTTCAAGTGTGGTTCACTTTGGGTTTAGTGAACTGCCTGAATTTATTCTGATAATTGGTTGATAGTTTTACTGCAAGTAGAGGATGCTGATGAGGTATGTGGTAATTCCGAAACGTGCGTCCATCCAACCATCTTGCAGTCTATAGGGCTTTACCCAAATAAATTTGACAGACATTCTTTTCCTCCGTTGGTTAACCTACAATTGTAGTTTCAATGCATGGTTTTAAACTGAAATCAAAAACAAGAAAATGATTGATGAATAAACCAACAATAACAAACAAAAAATCGTATTTTAATTTTTCTCTCCATGGTCGTATGGATGATACTCTAACGTAAGTAATAAGACCAAGTAGGAGAAAAACGACCGAATAATGACAAAGTTATAAGCAATTGAGTGAACAAATCCGATGTCAAATCATGCAAATATGAGCCACACAAAAATGTCTCTCGGCCACAGAGAAATGTATTTTTGTGTGGTGAGCGGCTCATATTTGCATGATTTGACATCATTCAATTACTTATAACTTTGTCATTTTTCGGTCGTTTTTCTTCTAGTTGGTTTTATTACTTACGTTAGAGTATTCTGGCGGAAAAGGTCCATTGTAAAACACGATTTTTTGAAAATTTGGCTTTTCGCATCGATATTTTTTGAACCACTTAACTTATCACAGATCCAATTATACACGATTATTCGTGTACGTTAATACCTTTCATTAAAGTACCAACAACGATATAATCGGAGATTTCTAACTCGAGATATAATTAGTTTAGAGAGAAACAAGTAAGTAAAGTCTAAAGTCGGGCGGGGCCGACTATATTATACCCTGCACCACTTTGTAGACCTAAATGTTCTATACCATATCACATCTATCAAATGTGTTGGGTGCTAAATATAAAGGTTTGTCCCACATACATACATTTAAATATCACTCGATTTGGACAGAATTTGAATTTTACAAAATCTATAGACTCCAAATTTAATTTGGCTAATGCACTAGGGTGAAACACAATTTTAGTAAAAAAATATGGGAAACATTTAAATCTGAAGCAATTTTAAGGAAACTTCGCAAACGTTTATTTATGCACCCTCAAAAAAAATCGCTTCTCTAACATATGTTCCAAACATATTTTGCAGGAAGCACATATATTATTAGATATTGCCGAAACATTATTATGTTTGTTTTATGTGAACATATTATATGTTTGGAAGCATTTTGAGCCCAAAAATATTATATGCTTGGAAGAATTTTCTCCCCACGAAGATTGTGCTCATTCCCTCACATAATTTTCACTTCCACGAAATTTTTAGTTCTTGGCACCTTTTTCTGTAATACAAATAATGTTGAAGAAATTATTCAATTTTATAATTTTTTAAATTTTACCTTTCGCCTGGACGGAGAATCAAACCAGGAACCATGCAATTTTTAAGCCAACATACTACCACTTGGCTACGTAGCTGTTACAGTCACCAATAGACAATTATCGTTATAAGTTACATTTATATAGCATAGTTTGCAGCGCCCACGAGCCCATGCAAACATAACATTATTTAACAGAAACATACATTTGTTGGCCACGTGGAGCAGTGGTTAGCATACGTCCCGATGTCTTTTAACGAACCAAGAAAAAAATTGTACCCATAATGCCAAAATGATAAACAAAACACATGTCCACACATACAAAAAATGCTGCTCTCAAGGCGAAAACACATGTTGTTTTTTTTTCAAATGTCCATTCTCTTGGTTCCGTATGTCTATTCTCTTTACTCCGAATACTCATTCTAATACTCAAATTAAATAATATTTAGACTTAAGCATATCAAATTTTTGGCCTTATCATAAAACAGTTTTCCGAAACAACATACAAGCGGTTTCACAGAAATTGCTATCTTTTCATTCTCTCGCTGTATTATGTTGATATATTTCGTCATTCCTCCCAGTTTCCATCTCTATTTCTTTCTCTTTACTCTCCCTGTCGCTCTCTGAATAAAATATCACAACATATATATGTTTACTCGAAATTTGTAAATTTATATATGTTTACATTCACACACATTATTTTTATAAAACATTCATGCCCCAAACATAATATATTGTAACATATTAACATATGTGTCCCAAACATATGTGTCCCAAGTGTTAGTTTAGGAACATTACATGTTTGCACTTAAATATATTGTGTTTAAAAATTGTGCCCGAAACACATTTTGTTTATATCGGAACATATGAAAAACATATTTTTCGCTCGATATATATGTATTAGAAGTTTAGGAAAATTAGAGTAATTTTTACAACTTTTGGACAAAGCAGTGGCGATTTAACAAGGAAAATGTTGGTATTTTGACCATTTTTATCGAAATCAGAAAAAACATATATATGGGAGCTATATCTAAATCTGAACCGATTTCGATCAAATTTGGCACACATGACTATATTACTAATTGTACTCCTAGTGCAAAATTTCAACCAAATTGGCCGAAAGCTCTGGCTTCTGGGTCCATATAAGTGCATATCGGGCGAAAGATATATATGGGAGCTATATCTAAATCTGAATCGATTTCAACCAAATTTGGCACGCATAGCTACAATGCTAAATCTACTCCCTGTGCAAAATTTCAACCAAATTGGGCCAAAAATCTGGCTTTTAGGACCATATTAGTCCATATCGGGCGAAAGATATATATGGGAGCTATATCTAAATCTGAACCGATTTCAATCAAATTTTGCACACTTGACTATACTACTAATTGTACTCCTAGTGCGAAATTTCAACCAAATTCGGCCAAAAATCTGGCTTTTGGGGCCATATAAGTCCATATCGGGCGAAAGATATATATGGGAGCTATATCTAAATCTGAACCGATTTCAATCAAATTTCGCACACTTGACTATACAACTAAGTGTTATGTTTGTACAAAATTTCAAGCAAATCGGTATAAAACTCTGGCTGCTGGGTCCATATTAGTGCATATCGGGCGAAAGATATATATGGGAGCTATATCTAAATCTGAACCGATTTCTTCCAAAATCAATAGGGTTCTATTCTGACCCAAATTAGGAACATGTGCCAAATTTGAAGGCGATTGGACTTAAATTGCGACCTAGACTTTGATCACAAAAATGTGTTCACAGACAGACGGACGGACATGGTTATATCGACTCAGGGACCCACCCTGAGCATTATTGCCAAAGACACTATGTGTCTATCTCGTTTTCTTCTGGGTGTTACAAACATATGTACTAACTTATAATACCCTGTTCCACAGTGTGGCGCAGGGTATAAAAAGAGCGAAAAACTAAAAATAACGGGATATCTCAAAATTTTTAAACATTTTTTTCGAATTCGGCAGATCAAAATTCGACTCTCATCAAGTGTGCAGTTTCAGTGTAAACTAGTGTTATTGTTGTAAGACTGCATTTATGTAGTTAATATATATACCTCTGTAACAATAAGGGAGATCGTATCCATATCTTCATTTAAAACTTCAACTGAGTATTATTGTGGAGAAATATGTTAAATAAAAAGTGCTAAGTCAAAAAAAAAAAGGTTTTTAACATCAGAAAAAGTGCTAACTCATAAAACAACTGTAACGAAGAAAATACGTATTGTTTTTTATTTTTTTAGAGTGTTGATGTTGAACAGTGACTACATTTACAGTTTTTCGAAAATAGGTCTATTTCACAATTTACCAAGTATTTTGTCTCTCCTGTAAAATTTCAAAAATTTGACTTAGCACCTTTACACATTAAGCTAACGATATATATTCTAGTCAGGATTTTTTGAGGAATTGAATAAGATAACTTTTCATTATTAGCGACAAACATGATTTTGCATTTTTGATGTAAAGGCATCAAACGACATTCTCATATCTATTTTTATATGTTATTCAAATTTTGATTGTTTTTGTCTGTTTTTTTTTTTTTTAATTTAAATGTGCTATACAAAACAAAAATAGAAATACCCACACAAAAAGAGGACAACAATTCCAATTGAACAAGATTAAAAAGTAAATATTTATCGGCGATTAGTTTTAACACGTTTTGAATACAAATTTTATTTCCTGTTCTCCTGATACTTGTTGATATACATTTTATAATTAAATCAAAATTGATTTTAAGTATATACTACCATGATTAAAATTTGATAGAATATCTGTGATAAATAATTTATATGTCATAATTCGTATTGTAGATCCATTCCCAAGGAATATAAAATAATAGTATAAAAACTATTTCAAGCTTGAAAAGTTCTTTTCTATTTAATTTGAAATGAGTCCGATTGTATGTGTTAGAATTTCTATTAAATACAAGGTGTCGTTTGCCACGCCTTTTTTAATTTAAAGTTTTAATATAGCATTAGCGCATTAGCAAATGTTGTAACAGTAATTAAATTAACATACTCGTTGAAAATGTATAAAAATATTAACCCATAAAGACTAGGCTACAATATTTCAACAATACGAACAGAGATATATGTACATAAGAAACTGTTATTGAAATCAAAAAGTCAAATTGAGAAAGTGAACTTTTAAAAATGTTAGAAATAAAAAAAAAATTACACATTTTCACGGTGAGCGCCTAACATTTCTCATATACTTCTGGGTATTGACGTTTGTAAGGAACGAAATATTAGAAAAAAGGAGTTTTCTTTTGATGCTAAAAATTGTTCATTAAAAGCAAATAAAAAAGTAGATCGTTGCAACTTTTATTAGAAAGGCTTGCTGCTAAAAAATACTCTACTTTGCAATTTCTTTCTGGATGAATGTATTTTTTATTTATATATTTCATTAATATGGAAGAATTTGTAAGGTTTATTAAAACCAAGTTGCTCTAAGTTCAATAGAATTTTCCTGGGTTATATCCGAGATTCGACTGAACTCCAAAGAGTTTATCCAAGTGGTTTCACCATAATGTAAAACGACATTCGGACTCGATCATAAAAAGGAGAAGAGAATTCACCACATGGTGAGCCTGACATAACGGGCTGCCACTAAACCTAACCTAACGTACCTACTTTATAGTAGGATCACCTAACTCTATGGATAAAACGCATTCAAAGAAAAGTAAAAAATCTTTGCTGCAGAAAAATACTATTTGAAGGATACGAACTATCTGTGCTTACGACAATATTTTTGTCAGATTTGTTCCTCTGTTTCTAAACGCGCCTAATACAACAAAGGCGAATTTTTTTTAAAATAAGCTGAACGCAAAAAAGAGTTCGGAAAACGTATATCGAAAACGTTCTTTTGTTACAGTTTTTTGAATTTCTTAAAAAGTTTCAAAATTTTATCACCAATTTTATCTCACAATTTTTGTTTTAATCGCAATCCATATCGTTCATACCACAGCAATTTTATTTTCTGAATTTAAGTCTTTAGACACTTTTTGAAGTTTCATAGTAAAAATTTAATATAGTAGTATGTAGTGCTGAGCATATTTTCGAAATCTAGCGAAAATTGCTGGAATATATGTAAAATAACATTATTTCAGTTTCCAAAAGTTGTATGTTTATGAAATTGCCCAACTAAAGTATATGTTTCTGTTAAATAAAGTTATTTTACATCGGCTCGTGGGCGCCCAAAACTATGCTCAATAAATTTAACTGTTTGATTGTATACGTTGCTTATGCGGTTCGATTCTCGACAAGGTGAAATGTAGAATTAAAAATCGAATAATTTCTTCTACATTGTTTGTATTATAGAAAAAGGTATGAGGGAAGATGCAATTAGCAAGAAAGTTGAAAATTTTTGTTTTGAGTTAGACGTTATGAAATTGTTTCCAAATCCTGCAAAAGAATCATTGTTTATTGCAAAAAGTATATACTTTTCTACCAAACGAACTTCCTGGCAGCGAAAAGCAAATGGGAAATGATATTTGTTTGTCAATTTCGTCTGGGAGGAAGAAGTATTGTGTTGCATGTGTGCACAGAAAAGAATTTCCGTAGTTAAACTAACGCTAAATTTAACTTATTTTTATTGGAAAAAATTATTTGCTAGAAGTTAAATTTTATTATTTTTTCTGAAATTTTCCACAATTAATGAAATTTTACATTTTTTAAGTATGCCTCAAAAATTTTATGAACTAAATGTGTGTATAAAGTTCAATGACCGTACACATAAGTTCAATGTGAACTAAAGCAAAAGAAGATTTTCGTACGATTCCCAAAAATAGTAAGAATGAACTACTGTATGGTTAAAATTGTCATGATTTGGCGCCAATGATTTTCTTTTTCACTTTTGTTACTTTTTTCTTCTATGAGAGGATGTAAGTTCGTGAACTGCAGTTAAAAATTACAAAAGGGCATTAAATTTTCCTGGTTTTAACAACGCCTTGTGGAAATCTCAAATTGTGTAATAAAATTTAGTTCAATTTTCATGCGAGGTAGTTCATTCTTCTTATAAAACAGTTTACTTTTTTTCGGTGTGGAGTAATAGTGTGGAGTACTATAACTTTATGTGGTTTTGAAGCACAAATCTTGGTCCCCAGTTTTTCGCTATAGCGAAAAAACAATTGATGCATGCTTGTATTACAAATTAATCTCTATATGCAAATGCTTAAATAGCAGTGGAATATAGGTGAATAATTTACTATGTAAAGTCCATCTTAACCCTATTCGCTAAGTTGTCCACAAACTCAAAGACTACTCATGGGCATTGTCTAAATGCAAAGCATTTCCATTTAATTTTCATACACGCGCTTGGCCTGTTCATCAATGACTTTGCGGATTCCCCTTATTCTCATTAACTCGTCAAACTTGTTTTGAACCTTAGGGTACGGTCGGTCAAATGGTACTTGATGACCTCACAAAAATGTCGAATGGCAGTTTTAGAAAACAACAACAACGAGATTCAAACACACTTTCATTGAAAAAACAAAAACAAGCACTAATCTTCCTCAAGAAGAGTAAGAAGAGGTGTCAGTTGTTTGAGTTTGCTTTTGCTTTTGCATCTATTCATTCATCCAATCCATCTATCCACCATTGGTTGGGGCTACCATGGTCAAATAAAATTTTCGTATTCCGCTTTTTCGTCTATTGCTATAAAGCAGAAAGACTTAAGGTTGCCAGAATTCAGCACTATGAATAAAGGCGAAAAAGATATATTTTATATGGGCTTGTCGTAGGACGTGAACTATACTCCATTTTCGAATCCTTTGTATTGCTTTCGAAATTATACCTTTGAAGGCCATTTTAATGCGGAAATTAAAAAAAAAACACCAGTTTCACTTTTTGTTTTTAGTTTTCTCAATATTTTGGAATTTGGAAAACCCTCGCTTCGTCTGGGTGTTGAACCTAGGTATGGTGGCATCACAACCGAACGCGTAATGTAATATGATACCAAGACACACCATTCTAACTACTTGTGGAGGTGTTCTTTATTATTATGAAGAAAAAACAAATAATACTGGTTCAAATCTTACTAGCGGCGAATTTTTTATTAAATGGTATTTATGTTACTTCCTTTGCGTCACTGTACGCATTGCAACAATTGTCATTACTTGGACAAAGTACGAGTGGTATCGAAGGAAAGTTACTTTCACCAGTCAACGTTTTTGAATTATACGTTGATAATTCCTATTTGGATGGTGTCACCACCGACTTATGAATGTGGGTTTGTCGGGACGATGGGTGAATCAACCGAGGCTTAACGAGTAGTAAAGCGAGTGGCCCGACCGCAGCCGAACTTCCGATAGCAGCCCCAACTCATCTTAACGCGATTCGTTCACATCCCAATTGTAGTTAACGCGGTTTGCTCGCATCCAATCCTTGTATTTAACCACCACTCCCCACTACCTTCTCCTATCCCCCTTTCCTCCCGAAGGCTATACTAGCACCCCCCTAACACGGTTCGTTAGGGGGGTGCTAGTCCGATACCATCTTCATCTCCGTACACGAACGCCATCGGCCCGACACCATCGTCATCTCCGCATACGAACACCACCGGCCCGACACAATCGTCATCTTCATATACGAACACCGTCGGCACGACACCCTATACCAGGGATGGAAAATGCAGTACTATAGTACTTTTTTCAATACTTTTTCACCCCGGTCAGTACCGTAGTACCCCCGCGAATGATTTAGTACTTTTTATGTAGACATTTTTGAGTCGATATCAGATTTATGGTACAATAGCTTTGACAAAATATTTTAATATTGTTAGAAAGTCTTTATCAACCTAATTTGCTAATAGTCTTTTACAAATATGGCAAAACAGACAAGTTCACCCGGGAAGAAAATCTCGATTTTTTAAAAGGCATAGTCAAAAATACGATTTCATTGAATTTCAAGAATGTTTTAGTCGAAAAAAAGCATGCGAATCTATATTATCGATTTTTTATTTCGATAGAAAATTTTGTCAATATTTTATTTCTATATAAAATTTTTGCAAACTTTTATTTCTAAAGGAAATTTTTGCAAAATTTTATTTCAATTGGAAATTTTGTAAATATTTTATTTCTATAGGAAATTTTTGGAAAAAAAATTGCAAAATTTTATTTCTATAATTTTTTTTTGCAAAATTTTATTTCTATAGAATATTTTGTCAAAATCTTATTTATAAAGAAAATTTTGTAAAAATTTTATTTTTATAGAATTTTTTTTTTCAAAATTTTATTTCTATAGAAAATTTTGTCCACATTTTATTTCTATAGTTAAAATTTTATTTTCTTTCAAATTTAGTCTAAAGGAGCTCTTGACAATAATCTTCCAGTATTGAAATTTAGTAAAAAGTACCTTTTCGCCCAAAAAATACCTTTTTTGTTCTTTCTTAAAAATTGTATTTTCCATCCCTGCCGTATACGAACACCTTCGTCATCCCCGTTTCCCGAACTCCAGTTGACCCGACACCTTCGCTATCCCCGTACACGAGCATTGCCGACCGACACCATCAGCAACATACCGTCTCGCTATCGTCACCAGTCAACGTCGTTCTCCCGACACCACTACCACCGCACCGCTCCATCAACACCGCTTCTTCGTCGACACCAACCGACGCTGTACTATTCACCTTCGTCAGCAGTTAGCATCACCCGTCCTATCACCGACACCGTTTCACCATCGTCATCAGTCAATCCATCGACAGCGCTCCATCATCATCACCAGGAAACATCGCTCATTCATCGTCGTCACCGGCTAGCTTCGCACCGTTTCAACATCGTCACCAACCAGCATTGCACCAGTCCTCGTCATCGTCCAACACAGCGCAGCCCACAGTTCTTCATAGTCGAAGCCCCACTAGTCGTTGCCGCCCTTTCAGCCCACTCATTGCCCTTACCCAACATTGTATTGTAAATAAATAAGAATTGTTAATAAAACCCGCAAAGGCATAAAAGTAGTGTGTTATTATTTAAGGTTTGTGGATCCCTAAAAGGTAATCCAGGACGGCCTCAGCCGACGAAGAAAACCACTTTGCAGTATGTGTTTTGGGTTAGAATAGATCCCTATTGATTTTGGAAGAAATCGGTTCAGTTTTAGATATAGTTCCCATGTATATCTTTCGTCCTATTTGTGATCAGATTTACGTGAAATTTTGCACAGGGAGTAGAATTGCTATTGTAGCTATGCGTGTCGTATATTTTTTTTTTTCTGATTTTGGCAAAAATTGCCAAAATACCGTGTAAAATCCCCACTACTACTAAGTCGGAAACTTATTAAAATTACTCCAATTTCTCTATACTTCTACTAATATCGACCGATATATCATAAATACACTTTTGCGAAGTTGCCTAAAAATTTCTTCAGATTTAAATGCTTTCCAATAAATTTAAATTCAAAATTATATGGATAATTATCCTTATTTGGTAAACCTTCTTAAATGAATTTGCATGAAAGTGCAAAGTCAAACGCCACAGGTTCTAATCTACGCGATTGACTTTCTATTTTTTGGTTCCAAAATTAAATATTTCACTTAAAACGCATAAATTGCGTGATTAAAAAAATTTCGTAAAAATGGAATAAAATCTTCTACATTGTTTTTTATTACAGAAAAAAGTGATGAGAGGTAAAAAAACCACGAGGAAGTTAGATATATACGAAAAATCATTGCGAAAATATTACATTTTATTTTGATTAAAAATACATTTTGTAGCTAAAAACTAATATACTTCGTATTACGAAAACGCGGGAAAACTGCGACAATGAAGAAGAACAGCTGGCAACCCTTAAAATTTTAGCATTAGCAAAGTGGGGGTATGTTTGGATTTTTTGGAGATTTTGTGTATATGTATGTGTGGTTCAGTTATTATGTATGGGAAGGGGCATTTATCTCTAAATGCGTTGATATAAATAAGTTTAGATTTTGGACCAAGCTCTGTATTGGATCGGTAATATGAAGATACGAGAGTAAAATAAATCTTGTATACATATTTTGCAATGATAAATTGAATATGAAATTAAAATTCACTAAATGGTTTCGTAGAATCTTTTGCATGAAACCAGTCCAATCTTAATTAAAATTATATCCAATCTAATATTTGTTTACATATGTGTATATATGCAAATGCAGAACACTAGATTTCACAAAACTTAGTAAACTCAACCTCTCTTACCTTAAATTCTGCTGCACATTAGCTTAAACAGGTGGTATAATCGAAATTTCAAAAGTGGGGTTGTTTTTTTTTTTTTTGTTATTAGTGTTGTAAAACGATGATAGGCAGAGATAGATAGGTAATTAAAATTGGCGAGGCTTATTAGTTTATAGGTATTTCCGTGCCGGATCAACCGGCATGTCTTATTGATAAATCTCTATTGAACCACTATTCCAATAATAAGCAGAAGCGATGATTGAAGCTTCAGAGTAGTTTTGACGTTTGTTCAAAGATTTCCTCTCTCTCTCTGTGTGTGTACAGGTCGCAGCTGTCGTCAACGTTGTTGTCTTTGCATTCGTTGATAGCCGTGGTATACACAACATCTGCTACTGCATTATTATTCACATTGAAGGAAAACGCAAGGTTGACTTCTTCAATGATTTGACTTCTTTGTTTATATGTTGAGATTCTTGTTGTTGTATTCTACAGAGAGGACGAAGATATATGTTCTTAACTAGTTCTAGTTTAGCACAGTACTGTCATGTTTTGTTATTAAAAGCAGTGGTAGTATTTGCTATTTTTGTTAGATTGAGAGGAGATTGCCTAGAAGTGCCATTGTGTATAAACAAATTTAGGCGACCTAGCGACCCACCGACCGACAAAACAAAAACACTAGCCTACCAGCTGTGTGTTATAGAACACAAGAAAAAAAATATGGATCGATACTAGCTTTTTCGTATCACTACTTCGTGTGGCTTTGCATATACTACGGCGGATTTCATGACAATTGCAATCAACGACGCATATATCTGGAGAATGAATTCGATGTGGCGACAGACTTTTAAATTGATTGACTTTGCTTATTTTTTACCCAATGGCCCACAATTCTAATTCAATGCAAACTTCTTGGGGCTTCCTTCTTTTTTCATTGGAATTGACAAAGACGACGTGTTGTTTTCCCATTCTGTTTTAGTTTTATTTAGTGTCCGATACCGCTATGAATAAAATTCCATTTCTTGTTTTGCAAAGGGGGCAATACATATGGTATTTGCTATACCCATTGGTAGGTATGTTATTGCAGTGGAGCAGCAAGCAGCTGTGTACTTTTTGTTTTTCAGTCTAAACAAGTGTAATAAAATTAACTTTTTCTCGTACTCTACTTGATTTTTCTTAATTAAATTTACAACAAAGTTTTTTTTTTTTTTATTTCACAGTTGGTTTTTATTTGCGCATTTTCTTTATTTATTTATGATGGTACATTCTGGCTCACACATAGGAACACATAGATATACACTTTTTTCGCATGGTAGCATTCAAGAAATAACTTCATTCTCTTTTCGAAATATTAAATCACACACACTGGCATACCTACATACTCGTAAAGCATTCCGTATATCAAACAAAATTATTTAATAAAAGAAATACCGACAAAATGGACATGCTAAACTTTAAGGGCATTTCCCAATATGAGTTGGTTTAGGAGTGAAGGGGATGACTACGACGGGGGTTGCAAAAAAGGTTTTCTTCAACACCATCTCGCTATTGCAATTATTGAAATTTCACAATCTACCAACTTGTTTTCATTTTCGCTTTTCGAATTATATTGTTTAACTTCAACTATTTAACACCTTTCTGTGGTATGTGAGATTTCTTTTAATTTACTACATATGTATAAATCTTTTGTTTTTTTTTTACATAATTTTCTTTTGCTTTTTTCCTAAACAAATTTATTTAACACTCGCGATACCCACAGCGACGGCAACGACTACGACTTTCACTTAGACTACATATCTCGAATACTACTATGAATAAACCATCTGAGCATTGAGTTGGGCCCTCTGTTTCTTGACTGAGAGAAATATGTTAACGTCGACAGCGAGAACACCGCTGTGAGAGAGTGTATCTGGTTTATTATTGTGTGAGCAAAGAGAGCGGTAGGTAAAAAGTGTTGTCAAATGAGTTCTTCAATCACTATGGGATATGTATTACAAAATATAGAACATCAAACAATGTATAGTAAACACGGTTGCCCCTCGAGCCAAAAAAATCTATCAACATTTGGAGTAAATTCTACCATAAATGTCTACATAAAATTTTGTCAAAATTTTATTCCTATAGAAAATTTTGTCAACATTTTATTTATATAGAAAATTTTTCCAAAATGTTATTTCTTTAGAACATTTTGCCAAAATTGTATCTATATAGACAATTTTTCCAAAATTTTATTTCTGTAGAAAATTTTGCCAAAATTTTTGTCAAAATTTTATTTCTATAGACAATTTTGTCAGAATTTTATTTTTATTATAGAAAATTTTGTCAAAATTTTACAATCAAATTTACATTTCGTTAAAATTTTCTGAGCTAAATTTTTACTAAACTTTATAGCAGTTTGAAATTAATTGATTGTGGGCGGAAGGTTAAAATTTTTGGGGAAAATACGACAATTGTTAATACATTTTTCTGATTTAAATCGATATTTTTGATCAATTGGCGGCTAAATTTGAGTCGATGCGGCCCTGTTTACGACTATGCAAATTAAACGCAAATCGACATTTCAAATTGAGCAGAATAAAATAGAGTTGATATAGTTATTAAATTGATAAAATTTTTTTTTCAAATTCAAAATATCGCAAAATGAGTTAAATTTCGATAAATGATTTCAATGTGTATTTTGCTGCAATAATTTAATATACATTTACCATATATTTATGTCGATATGCCGCGAACATAAACAGTCCCAAACATTGAAACTAAAAACGCCAAATTAGCCACTCTATGTTACTCTTCACAGATACAAAAACAAAACAAATACTCACTGTCTAAAATCCGTCGCAGCAATTTGCGTCAAAGTTGCCAATCAATTGATATCAAAACTCACAAATTAAGACAAAATTTATTGTTAAGGTTTATAACGTGACAAATTCCATAAACAATCGCAATGCTATGAGATTTAAAGTTTAATATAGATTTTTAAATATTGATATATCTATTATCATATATACATAAAATATTTAGTAGTAACCTATGGTCAACACTGTCCCTTCCACTACCTAGGAAGTTGTTTTGAACGATCGCATCGATTTGCTATTTTTAAATTAATTGATTCAATTTCATTTACGAATTTTAATTTGTGGTTAACACGTTTATGAAGAAGTTTGACTTTAAATAACGAAAATAGACAAAGAAAGTAATAAATTAAGATTTGTATCCTAGTGTGAAGTACCACCTAGATTTAAAAGATAATTGATTCCTGTGGAATCAATACCAAAATATTTTATGTAAAATAATAAATGTAATACATTTATTATTTTGCCCCATTGGCTTTGTATTACGAAATAAATTGAAATTGAAAATCTTAGAAACTGAGTACCAGTCCATCCCTTCCCAACCAAACATGCCAAACCTTTATACAATAAATAAATAAAATAACGAATATAGTATAAACAGGAAATAGTTATTTAATCATGGACCCAAAAACTTTCACATATTTCTGGCCACCATATAACATATTCACGCCCTCTAGACCTCAAAAAAAGCTTCACGCAGTAGGTTAGGTTAGGCTCACTTAGACTATTCAGTCCATTGTGATACCACAGTGGTAAGTAATATACTTTACTGCCTGTTCATGAGTCCTATAATCGTTCCGAAACGAATCGTTCCTCTAGAATGAAACTACAATAACTTCAAATGTATTTGCTGTAAAACCTCAAACTTTGTCATGAACATATCCTTGCGATTCGACAGACTCTACTATTCGATATATCAACGAGTGATAGTCGACGTTTCGTTCATCTCGAGGCGAACGGAACAGGTAGTTATAGAGCTGTCATTCGGGATCGATTTTTATAAATCCCGGGATTTTTTCGGGATTATTTAAATATATCGCCAAAAAATTGTTGTACATTAAACCAATTTAGTTTAATTCAATAAAAAAAACAAAAGCAAAAAAAAGAACATGAGAGAAAATTAAAAAGCAATTTCAAATTACTATCATACTTAACGAACCCTTAGTCGAACTAAACAATATGAAAACAAGTAAGGAAAGTCTAAAGTAGGTCAGGGCCGACTATATTATACCCTTCACCACTAAGTATACCAACATTTTTCATACGATCTTAACACCTTCAAATTTTTAGGAGCTATATAAAAGTTTATATTCAAATATTTAAATATGAAACGATTTGGACAATTTTTTTAAACTTTCACAAAATGTCTACACTCACAATATTAGTAAAAAATATTGAAAATATTTAAATTGCTTAAAATTTCTCAAGTCAGCATTTATGATGTATAGGTCGATATATACGAATTAAAGTATAGGTTAATTTGAATCATTTTTGCGAGTTTTCGACTTAACAGCCATATTTAGGTTAGGTTAGGTTCGGTGGCAGCCCGATGTATCAGGCTCGCTTAGACTATTCAGTCCATTGTGATACCATATTAGTGAACTTCTCTCTTATTACTGATTGCTGCCCGATTCCATGTTAAGCTCAATGACAAGGGACCTCCTTTTTATAGCCGAGTCCGAACGGCGTTCCACATTGCAGTGAAACCACTTAGAGAAGCTTTGAAACCCTCAGAAATGTCACCAGCATTACTGAGGTGGGATAATCCACCGCTGAAAAATTTTTTGGTGTTCGGTCGAAGCAGGAATCGAACCCACGACCTTGTGTATGCAAGGCGGGCATGCTAACCATTGCACCACGATGGCTCCCTAACAGCCATATTTGATAAAACCGGAAGAACATAAGCTCAATGACAAGGGACCTCCTTTTTATAGCCGAGTCCGAACGGCGTTCCACATTGCAGTGAAACCACTTAGAGAAGCTTTGAAACCCTTAGAAATGTCACCAGCATTACTGAGGTGGGATAATCCACCGCAGAAAATTTTTTTGGTGTTCGGTCGAAGCAGGAATCGAACCCACGACCTTGTGTATGCAAGGCGGGTATGCAAGGCGGGCATGCACCACGGTGGCTCCCTAACAACCATATTTGATAAAACCGGAAGAACATATATATGGGGGCTTTATCTAATTCTGAACAGATTTTGATAAAATTTGGCACACATTGCTAAAATTTTAATTGACCTCTTAGTGCAAAACTTCAAAATTTTCGAAATGAAACTTTGGCCTTCGTGGTCATATGAATCTAAATCGGGGGAATATATATGAGAGTTATATCTAAATCTGAACCGATTGTGACCACATTTGGTATGTGTAGCAAGAATGTTAGTCCTACTCTGTGTGAAAAACCTCAAGTAAATCGGAGTGACCTCTGGGGCCATATAAGTGCGTATCGGATGAAAGATATATATGGCAACTATATCTAAATCTGAACCAATTTCAACTAAATTTCGCATGTATAGTAAAAATGTTATTTCCATTCCCTGTGCACAGTTATAAGTAATCGATTTTGATCAACGGTGGTCATATGACTGTAAATCGGGCGAAAGCTATATATAGGAGCTATATCTAAATCTGAACCGATTTCAACCAAATTCGGTGTACATATTTATAATTTTAATTCTACTCTTTGTGCAAAATTTCACATAAATCGGAACAAAATATTGGCCTCTGGGGCCATATGAGTGTAAAACGGGCGATAGCTATATCTGAATCTGAACCTATTTGACTGATATTCTGCAAATTTTACGAGACTCACAAAATATTCGATTATACAAAATTGGAAGAAGATCGGTTGATAAATACGTAATTTATGACCAGATCGCCTATAAATATATATGACAGCTATATCTAAATCTGAACCAATTTTTTCCAAAATCAATAGGGATCGTCTTTGAACCGAAAAAGGACCCTATGCCAAATTTAAGGACGGTCGGACTTAAACTGCGAGCTGGACTTTGCACACAAAAATACATCAACAGACAGACAGACGGACAGACAGACAGGCATACATACGGACATCGCTAAATCGACTCAGAATTAAATTCTAAGCCGATCGGCATACTAAAAGATGAATCTATGACTATTCCTTCTCGGCGTTACATACAAATGCGCAAACTTAATAGTGATGAAGGCTATAAAAAGAAATATGTTTCCGAATACTTGTGTTAGTCCTTTTGTACTTCCCCATTTTAAGTAACTTCTTAAAAATATCAAGGCATCCAAATTTTTATCAGATAAAGGCGATCTTGTCATATTGTCAACGGACCTTTTATCATTGCTTTTTATTTTATTTTGTACGAATTCCATTTCACATGAACTCATAGTTCAAAGGAGGACCTTATCGTTTACTTCGGTTTTTGATGAAATTCTGCTTTTTGTAGTATACCTGATGTATAATAAATTCATACACAATGTGTACCACGAATGTTTATTAACTCAATTTGTTGGGTATGAAATCTGAGGGTCGTTTCCAGTGGATAATGCTAAAAAGCCACAAATTTATTAATTGGAATTATTTTTTCGGGATTCCTAAAAATCCCGGGATTCAAAATAAAAAATTCCGTTTACTTTTGTTTTTGATGAAATTCTGCTTTTTGTCGTATACTGTATAATAAATTCTTACTGTGTACCATAAATGTTTATTTACTCAATTTGTTGGATATGAAATCTAAGGGCCGTTTGCACAGAATGAAGAATGTATTAATAAATAATGCTAAAAAACCACATATATAACAAATTGGAATTATTTTTTCGGGATCCCAAAAAACCGGGGATTCAAAATAAAACAAAAAAACCGGGTGACAGCCCTAGATGTATACCAATTGTTTTTTGTGCAAGAGTTGCCTTTATATATCGAGATTTGGCAGCCCTAATGCAATCTACAAACTGACAGCTCTATCGTAAAGCTTGACAAATTTTAGGTTATACGTGCTCAGAAACTTGTGATATACGACCGCTATTTGTGTTGTTTACAGCAATATAAAAAATTCATCTCACCCAAAAAAATGTGGGATTAAATCGTAAACACTCTCGTGCGATTATTTTTTTTTTAACCTTCCACATGAAATAACTCAACAACAGTCCATCGATAGGTTAGGTGGCAGCCCAATGTATCAGGGTCAGTTAGACTATTCAGTCCATTCTGATATCACAGTGGTGAACTTCTTTCTTATCACTAAGTGCTACCCAATTCCAAGTTAAACTCAATGACAAGGGACCTCCTTTTTATTATTATTGCAGTGAAACCACTTAGAGAAGCTTTGAAACACTCAGAAATGTCACCAGCATTACTAAGGTGGTATAATCCACCGATGAAAAAGTTTTTGGTGTTCGGTCGAAGCAGGAATCGAACCCACGACCTTGTGTATGCAAGTCGGACATTCTAACCATTGTACCATGGTTGCACCACAATCCATCGATGTATTTAATTCAATTTTTGGCGATGAACCTCCGTCAAGGACCTGTGTTTGTCGATGGTTAGGTTAGGTTAGGTGGCAGCCCGATGTATCAGGCTCACTTAGACTATTCAGTCCATTGTGATACCACATTGGTGAACTTCTCTCTTATCACTGAGTGCTGCCCGATTCCATGTTAAACTCAATGACAAGGGACCTCCTTTTTATAGCCGAGTCCGAACGGCGTTTCACATTACAGTGAAACCACTTAGAGAAGCTTTGAAACCCTCAGAAATGTTACCAGCACTACTGAGGTGGGATAATCCACCGCTGAAAAACTTTTTGGTGTTCGGTCGAAGCAGGAATCGAACCCACGACCTTGTGTATGCAAGGCGGGCATGCTAACCATTGCACCACAGTGGCTCCTTGTCGATGGTATGTTGAACTCAACATGTGTTGTAGTTCACTCCGAAACGAATGTTGTGACGGTCGCCTAAATCAGTTGTTGTTCAGAAAACCATTGATACTGTGAGCCAATTGAAGTTGAGATATCAGAGATTGTCATCTGAGATTGGATCCCACATAATTTGTCCATCGCTCAAAAGAAGACAGGTGTCGATTAGTCGAAAGAAATGCTCCAAAAATACGATCGCAATGTTTCGATAACACGTCTATGATATCGTGAGAAATGATAAATCGTGGATTTACGCTTTTGAGCCCGAAAGTAAACAACAGTCAATTGTTCGACACCTGAATAAGTGGTTGAACGCATGCAAAAGTGTATAGATCTTATTGGGGGAAAACTTTGAAAAACAAGAAGCAGATTTTCGATCTTTTTATTTGTTTTTGTTCTCTAAACCTCATCCATAAATGCCGTCTGAACGGCATTCTCGCCCATTTACTTATACCACTTTCGAAATGATGGAGTAAAACATAACACGGATGTGTGTGCTATTCGATTGAATAAATAATTGTATCGATACATTTTATAAATATTATATTTGGACTGAAGTTTTTATTTATTTTTATTTCTTGTTTTTTTTTTTATTGTATACATATACATATAAATAAATATGTTTTAAGGTTTTTGTTTTGTTTTTATTTCAATAGTAAAGATAAAGTGTAATAGTAGATACTTTATGCTATTCATTCATTATACATACATTCAATTCGATTTCCATAATTTCTTTTTATTGAAAATGAAATAATAAAAAATTATATAGTAATAATAATACAATTACAATAATAATAATAATAGTACACAATAATAATTAGAATTAGAATAGTGTCCAAAACATAATGTTTTCTTTAGTTGTTTCGTATTTCTGGCTTACAGCTCATTCTATGGTATCCTACCACTTAACTAAGTACACGTTTAATTAATACGATATCATCGGAGTATCTATATCTAGATAACCACCGATGTTAATGAAATCAAAGGGCTTTCATTTATTTATATTTATGTATGCACAGCTGATAGTAAATGCTTCCTTATATTAAAGAAGTTATTATTGAAACTGAGCCAATGTAAACAAATTCACAAAACATAATTTCGAATAAAGAAATGTTTCGTGGTTCTAACGAAAATGTTCATAGCTTTTATGAAAATGTTAACATTGGCTCAATTATAATGAAACTTTGTTCTTTGTATGTTATCTATAATATATTTAAATATATGTAGATATCCTCTATCAAATGTTCCCTATAAACGGTTCTAGGGGATATACTTTTTCAGCAGCTCCATATATAATTTTAGGTATATTATTCTTCTGCTTCTGTTTTGTACATATTAGTAATTAGTTTTGACCACTTATTGCGATTGTCATAATAAATGGAATACTTGTCGTTATTATGAGTTCGGAATGTGTGCCTTTGTTTCCTGTTGTTGTTGTTAGTATTTTTTTTTTTCAATAAATGCTTGTATATTTGTAAGTTTGTGTATATACATATTTCTTTAGCATAGCAAGGATATTTATTTCTGTTGTGTTTTTGAGCCTATTTTATTTTATTATGACATAAGATTAACGTTGAACATTTTTAAAGTTTTAGTTTTTTCAATCGTTGATTTTTAATAATTCGAATTTATTCAATTAAAATGTATTTGTATTTATGGATTGTATTATTATTATGGTGTACAAATGCCAATTACATAATTCCTACATACCAAAAAATATTTTTAATCACGAAATTAATTAGTACAATTAATTTTTAATTGAAATGTCTTCAATCACAGAAATGATAGTATCAATTAAATAATTAATTGATCCAATTAAAAAATTTATAGATACTATTAATTTTTGTGATTGATGTTTGTTTCAATTAAAAAAATTGTTGAATCAATTAAAATTTTAATTGAATATTTTTTAAAACTCAATTAAGACTTTAATTGGAAAAAAATTCTTGGATTTTTTTTCTGTGCACACACAAAAAATATCGCCAAAATATTTCCAATTCAAAAGTTGATTGAAGCTGAAAACTTTTTCAATTAAATAATTAATCGATACAATTAATTTTTTAATCAAACTCGGAAGATTAACCCCCATTTTCATGAAGCTCCGTTAGTGCAACGAACTTTTAGACCCTTCAATAGACATATCTGTTATCTTGCCTATATATTCCATATACCAGTTAGGAACTTAACTGTTGAAAATTGTACAGTTAAATTTAACTGGAGAAAAGATATTTGCAGTTTACTTTCTCTTAACTGGCAGTTAAAGTCTAACGGAGCTACATGAAAATGGCCGTAAGTCAGTTAAAAAATTATTGATATTTTTTTAATATTGAATTAAAAATTAAAATATCAAAACACTAACGGTCATTTTCAAGTAGCTCCGTTAGATTTTAACTGACAGTCAACACAAAGTAAATTACAAATATCTTCTCCCCGGTTTACTTTAACTGAAAAAATGTCAGCAGTTATGTTCCTATCTGGCATGTGGGATATGTAGGTAAGATGACTGATATGCCCATAGTACACACAAAAATAATATTGTTTGTGTTCAGTCACGAAATTAATTGATCCAATTAATTTTTAATTGAGATGTCTTCAATTACAGAAATGATAGTATCAATTAAAAAATTAATTGATCCAATTAAAAACTTAATTGTTACGGTTTATTTTAACTGAAAAAATGTCAGCAGTTAAGTTCCTATCTGGCTTATGGAATATGTAGGTAAGATGACAGACATGCCCATAGTACACACAAAAAAAATATTGTTTGTGTTCAATCACGAAATTAATTGATCCAATTAATTTTTAATTGAGATGTCTTCAATGATAGTATCAATTAAAAAATTAATTGAAAGTCAATTAAAAAATTAATTGAAAGTCAATTAAAAAATTAATTGATCCAATTAAAAACTTAATTGATACTTCAACTGAAAAAATGTCAGCAGTTACGTTCCTATCTGGCATATGGAATATGTAGGTAAGATGACAGATATGCCCATAATACACAAAAAAAATATTGTTTGTCTTCAATTATGAAATTAATTGATCCAGTTAATTTTTAATTGAGATGTCTTGCAGAAATTAATTGAAAGTCAATCAAAAAATTAATTGATACTATAAATTTTTTGTTGCAATTCAAAAATTTGTTGAATCTATTACATTTTTAATTGATTTTTTTTTAACTCAATTAAAACTTTAATTGGAAAAATGTTCGTGAAATTGTTTTCTGTGTACGGTTTAAATAATAATGAAGCTTCATGAAATTGAGGATAAGTAAGTAAAATAAGTGATTGAAAATAGTTAAAGTTTTGTAACCAACTTCATTCAAATTTTTAATTGAATCAAAGAATTAATTGAAATTTTCTAATGAAATCAATTAACTTTTTAATAATGCATTTTTTTATGCCGAATTAAAACTGTGATTGATACTATAATTTTCGTGATAAAGACATTTCAATTAAAAAATTGATTGGATCAATTAATTTCGTGATTGAATCATAAAAAAAATTGTTCAGTGCTCTATTAAGACAATATCTGCTTCAAAGTCAGAAATTTGTTCAAAATATGATAGAAATTTTTCTTAAAATGTAATTTCATTATGGTTACTATAAAGACAATATTTAATTTATGCTCAGTAAATATTTTCTATAGAACGAAACATATATAAACTCTCCTCAAAGTAAAGTATAAAATATGAAGAAGTTATTCCTTAATATGGATCCTATTTTTCTGTGTAGTACAACAACCGATATAATGGCTTTATTATTTCAATGTGTAAATATAAATATCCTTGCTATTTAGTAAATATGGCTATACAGAAATACACTTACATTGCGCTTTTTTAACAAAGTTCAGGATTCACTGAATATCACCTGGTCTGGTCTAACGGTAGAAGCCAGCATTTTGATACATTCTAATGTTGAAAATGATGTGACAGTATGGTAAAGGGGAAATGTTGGAATGTTTGATCGTGTGAGATGCAAATGAATTTTTACTATGTTTACCAAGGTGATCATCTGGACTCACTGATCTATTCATCCAGGATCATATGCAACGAATCATGAACTAGGCTAATGTTGCAAATTATGTTTTCTTTTTTTTTTTTGCTTAGTAGAATATTCAATAGTTGTTTTTGCTGTTAATTTTGTTGTTGTTCATCTGTTGAGTTTTTACTTTGAGTGACGTTTCCAATCATCCAAATAGAGCAAAACAAAAAACAAACCAGTAGGAGTAGAATAATAAAATAAAAATTTAATTGTCTTTTATATTAAGGATCAATCCAATGATGTAATGATAGAAAGAAGGGAAAATGGATAAAGAGCGCGCAATTAATTGAAGCAATAATTACACTGTGCCCAAAATTTCAAATTCAAAGCAATAAACTGAATACAAAAGTTTTATGAAAGGTTTTCGAGAATTTTATGAACGTTTTCGAGAATTTCGCTAAAATCAATCACAAAAATTAATTGTATCAATATTTTTTTTTTTAATTGGAATAATTAATTATTTAATCATTTAATTTAATTGGATCAATTAATTTCGTGATTGAAGACAAAAAATATTTTTTTTATGTGTAGAAATGATAATATCAATTAACGAAGTCAATTAAAAAAATGCATTGATCCAATTAAAAAATCAATCGATACTATTAATTTTTGTGATTGATTTTGTTTGATTTAAAAAATTTGTTGAATCAATTAAATTTTTAATTGAATACTTTTGAAAATTGAATTAAAATTTTAAATGGAAATAGTTTAGTGAACATTTTTTCTGTGTAATAATTGCCATGAACTAAAACAGAGTTAAATTGGCTTTAGTGCCCTGAAGGGTTCACTTTTTTTTGAGAGTGTACATAAAGGATTTGTGCTTACACTTTTACACGTTTGATGTACACAACCATATGAAAAAATTTTTTCTTTAATCTGAAATACAATTTTATACTAACACAATTTCGACAATATTTTTTCTATGGACAAATAAACCGTAAATTATAGCAATCATAGTACCAATTATCTCCAACGCAATTATTAGTCTTAGAAGAAAACTCCTATAAAAACATCTAAATAGACATATGGAACAAAAAGAGTACTATTATCATTGCTAACACGGTTAGATTAGGTTAGGTTAGGTGGCAGCCCAATGTATTAGGCTCACTAAGATTATTCAGTCCATTGTGATACCACATTGGTGAACTTCTCTCTTGTGCTGCCCGATTCCATGTTAAGCTCAATGACAAGGGACCTCCTTTTTATAGCCGAGTCCGAACGGCGTTCCACATTGCAGTGAAACCACTTAGAGAATCTTTGAAACCCTCAGAAATGTCACCAGCATTACTGAGGTGGGATAATCCACCGCTGAAAAACTTTTTGGTGTTCGGTCGAAGCAGGAATCGAACCCACGACCTTGTGTATGCAAGGCGGGCATGCTACCCATTGCACCACGGTGGCTCCCAACACGATTGCCACAGTTGATAGAATTCTACCAAAAATGCTAGATTTTTTACCGTTTGGTATATTGGTAGAATTCTTGATGTTTTGGTAGATTTTGCAAAATATTCCTCTCCAAAAATGTTCTATAGAAATAAAATTTCGACAAAATTTTCTATAGAAAAAAATATTTCTACAGAAATAAAACTTTGGCAAAATTATATATATAAATAAAATCTTTGGAAAAATTTTCAATAGAAATAAAGTTTTTTTAAATTTTCCTATAGATATAAAATTTTGACAAAATGTTTTATAGAAAATAAAATTTTCAACATTTTCTATAGAAATAACATTTTGACAAAATTTTCTATAGAAATAACATTTTCTATAGAAAATGTTTTTGCTTGTTAGTTTTTTGGTAGTATTTTCTCCAAATTTTGATTATTTTTGGCTAGAGTGGCAACCGTGATTGCTAATCTACGTTCTCAATTTTCTATATGACAATGTTAGGATACAGTGAGCACTAAACATCATGATACTAATGGTATCAATGGTAATTTCTCAAAGCACATTTATTCCCTTACAGATATAATTGATTAAACAAAATGAGGAATTTTCCTTAGAACCATGGCTACTACGAATCATCGTTCGATAAAGCAACTGATCGGAGAATGAAAAACCTGCCAAAAAATATTTACAATAATAAAACCAATGAATTCTAGCTTAATCTCATTTGAAACGGCGAGCACAGTGCGAAGACCCTCTTCATACAGCCAAGAAAATAACATCAATAACCTTGCAAGATGTTCTCTCTTTCTCTCTCTCTCTCTATGAGGTGAATATGAAGAACATGAAATATCACAAGATTGACTGAACATGTGACATAAATAGTTGCCATATTGTTTTGACTGTATGCAAAATGTCCATTATTAACGATATATTTTCTATGTTTATATGTATGTATGTATGTATGTATTAATATGCTGGTAGGTACAAGTACGAATAGTTGCTATACATATATGGTATGTATGTAAGTAAGTCTGCATGTATAAGTTTGTGTACGTACGATTAACAACAAAAAATGCTTTTTAAAAGCCGATAATAATAAATAGTTTTTTAAAAAAATAATCTAATATTAGGCGGTAATGGGCGGCTATGATTATGTATACAGCATGTATGGATATCATCTCATACTATATATAGTTATGTAGTATGTATATATTTCATAATATATATATCATATAGTAAATGTGTCTGTGTATATATATAGATAGTAATGTAATAGCATTTTAGCATATAATATGATGTCTGATGTCTATCGTATTTTATGGTATATAAGAATTAGAGTTTGTGTTCGTTTGTGTGTATATGGTGGGGTATGGAGGGAGTTGAAGTTGAAGCAATGGTAGTATGGTGATGTGCATGTGCTTATGAGAATTGTGCAAAGGATCACAAGATGCAAGATGTTTTATAAATGAGGGAGGACAGCAGGGTGTGATAGGAGAGTATAGTGGGGAGAATAAGTGTGATACCAAAGTTTTCTCTGGGATCTTTGATGGACGGACGAAAAGTAAAAGGAAAGGAGGGCGGCGATTGGATTATATCAGGATAGGATGGATATCTCTTTGCAGGTGTCATCTTCATCATCGTCATCATCATCAGTAGTAGTAATATGCACTTTACAATGTGTGCAACCGCATGCTATGGTCACACACACTCTTACAAGTCAAAATAAAACTCAACAAGCAAAACCTAAAATTGATTAACTTTAAGCTCGTTGCCTTGCAACTGGACCAAACGGAAGGCCTCTCTTATTGTCGGTGTCATTAGTAAGCGCAAATTGCTTTCGGCTTCCGCTGGCAGTGAACGCAGCAATTCCATTGAGGCCACCACCAACTGGGCCAGGGCGGCTCTTTTATAATTGGAATCCTTTAGAATACTGGTGGCGCGTTGTTGTTCAATTTCTGGTGATATTGATTCGGCTTCAGTTTTTTGTGGCCGATTGGTATCGAATGGATTGTTACGACTCTTCGGTTGAAACTCACTGATCAGTGTGGTCATGGTAATACTCTCTTCCTCAGCAATTTGACTAAATTTGTTTGGTGAATAGTCGGTGGTCTCGGAGAAACTGGAACCATTGCCATTCTCAAAGTTGCCATTGATTGTAATACACATGGATTTGATGTGAGGCTTGTTAGCCGCTGATGAGGCCGCCACTGCAGCAGCAGCTGCTGCCGAGTTCATGTGTTTCAATTCCGTTTCACAATTTCGCAAACGTCCGTTCTCAATGTCATGTAACGTTGAATTACTCAAATACAACTCGCACACCAGATTCCAAGCATCCTGTAAACAAAACAAATAACGCACAAAATTCTCCTTCTTCTTAACCTTAGTCGTATTGAGTCTTGAGCATGATTCCAGTATGAAGTTAAGGTCCTCGGGACCCAAATTATAGATAACAATATCGTTGAGATACGAATCCACAAGAGCAATGTAATAAATCATCCATGACGAAGTCATTTGTTTGTAGAGATTGGCCGCATACTCAATGTTGGCCACCTTTTGCATGAGGAATTTTAATCCTGGTCTTGAGTCAAACTCCAACGAGCTTGTTAGGAACTGGAGACAGCAACGCAATAGGATCTCCTTTGAACGAAAGTCCAAGTCATAGTCATAGGTAGGTTGACTGGCCGTGGCATAGTTGTCGAAAATACACGTTGATACAGCTTGGGGTACACATTTTAGGCGTGATAAAAGTAGTTTTGCTACCAACTGTAAAAGCATTTGATTCGCCAAGAGACCCACCACCAAGGTTTTGAATGGAATCCGTATGACGAAATTGTCCAGATTTGAGTTGAATCCATTATTTTGTGGATACAAGAGGAACGAATAACTGCGATCATCACTCAAGTGTTTATCCAAATGATTGTTGGACTTCGAACCGGGTTCTCGTTGATTATCCGAGAGAAAGACCTGTTGAGCCAGAGAATATATCCGTGCCAATTCATCCACAGTGCTGTCACGTCTTGCTGCCACCTTAACGTTGGCACAATCACCATAGAAGCTATTGGATTTTTCATGAAATGCAAAAGACAACTGGCGCAAAGGAGCTATGGTCACTGTACATGCCCGATGAATTGCAGAGCAAGCAATCATCCATTGATGTTCATTGAACAGAGTTCCTGTAGAGAGGATAACATGTTTGAGGCATGACACCCCTACCCTGGCTACAGTTTCTTGGACTTGTGCCGCACACTCGATTAGGACCAAGAGCAATTGTTTAAGAGCCAACGTTGCTGAATTGGAAACTTTCGTCAATGCTTCCTTGGGATCTGGATTATTCTCCTCGTTTACAGGTGGCATATTCTCTCTGGCCTCACCATTTCTTCTCTCATCCACGGGCTCGGTGACAAATTTCAATTTCGAATATGAATTATCGCTGGGTTGAACAATTTGTGTTACCCTGGTTCTGGTATTAAAGGCTTGTCTCTGCACCTCAGGCACAGACATCTTTATGAAATCCACCACCAGATCAGTGGTCATACAACAGCAATGCTTGAAATTCTTTTCTACCATTTGCCACGATGTACCCGTCTTATTTATGTAACGCAACCAATCCTGGATCATAGGTATGAGCAAGTGATTAATGCAATAGAATCCAAACTCAATGCCTGGATTGCTTAGCAGATTCTTAAAATGTTTGAAGATTGTCTGTAGTATGGGTGCTTGATGTGAATAGGGACAGACGATTAAGGAGTTGGTTAGACCATCCAGCAGTAGAAACCATACTTTCAAAACTCCCGATGGTTTGTCCATTTCATCGATTTTCACAATGTTCTCCTTATCGATATGCAGCGATCGGTACGAGATCATGTGTTGTTCGTTCTTCGTCTGCAGATAGTCATTGCCAAAGTAGGTAAAATTTTCCATGGAATTGGGTATATTGGCATCGATAATATGCGTATAAGATATGCCCTTTATCTTATAAGTGGAGTGGAAATTCGGACACTTTGGCATGTTGTACATGAAACCCAGTATGGAAGAACATCGTTCGAGGAAACGTAGAGTTTCGTGTAAAAATTCTGTAGGCCTAAAGTTACTTTCCTCTTCAGCGTTGTTCGATGTGGGCACATTACCATTGGCGGAGCCACTTGCGTTGGTACTGCCGCTACCGGGAACCTCCAAAAATGACAGTAGGCATAGAATGCAATCAAGACCTGCATTTGCAAAGACCAGTGTATTGTCTGAATCCAAAAATACTCGAAATATATCGATGATATTGCTGGTACTCAACATTCGGCTACGTGCATTGCGCAACGTACCAAAGAGAGGACGCCAGCCTGACCTGATTTCAGTACGGTGGGCCTCCACAATTTCATACAAACATGCAACTATTTGATCCTGTACATCCGAATCGCAATTATCCATACTGAGTAGATTCTCAAAGGGCTTCAGTAGAGCCTCATTAAAGTGGAAATATGGCAATTCGGATTGCTCGACCAATAAAGCCGTGACTATATCGTGTATGTACTCTATGGCCCTCTTCGATATTACCCGATCACGATGACAGGCCGTATCCATTAGATGTGGACCTGTTATGGCCCATACTTTTAGTATATGTAGTAAAGGTCGAGGACTGCGAAATACCTTCAATGTCACATCGCCAATTCGATGAAGCAACAACGACATCGGTAAAGAATCATGCTTGCGCCAGCCCTTACTGGGCCACCATACTCTACTGCCTTTGCGTGTTGTTGTAGTTTTGTATAATTGTTCTCGCGAAGCACGGCATAAATTTTTCAGAAACTGACACAATGACGGTAAGCTCAGACGCTCCGCAGCATCACTAAACAAATTCTCAGCCTGATGGGATAGACCACAAAGAACCTTTGTGGTATCATTGGGACTGAGTAGTACAGTCTCGTTGGTACCTGAGTACACTTTCAGTATTGAGGTGATATTCGTATTGGGACTTTGAAGTGGAGCTTGCAGGAAACTATAAACATCCACACTACAATAACAACAAAAACCATTTTGATTAATTCCTTGTAGAGCGCGGCGGTATTTGGCTTTTTGGTACTTACCATGTTTCATCATCATCGATTGGTATCGAAGCTAAATTGATTTTGTCACTATGGCTTCCATTACACTGAAGTTTTTCCCCAGTTTCTATGTCACGATTACCATTGGGCGAGGACGATGGAACCGAGGCATTTCGCATGCTGAACATTTCATGCTCTAGTTGACTTACATGACGACAAACTGCAAATATTGATTGCCAACAGTCGGGGCTGTAGGAACCCAAATTTAATCCACCACTTAACACCACATCCATTGACATTGCCTGGCTAGCCGAGATTCGTGGACCCGTTGTTTGACAGACATTTGAAGCCAATAAATTGAGTATCTTTCCCGCTAAATGTTGTAGGTTAAGATTATTACTCAGTGTAGCAGCCTAAAAAGAAGAACAATGCGTTCAGACTAAATTCCAGAAACCCTGTTCCAATTACTAACCGAATGCAATCCATCCAGGCACATGGCATAGAGGGCTTCTCCATTCGACTTGGTACTCTTAGTTTTCACACGCAATGTTCGTTTGGAGAGAGCCACAAATTTACTTGAGCTAGAAGTGGGTAAATCTCCAAGACCCGAACTCAATACCATAACCATTGAATCCCAGCAGCAGGTCAGTAGTCGTCTGCTTAATTTTTTGGCAGCCTCTCGTCGGGCATTGGACTGCTCGTCATCGGAGTATTTGATGTTAGCACTCTGCAAACGCTGCCATTCACACATCATTTGGGTTGACGCCAAGCCCCCGGCATCGCATAGCATGTCAATCAAGGCACAGCGCGAATCTTGATCGTTTCTATCCAAAGACTCCAAAATATTTGTTACCAATACGCTCTGGTATAGCTCGCATAGCCACGCCGATGAGAGATACACCAGAACACCAGTATTCTGGACGGACGTTACAAACTGCTGCTCAGACATGGGTATCATAATCTCTTTCTGCATGTCTGCGTAGTATCCCGCCTTCTTAAGTTGCCAACTTAATAGTAGAGCCGAATAGATGGCCAAATAGATACCATCGGCATTAATTATAGTGAAATTGTAGTCAAAATCCGAAATATTCAAACTATTTTCTTGGCATACGGCCGAGGCGAATTCCTGCATCGCTTCGTCAACTTCAATACACGATCGGAGGCGTGCCAGTTTGGGTACGAGATCGACACATAATGCTTTTGCGAAATCCCGCGCATGCTGACGATCTGCATCTGCATCGGAACGTATGGGAAATACAGGAACTTCCAAATTTGTATATGGCCAACGGTTGACTTCGCCTCGCGAGGCCTCATCGCTTGATGTCGAATGTTCTTCATCTTCGGGCCCTTCGGTATCACCGGAACCATTGGAGACTGCATCATTTTCGACATGCTGATCTCCATCGCTATCCGAGCCCGACGAAGCTTCATATACACTCTGACGAAACTCGACTACGGCATCGCGATACGATGCAGGTAGCCGTGCCATTGATTGGTAGGTCAGAGGACCTGTATAATCAGCATCCTTTAATTGACCATATCGACTGTTTACTACCGTAACAATCTGATCACTAATTATGTTCTCATTTAACTCTCCTGTACAGAGAACTTGTAGACTTTGAAGCAAAGCCACCATACACTCAACACTTGCTTGTAGACTGGCTTCCACTACAAATCCACTGCCATTTCCAGTACCGACACCATACGCACATTCTTCCATGGCATCAATCATCCTAGAAATAGAAAAAGTATTCGTAAGATCTAACCCTCACCATTGTAATTGATTCACTTACAGTCTAAAAAGAGCCATTTCATCACTACATCCAGTGGGTGTAGCTTTATCCGCATAGAGAATAACTGCCAAATCAATTAGTCTCTCTGGACTCTTAAAAATTTCACGCACACATTTCAAAGGTTCCGTGCGATTTTGTGGTGTTGGCAAGAGCAGCATACGATGGAATAATGCCTCTAACATAGGCCTTAAGGAACCATGCGATCCAGCTATGCGCAATAATTGGATTCCTGTGAGATAAACACAACGTGCTTGAGCCCCATCAAGTCCCGGTCCTGTAAAGAAACCCCGTGCTTCATTCTCAATAATATGCAAAGCATCTCTGAAAATGAAAAACCCAAATCGTAGTAAGTCAATAGTAACTTGTAGATCTAGGATCTTCTTACTTGTAGGTGAACTTTTTATCCAAATTAACTCTGCCCGGAGATCCCAATGCTGCTGCCAGTGTTGGACAGAATTTTTGCCAGAGAAACGATGTGAAGTGGGGATTCGCATAAACATTGCGTGGTAAGGAAGAGGTCAATGTCAAAATACATTCCGTTAGATATAGCGTACAATTATTCTCGACTTTTTTATTTGGGGAACTAGTTACGCTCGGCTCCACAAGACGACTGCAAAGCCATTGCATCACAGGTATAACCTCATTGTAGACAGCTGTGGCCTGTGTTTGGGTCATTAGACCAGCTGGAGCAGTCTTTTTTACATCCTCAGCCTCCTCTATGAGGAAAGTACAAAATGTCCTTAAACATTGAGACGCAGCCGCCAATGATGCAGCCTTAATGGCTCTAGAGCCCAATTCCCAACATTCTCCGCATCGCGAAAGAATTTCGATTAATAAACGTCCATTAAGGGTACAAGCAGGTGAGCATGCCATAGCAAGAAATAGACGTAAGACATTCACGACAGTGTCTTCATTATTATTTGTGGGCAAGATGCCCGATGTAGCTCGCAGCAATTGTGACGGTAGCCAAACGGAATCATCTTCGGGTTCCAGACCAATGTAAAACCGTTCGTCTTTGATAATTCTCTGGTAGATATAAAAGAAAAAACACATTATATAGAATAAATAGATTTTTATTTTTGTTATTAAGGAATTGTTATTAAGGTTGAATATTAGTTACATTATTTATTCTGAGTGTAGTTTTCACACTTTGGAAAAAAGGGGTCTAAGGATATGAGTGTCAAACTTTTTCCAGGTGCAGGTTATATCACCATATCTAATGTTTTATCTGAAAATGATAGGAGAATCCCTTCCCGACCACTCAATTATACGTGACCTTTATGGCATCCAAAGTAATGCAGTGGCCGCAAGAATTTTAGCCCTTTAAAACCACCCCTTAAAAGTATAACACCCACAATTTGCTTGTATTATTATTATTATTTTTTTTTGTTGCCCTCCAGAGAAATTCCCAAGGATGGTCGGTGACCTGGGTATCCAGTAACAAATCTTTACTTAAATTTATTCATTTTGAAAAAAATTAACCTTAATGTTGAGTAAATTGCGTGTCCTACAATTTAGATTGCATTATCTTGAATAATGGAATGTGCCTTTGGCTCGAAATCAATACAAATTTAGATCCCGGTTAAGTTGTTTTTGAGTGTACTTGAAAGACAACTTGATTTACTTCAAAATGATATTAAAGATTACGCAACCTAAATTTTAGGATGCGCAATTTACAAAATATTAAGGACAAATTCCTTCAAATAAATTCAAATTTAGGACATACATTTTATAAATTTGCGTGCCTCCTTTAAAGTCGCGTGTCTTTGAACTAAGGCAAATTTTCCTTAAAGTAAAGAAAAAATTTTTTGATTTAAAGAAATCGTCCTTAAATTAACTGAAATATTAAATCCTTAGATTTAAGATAAAACCGGTTCAAATATAGGCTAAAACTTATTTTGACGATTTAGCATCTTGGGTTTAAAGTTTTTTGGGAATTAGGAAAACATTTTTTATTTTGAGGTATCCGTTATAATTTGGATTTTTAAACTGGCATTTGCTTGTACGTGAATAGCTTTATTAATATACCGCGAAATGAAATTGAAAATTCGATAAATTATATCTAAACCTTAATATTAATTTCATTGATCCCAGATTTAAGGCCAGATAGGTCGCGAAAAAATGTCTTTATTTTAAAGAAACCGCATTCTTGACTCGGAATCAATACCAAAATCCTTATACTATATATTTATGTTATAATGAAACTTCGAAATGTGGGTTATTAAAAATGTACAGTCAGAAACAGTGCTTGATATAAACGAAATGGACAGAGCGTTTGGATAAAATATTACTTTTTTAATTTCAAAAATAACAATTTTGTAACAAAAAACTGTTTTTGGTATAAAAGTTTGAAATTTTTGAAGGAATTCAAAAACTCTATCAAAAAAAGAACGTGGAGTCGAGTATAAACATACATAAATAATTTTATAATATACACATAAATTTATTTAGGCGTGAGTGCCTCTCTATGGAGATTCACTGTAATGTAGAACGTTGTTCGGACTAGCGTATATAAAGCAAGAGGGAAAAGTTTATTAAGGACATTAGGACAAATGGAACTTAATATTGTGTTTACACTCAAACCAATATTTAACAAATATGAATAGGCTATATTATGGAGAATTTCACCACTGGAATGGACTAAACAGTCTAAGTGAGCCTGGAACAAAGTGGTGCCCCTATACCTAACCTATTTGGTAACACAAATTCTAATTAGAGATAACTAAAACCTGTATTCTAGTTTTAAATTTATTAAACCTGGATTTAAAGTCAAAAAATTTCCATATCTTTATTAAACATAAAACGTTTTGGTATTATATCAAAAACCTATAACCAGAGATGGTCTGTCATAAACTGTAAGGTATTTGACATATATTTACGATGTATTTTACTATATACGTCAAAAAACGTCGTAAACCTTCGTAAAATACTTAGTTTTTGACAATATAAGAACAGTATAAGTTTTTTAGAAGCATTTATGTCTTACTTTTTTCTAAAAAAAAATATTTTTCGATTGTCTTTTCCTTATAAAAATAATAAGTAATTTTATAAGCGTACACTCAAAAAATAGTGAACTCTCTATTTCACTAAAGCCAATTTAACTTTATTTTAGTTCATGAAATTATTATATTTGGAGGAAGTTTCCTTTACTCTAATAATTTTTTATGTACGTTAGTTAAATTAACTAAAAGCGAGGGGGAAAATATACTCAAATGAGGCATAAATATTAACTAAAATCGTGTCTTCCACAAAATAGTTCAGAATTTCTTTAAATTTGTAAATTTTACCAAAAATGGGTCCATCATGAACTTCGTATGTCACTAAAGACATTCTTGCAATTTTGAACTTCAAGTTTTTCCTTCAAACTACAAAATTTTCTTTAACAAGTGGAAAAACATAGTTATGTCTAATAATTTTTCTTGAATTTGTCGAAAAATATTTACTTATTTTTGTGATATTTATCGACGTGATGCCAGCGTTCGAAATACTGTTTAGTTAAAATTTTCTAAAAATATTCAAAATTTTCTAAAATTAACCGAAAGTTTTCTTCCTCGTAGGTTCACTGTTTTTTCAGTGTACTATTGCCAGTTGGATTTCACATATCCATATTAAAATCGGAGTTATTTACAAATATAAATCGGCGTGGTTGGTATTTTGCATTATGTATGTTAGTTTTGTAAGTTTTTTATAATTTTTATGATTTGTAATATATCAAATATTTTCAACAATTCGCAATTTTTCTAGAATGGATTTACCTTTTTTTCGACAAAATTTTAATATTTAACTATATTTAAAAAAAACTCTGAAATACTTCAATATGACGTTTTTATGCCTTAACTGAAAAAAAGCGTGCCCGGTTCTAAAGATTTTGTCTTTACTTTAAAATGCGGAGAATATAAGTAAGGATACTTTTAAGACACAATTCTCTTTTAAAGTTTGGTTTTGTGTACTTGCTTCATAGAAGCAAATTTTAGAAGCAAAGACCTTTAAAAACGAGTTAACGACAACTTAATTTCCCAAATTAAGACTCGACTTCCAGTAGAAATTATCCTATGTTTCAAGTAAAAAACGTCTTTAAAATAAAGTGTTGAAAAACATGTCCTATATTTGAACGATTTTTTGCTTTGTAGTCAAGATGCAAAAAGACAACAAATTTAAAGACAATTTCATTAAATTTAAAGAATTTTTCTGAATTATTAAAATCAAGTTGACCTTAGCCCAAACATTTTTTCTTTCATGTTATGATACCCATTTTTAAGTGAAATCACTTAATTATAAGGACAATACGACTTCATTGGAAAGTTTATCGACTTTTGGACAAGGAAAAAAACTTTATATCAGAGAAATGCGTCTTCTATCCTAAGCAAAATTTGCATTCGTATTTTAAAGACATGAAATCTTTGACCTCACGACAATATTTTGTCAGTGTTAGGATATTATAACAGTTTTTGAAAACAAATATAAGGATCCTGTAATTATTTGTGACATTTACTAAGTTTTTATGTTTTATACCGGTATGTATATGACGTTTTCGAAGTTTACAACTTTATGAAAGTAGAACACCAAAAATTTTGCTACTCGGACGGTCCATCTATGCCCATAACATTCAAAGTCATTTTGACCATTATATATCACTGTGGTTTATTTTGAACCAGTATGTTTCCGGATTATTTTTATAATTTTTCTGTGCGTAACAAAAACAGCATATTTTAATGGAGGCGATAGAAAAGTATCATCACTATACCCTAATATTGTGACTACATTGGAGGACTATTGGCAAACTTTTTAGTAAGGATGTCACGTACTAAGACAACATCTTGAATCGATATGACTCCTTGTTCGAAAGTACATACATATGTAGTACATGACATCCCAGCGCCCCCACCCATACACATGCATTCATATATTCACGCATATATAGATTTTAAAGACCACCAACACATATACCCACCCACAATAAGCCCATAAGGGTAATGCATGAACTAACTAACGAAAGGACAGACAGACAGGCAAAGGGACGCACATACGATATATGAGACTCTTATGATGAATCTATGCTTCCATTTGATGATTTTATAATAGACAAAATAGCTATGACACATTGTGAGATCTTACTTACATGCAATCCATTTAAGCCCATAGTTACGAATTTCGGCCGCTTGGTGTCCAACGCCATCTGTAAGGCCGTAAAACAGACCGAACGCAATTCATGTGATGGATCCCTGTGTATACCATGTTGACGATATAGTTTATCTACGAAATGAATTCAAAAAACCAACATTACCAAATTCTACTTCATTGTCCACTATTCATCAAGGAGTAATTCCAAGGAAATTATGGTAGTGCATACCATTATCCAACTCCTTGGTAATATACCTACCGTATGCTATTTGTGCAGTTTGTCGCAGAGCATTGTGCTTTGTTCCAGTCGACTCCTTAATGACCAAAAGAAATAGGTCCTCTATTGTGGCCAATGGTGGTGGTGATTGTAGTACTCCAAAAATTCAAGTGAATTTGAAATTTACTTGCTCCACTATTTTTAATTGAACTTCATCATGGCAAATAATCAAATTATCCTTGCACACTTTGTTTTACACATATCTTCTTACTCCACTAGGTTGGTATGTATTTGTCCTTTCGTTTCCTTACGGCGTTGAATGTCACATATGTTTGCTTTGCAGTAAGTATGACTCAACTTGTAGGAAAAAAATGTACCCACTTTTTAGAAATTCAAGGTTCCTTCCTTTTTTGCAAACTTTAATCGAAGCACTTACAATCCGATGATATTATATGGGGAAAATGCGATATTTGTAAATCTAATTGCTTAGGGATTTTGTATATTTTAATTTTTCCAAAAGATTATCTATGCAATAATATATTTTTTTTTTTTGCTTTTCTTCCTTCTTTAGATATTGTGTCTGCTGCTGCTGCTGTCGTCTGCTCTTTTCAAATACTGTTTAGGTTGTCACAACTAACCATAGAGCCATATTGCTATGTTGCTGGTTATGACGGTTGGATTGGATTTGATGTCGCTGAGAAGGCAAAATGCGCATGTCCTCTCAGAGTCAAGAGTTGGAGAGTTTATAATTGGGAAAATCAATATATTTTGACAATTCTCTCTCCCTTCACGAATTTTCAAGTGTTTTTGTTTTTACATGCATGCGACCCCAACCCTCAACCAAACCAGTCAAAACAGTTGCCTACCAGACTGCACATGTTTATCCCTGATATCGTGCACTCACTCGGGAAAAGTTTAATAAGGACATTGGGACGAATGGAATTTAATATTGTAAGTACACTTAAACCAATATTGAAATAATATGTAATAGTAAACAACCTCTTTTATAAGACACTAACATTACACAATGTTAAGGAATAATTTCTTTAAAATAAAGAAATTGTATTGAAAATAATCTTTAAATAAAATTTTTTATATTTTTTCTTTTACTGTAACTTCGTTAAAGTCGTATGTATTCGAAGTAAGGCAAATTGTCCTTTTTTCAAATGAAGACATTTTTGATTTAAAGAAATAATTTTTAAATTAAACGCGATATTACACTGAAAAAACAGTGAATCCATGAAAATTTTAGTTAGATGTCACGCCGATTTCACAACAATAAGTAAACAATTTTCGACTAATTCATGAAAATTTATTAGACAAAATTATTATTTTTCACTTATTAAAGAAAATTGTGTAGCTTAAGGAAAAAAAGTATATACGGCCGTAAGTTCGGTCAGGCCGAATCTTATGTATCCTCCACCATGGATTGCGTACACTCATAGAAAAAAGTCTGCTAAAAACAGCAGTCGACGTCTGCTGTTATATTTTTGTACTTCAGGGCCTAATGAACAACAATTTATACAATTCTTAGGTTATAAATTTTTCCCCAAAGCATATTTAAGAACCAAAAGTAGTTTTTGGTATATTTTTGCACTGTAATATACTTACAAGCTCTTAAATATGATCAGCAAACATTTTGTTTGCTGTTATGTCTCAATTCGATAAATATTCAGATTTTTTGTCAAATACTATAGATGTTCATAAAATATTGTTTTAATTATGTTAGGATAGCTCCTAAGTTGACATGTTTATTTGTTTTAGCCAAAATAAAACATGTTTTAGTATAATCGAGCTTAAAAAATAGCAGGAAACGTTTGCTATTTCAGCAAACAGTGTCTGCTGTCCCTTTTTCAGCAGACTTTCTGCTGTTTTAGCAGACGTTTCTGCTGTCCCTACTAACAAATTTCTTTGGGTGTAGAAACTTCTGCGAAAGACTGTCATCCACAATCGAATTACTTGCGTTGGGGTAATACTTACCGATGGCAAGATATCTTAAAACTTCTTAACATCGTTTTCTAAATTGTGAGTTCGCCCATACGTGGTATATATTAGACAAAAAAGTTATGTATAGGTAAGTCTACAAATAATTACGAATCGATATGGACTTTTGCACGGTACGTGGAAAGCCAGAATTGAAATATGGGGGTCGCTTATATGGGGGCTACAATCACGATTTTTGTGTGATTGGGGATCGATTTATCTGAGGGCTATATATTACTATAGACCGATATGTATCTAGTTAGGCATGGTTGTTAACGGCCATATACTAAAGGGTGGTTAAAAATTCAAGGGCCGATGTTGATTTTGAATAAAACACAAACTATTTAGGAAATTATTGTAATTTTATTTTATTATGATATATTGGTATCAAACCTCTGCAACGAATACACAAATGAATACTTCAAGCACACGCCACACAATTCGAGTAGTAACTTCAGTGTCCATTTCTCAAACGAGTGAAATAGAAACCTTGCACATTGTGAACCAAAACAAATAGAACCCAGTAAAGCAAGCACCCAACAATGTTTTGAAGTATTCGAATGTAATCGGATCACTAGAACATCGATTACTTCGAATAGGCTTGTGCAGGCCTTTAATTGGTATTATTCAATTATGTATGGAACAAAATATCGGCCAAATGGGCGCCGCGACCTCGGTGGCACACCTTCATCCGATGGTCCAAATTTTCGATGACGCTGAGGCATAATGGAGGTTCTATGCCGTTAATGTGCCGAATTATCTCATGCTTTAGCTCTTGAATTGTTGCTGGCTTATCGACGAACACCTTTTCTTTCAAATGACCCCAAAGAAAAAAGTCCAACGGTGTCAAATCACATGATCCTGGCGGCCAATTGCCATTACGTGAGATAACACAGCCATGGAATTTGTTGCGCAAAATAGCCATTGTTTCATTAGCTGTGTGGCAAGTGGCACCGTCCTGCTGAAACCACATATCGTCCACATCCATATCTTCCAATTCGGGCCATAAAAAATTCGTTATCATCTCACGATAGCGAACACCATTCACAGCAACTGCCTGACCGGCCTAATTTTGGAAAAAATACGGCCCGATGATGCCGCCAGCCCATAAACCGCACCAAACAGTCACTCTTTGTGGGTGCATTGGTTTTTAGAAATCACTCTTTGATTCTCATTCGCCCAAATGCGGCAATTCTGTTTATTGACGAATCCACTGAGGTGAAAATGTGCCTCATCACTGAAGATGATTTTCTTCGAAAATTGATCATCCATTGTTGCCATTTATTGGAACTATTCTGCCCATTCACGACGTCCATGGTTGAGTAAGTCAGAAATAGAGAAATGTTAAATAAAATTCGGAAAACAACTTGGCGTTTAGGTGTGGTTCACATTCAACATCGGCCCTTACAATTTAACCACCCTTTAGCACAATGTACCAAATTTCAACTCGGATGAAATTTGCTCCTTCAAGAGGCTCCAAAACTAAATCTCGGGATCGGTTTTATGGGGGCTATATATGATATGACCACTTTTAGCATGGTTGTTAAATATCATGTACTAACACCACGTAGCAAATTTCAACCAGATCGGATGAGTTTTGCTTCTCCAAGAGGCTCCAAAACCAAATCTCGTGATGGGTTTATATGGGGCTATATATAAATCATGGACTGATATGAACTAATTCCTGCATGGTTGTTGGATACCATATACTAACATCACGTACCAAATTTCAACCGAATCGGATGAATTTTGCTTCTCTTGGAGGATATACATATGCACGGATGAAAAAGACTGTTTTTCATATGTTTGGCTATAAACATTATATGTTCGGAACACAAATTTTTAAACACAATATTTTTGAGTGCAAGCATATAATGTTCATAAACTAGCATAACGTGTTTGAGACATATATGTTAATATGTTAGAACATATTATGTTTGGGACATAAAATGTTTGTAAATATAATATGCTTGGATGCAAACATATATTAATTTAGAAATAGCCTATAAACATATATGTGTTTAGTAGCTTGGAGCGCTATTTAAAAGGGAGCGATATTGAATTAAGTTGGTGGTTGTTGCTTGTTATTACAAAATTAACATTTTATTTTTCCTTGGGCAATTGATCAGCTACTTCTTTGATCCTTACAAACTGTGTGGTCCGCTGTTCGAATCCCCGTCCGGCAAAAGGTAAAATTAAAATATAAAAAAATCATACAATTGAATAATTTCTTCTACGATGTTTGTATCACAGAAAAAGGTGCTAAGAACTAAAAAATCTCGTGGAAGTGAGAAAGATGTGGGAGAATATACAATTGGGCAGAAACAAAATTTTGAGCATTCAGGTCGAAAACCTATGTTGTTAGCACCTATATTACCTGTTTATTTTCATAATTCATTATGATTGTAAATATATAAATAAATAAATAAAATTTTGAGCACAATATTGTTTGGGAGAATTTTTTTTTAGGCATATAATATTTTTGGGTGCAAAATGCTTCCAAACATATTATATGGTCACATAATAACATATTGTTTTTTGGAAGACAACATTATTGAATTTGGATGCAAAAATACAAAATGTTTGGAACTTAGACTACCCAAACATATATTGTTTAGACCAATATGCTTTCAAACATATTATATATTGGAAGAGATCAAAAATATAAATGTTTGGGCAATACCCAAAAATATATATGCTTGAAGCAAAATATGTTTGGGAGTATATGTTACAGAAGCGATTTTTTGTGAGCGTGTGGGTTTAAACATAATTTAAATCAATAATTTGAATACTGAAGGCGATAACCAACAATAACAAATAAAACGCAGAAGTACGCTCAGTCTTACACTGAAAAAAGTGAAACCAAACTCAAAAAACTTTACTTAGATCCAAAAATTTTGACCATCCCTTAAGGATTTGGTTATTGTTTCCGATTCAAAGATACCTAGTATTTAAAATAAAAACATTTTTAGTGACCTATCTAGCTTTAAAACTAGAATCAATTAAAACTAGAATCAATAAAAAAATTTATGTAAATTTTAGACAATTTTAACTAAACTGTATTAAAAAGCCGAAATCATGGCGATATCACAAAAATTGCAAAAATATCTTTAGCGCCATACGAAATTCCCGGTCTGACTTCTTGAGAGGATTTATTATATAATAAAAACTACAGAGTTAAAATTTTTTAAATGCAAGAATCTCTATCTAAAAGAAGCGGTTCACTGTTTTTTGGCAATACAATTTTTCGCTTTTTGCAAATTTGTTAAAAAGATAGAGGAGAGATTTTATACACTGAAAATAATAATATAAAAGATTATACAACCTAAATTGCAGGACACGAAATTTACATACTTTTATAAAGAATTTTTTTTATTGAGAAATTTGAATTGAAAGAAAAATCATAACCATCGTTATAATTTTTTTTAATAAATTTAGGATTCGATCTTTTAATTTGCGTACCTGTGATAAGTCGTATGTAAGGCAAATTTTCCTTAAAATAAAAAAAATAATTTAAAATGAAGGTCAATCTTTAAAGCCAAGTGTCCATTTTTTAGTGTATGTATACACCTATCCGCTGATTTAACTTCTTTAGCATGTATAGTAGGCTCTTGGAGATTCGATATATGTTTTTATAAAGCAAATGTCATTTGAAACCCAACTAAAGTAGATTTTGTAACTGTAGAATGAATAAAATAATAATTAAATTACTTACACCGAAATTTATAATAAACCCAAACGCTTTGTTATCGATACTGTCTATGGTACTTCATGTGCTTGTATGTAGATTACATTCATTGTTATCTGCAGCCTGTTGGTATCTCATTCGTGCAACGAATGGGTGAATGAGTGAGTGAGTAACAGAGAGGTAACTACGGACTACAACGATAAAACGTACTTCTTAACAAACAGGTGGTTTATCTGCAGTTGTGCGTTTCATTTAGACATTGCTTCAAGTTGTAGTAGAAGGAAACGGATATTCATATATAACATCCGTATCGTACATGTGCACACATACACACTCTTTGATACGACTAATGCATCATCATATCATTATTGCTCTTTTGTGATTTTCGAACGGAGGATGTGTAGCAAACAATCGCATAATGTATGTACTTGACATATTGAGAAATGTTCTGTAATTGCATATTTAAGCCTTTGTATGGTAGAATGCATTTGACATATTTATTTCAAGGTTTTGTTTTTTAGGGGTCTTCGTTGACGAACAGAACATATAACAAAAAAAAATAAAGTCTTGAATGTCCTGCAAAATATCAATGTCCAATCACTAAAGGTAGATTTTACATCAAGAAATTGTTGATAAACTATAAAAATCCGAAATATTTCAATTACAACAAGACCTTCTGAAATGATATATTCGCTTTGACATTTATTCTACCGAAATGAATAAATGTGTAATTAATGTGTGTGTATACACCAAAAAAAGGTATACTTTCCTCCCAAATGAAATTTTAGAATATTTAAGAGCAAATAAATCCGTATTTATGACAAGCGATGTATTTGCTATAAAATATTTTTTAGCGTGAGAAGGAAACTTCGTTTGTTAGAAATTTCGTACACAAACAAGAAAAAATCAGTAGTAATGGTAAAAACGCAGTCTCGACTATAAGAATATTTCATTTTTCAGCTAACTTAAGTGCTGAAGAACGACAATTTTTCAATTTTTGGTACAACGAAAAATGTTCATTAAGACAATGAAAACTTTCGTTAATAGTATGAAACGTTTCATTGTTTACCAGAAAATTCATCATAATAATGAAAAAATTCACATTTCATTGTTATAACGAAAGTTTTTCCATCAGTGTATGGTTGAACATTGTGTTGAGGCGATCATGTAACATTTTCACCACACTATAAGAAAACCCAATCGTATCATTAACAATTGGTATTATTTGATTAAATTTTCGTTTATACAACGGGTGTTCGTTATTCATTTCCACTATTCACAACAAATCCACTAACGTGAATATTTGGTGTCCTGACTAGCACTGAGAAAAAGAAGGTTTCGCCTTAAAAGTAGTTTCATTATTATAGACTATAAATTCCCAGCAAAAAAAATTGCACGCAGAGAAGAAACATGATTGTCAGAATCATATTCGAAGAGCAAAATAATATGATTGGAACTATTTTTGCGGCAACCATGTTGGCACAGTGAACATGGTTCTAAGAAAAATAAAATTGTCCTCATCTAAAATATTATTATATTGATAACAAGAATTTTGTTTCCATTAAAAGACAATGGTCACGATCTAAAATGTTGTGGTATTCGTCAAAAATGTCTTACTCTCAGTTAAAAGAACATGGCCGCAACCTAAAATGTTTTGATCTTTATGAAAAAACTTTTTTCGTCATCGAAAAAAGGACGCCTCTTGAGAAAAGAAATCACAAAATTAACTTTATTTATTTATTTTTTTATAAACTAATTCATTGTTTATTTGTATTTATAATGTTGTGAAAACAAACATCACATATATTTATACACTCTATTTTGGCTCTATTTCAATAATAAGTAATCATTCCATATTTGCGTCGTGCAAATGAAAAAACGCAGATATCATGTAACTGCAAATAAAAATAAATGATGTCATATATCAAAATGCAGAACAAAAAACAGGTACATTTTTTCAATTACACTTTCCTTCACATAAAACCACGTGCCACTTCTGAATAAATAAATTGACACAAAACACAGTAATTCCGTATTCTCCGTCCATTCCAAGAAACAATCAACACACGCAAGGCCGTATTCAGGGGGGGGGGGGGGATGAGGGGGATCAAACCCCCCCCGAAATGAATGAATATTTTTATATTAATAAAAATTTATTTTTAGCTGCATAGAAAAATCTTATCGAAGATGTTGAAGAAAAGCTGGAGGTTTTATTTTGAAAAACGCTTCCCAATAAAACTTGCACAAATCATAGAATACTAGTTGAAAAGCCCGTCAAACGACGGTCGAAAAAAAAAAACAAATTGTTTTTGTTCTCGCACCACAAATTTCATTTTTGGAAAATGTATTTCTGCTTTTTATGTGTGTTTGTTGTTTTTTTTGTGAACATGACTCGCTTTGTTTGGCCATAGCAACAACAACGAAACAGCCAAACACACATGTGTAAATGAAATGGCGCAAAACCTGCGAAAAGAACCTGCATAATTCAGCGATCGAAGCAATAAAGAGATATTTCCAAACGTGCACATTCTTTTAAAAATTTTGGTCACTTTGCCAGTTACTCAGGGATGGAAAATACAATTTTTAAGAAAGTACAAAAAAGGTATTTTTTGAACGGAAAGGTATTTTTTTACTAAATTTCAACAAAAATTTCACTGGAAGATTATTGTCAAGAGACTGAATTTTAAAGAAAATAAAATTTTGGCAAAATTTTCTATAGAAATAAAATTTTGCAAAAATTTCCTATAGAAATAAAATTTTTACAAAATTTTCAATTGATATAAAATTTTGACAAAATTTTCTATAAAAATAAAATTTTGCAAAAATTCTATATAGAAATAAAATGTTGACAACTATTTCTAGCGAAATAAAAAATCGATAATATAGAATCGCATTCTTTTTTCGACTAAAACTTTCTTGAAGTTCAATAAAATCCTGTTTTTGACTATGTCTTTTACAAAATCGAGATTTTCTTCCCACATGAACATGTCTGTTTTGCCATATTTGTAAAATACTATTAGCAAATAAGGTTGATAAAGACTTTCTCAAAATATTAAAATATTTTGTCAAAGCTATTGTACCATAAATCTGATATCGACTCGCGGGGGTACTACGGTATTGACCGGGGTGAAAAAGGTTTGAAAAAGTATTATAGTACTGCATTTTCCATCCCTGCAGTTACTACGTGCTCATCCGAACGTTCATTTTCAACAATGAAGAGATTAAAAACGTATCTTAGAAATTCGACTAGCGAGAGTAGACTCAAAGGATTGGCATTAATGTCGGTTCATCGCCGAATAAATGTGTCGACTGAAGAAGTCATTGATTTATTTGCTGCCCAAAAAGCCCGTCGGCTCAATTTAATATTATAACAAGTATATACAGCACTAAGTTCGGCCGGGCCGAATCTTAAATACCCACCACCATGAACCAAATATTAGGGTTTCCTTTGAAATTTCAGGAGGGCTTGAGGACTTGAGGATATTCCCGAAGATAAATTTAAAGATTTCACCTATGAGGACTATATCAGATTCTGGATTTATAAGAACCATTTTTGTTTGAGTTTTAAAGGAATCATTAACATCTCTTCTAAGTGTGCAAGAAAATTATAAAATAAAGTCTTGATTTGAAATCTTAAATCTGTAGAAGTAAAATCTGGAAATTTTACATTGAGTTTCAAGCAATTTTCATGATCAGTGCGCCTTCTACACCCTCAAGAAGTGAAGTCGGTCTATATGGAGGCATTACCAAATGGATCGATAAAAACTTAATCCGATACACGTTTTTGTGAGCCTAAAATACCAGAATATTTACAATTTCAGGCAAATCAGATAAAAACTACGGTTTCTAGAAACCCAAGGAGTTAAATCGGGAGATCGTTCTTATAGGGGCTATACTAAAATATGGACCGATACTCACCGTTTTCGGCACACCTCTTTATGACCCGAAAATACCTCTAGATTTCCAATTTCAGGCAAATAGGATAAAAACTTCGGATTCTAGAAGCCCAAGGAGTAAAATCTTGAAATCGGTCTATATGGGGGCTATACCAAAATATGGACCGATACTCACCATTTTCGGCACACATATGGTCCTAAAATACCTCTAGATTTCCAATTTCAGACAAATTGGATAAAAACTACGGTTTCTATAAGCCCAAGACCCCAAATCGGGAGGTCGTTTTATATGGGGACCATACCAAAACATGGACCGATACTCACAATTTTTGGCACACGTATTTGTGGTCCTACAATACCTCTAAATTTCCAATTTCAGGTAAATTGAATAAAAACTGCGGTTTCTATAAGCCCAAGAAGTAAAATCGGGAGATCGGTCTATACGGGGGCTATACCAAAACATGGACCGATAATCACCATTTTTGGCACACCTCTTTATGGTCATAAAATACCTCTAGGTTTCAAATTTCAGGCAAATTGAATAAAAACTACGATTTCTATAAGCCCAAGACCCCAAATCGGGAGGTCGGTTTATATGGGGACTATATAAAAACCTGGACCGATATAGCCCATCTTCGAACTTGAAAAGACGAGTTTGTGCAAAATATCAGTACGATTGCTTCATTATTGAAGACTGTAGCGTGATTACAACAGACAGACGGACATCGTTATATCGTCTTAGAACTTCTCCCTGATCAAGAATATATATACATTATATAGTCGGAAATCGATATTTCGATGTGTTACAAACGGAATGACAAACTTATTATACCCCCGTCACCATTCTATGGTGGTGGGTATAAAAATATTGTATACATACCTATGCATAAATAAAATTTTCTACACATGAGATTATATGAATATTTTTTTTAAAGTTAAACCCCCCCCCCCGAATTAAAATCCTGGCTACGGCCTTGAACACACGACTGACGCTCAAAATGAAAAACGTGTGTACCTGCTCAAATCCTTTTCGCTGCAAAAAATTAAAAAATTAAATGGTCACGAAAACAATGTACATGGTCTTTATGTCCATGTAATGGTTCTCGACATGTCACGTACATGATTTTCCCGACCATGTAATGGTCTCAAATTCTATCATTTAAATAATAGAACATGTTTGCGGCATTTGAGAACCATTTAAATGCTTATTGCCAACATATATTTTTCTCCGCTCGAAAATTATTTTTACAAAGACCAAATACATGGTTTTCGTGGCAATAACATACTCCAGATAAGCATTAAATGGATGCGGCAACCATGTTTAAACATGTTTTTTCTGTGCGTGTGGAAATTGTTCTGAAGGCACAACTTTAAAAACCCTTCCAAAAATGTCCTCCCAAAGATGTTCTTTATTTTAACAACACAGAAAGTTCTTTTATTTCAATTTTTTTATAACTCGCTTTTTTCATATTTGTAATGGGTAATTTTTACTTTTTTTGTTTTAAATAGTATGAAAACACAGTAAGATGGTATAAATTATTTAATTTTTTTTTTAAATAGTTGGTTCAAACGTTTCAGACAAGTGTTAGAATGCATTAAAAATCATAAAATAATTATAAAAATCAATTGTTTGGCATAATATCACAAAATTTTCCAACACCCAGAAAAAAGGGGCTCTAATGCCAACTGAACTTTATTTCAGTTCATGAAGATTAGTTGATTTTAGTTAAATTTTGCACAATATGAGTAAATGTTCCTTATTTGAATAATTTTTTGCTAACTTTAATGACATGAACTAAAAATAAGAAAAAAAGTTGTATACAAATATAGTACACAATTTTACTACAAAATGAAATAGTTCATATTTTCCTAAAATGGCAGAAGTTTCCTTAAATTGAGTTCAAAAGTCTCTAAAATGATTAAATTTTACTAAAATTGTACCTGTCCTGAACTTCGTACAGCGCTAAAGACATTTTAACAATTTTTAAATCCAATTTTTTCTTTCATATGAAATTTTCTTAAACAACAGAAAAAATTAATTATTTATAAAAAGATTTCTTCAGTTTGACCAAAAGTATTAACTTATTTATAACATGTTGCAATTAGAAAACTATTTTAGTTAAAATTTTCTAAAATAAACCTACATTTTCTTCCACGGTGGGTTCACTTTTTTTTGGGTGAATCCCCATCCAAAACACTGAACTCTGATCACACTTTAAGAGTTGATGCAAATTCAGTGCAGGTTAGGTTAGGGGCAGCCCGATATATCAGGCTCACTTAGACTATTCAGTCCATTGTGATACCATATTGGTGAACTTCTCTCTTATCACTGAGAGCTGGCCGATTCCATGTTAAGCTCAATGACAAGGGACCTCCTTTTAATTTTAGAAGAATTTAAAAACATATTTAGGACTTTGCATTGTGGTATTTACCGATGGCAATATATAATTTGATTTCTTAACATTATTTTCTAAATTGTAAGTTAGTTTCATTATTGTAAGGTGAATTAAAAAAAAATGTGATATTTCCCGAATATTTATTTTTTATAAGTTTTTATGATTTTTAATGCTTTATAACTCTTGTCTGAAACATTTAACCTCGAATATTTTCAAAAATTATTAAAATATTAAAATTTTCTAGAATGGATTTATCATTTTTGCGGCAAAATTTTAAAAATTTGTACCATTTTATAAATTCGTACTATTTTTTAAAGTACTAAAAACAAAATACTTATTAAAAATACAAAAAAAAACGAAAAAACAACTTCCTGCGTAGTTAAAATAATTGACTTCTGTGTGAGGACATGCTTTTAAAGTTGTGCCTTTAGAACAACACTCAAATTTTTTTTTGTGGTGTGGAAGTGTGGAACTACTTTTAGTTGTTTTTTTTTATAAATTAATTTTCCAGTTATGTTGAAGTCAGATTTTTTATTCATTTTTATAAAATAAAACATTAGTTAATTAATTAATTAATTGAACCTATAACTTCAGTCTATTAATTTTTTGCTAGGGCTGCTAGCCCCCCTAGGAAAATTGTCTAGCTACGCTAATGAGTAGATAGTCCATATGTGTTTCATAGTTCCGAATTAAAAATATAGAAGAAAAATAAGAGCACATTAAGGTTTGTTATTTTAGCAATCTATTACTGCTCTCTCTATCTCATATATACTCAGACTTTTGTTTTGATAATATTTTTGACTGTACTTATGAATCGTGATTTTGATGGCTTGGAACAATGATAAAATATATCATAAACTTAGATAAATTATGAAATAAATGTTTTTAACTTTTATTTAATAAAACTCATCCACGTCAACACATTAGGTTTTTTACGTTTTTTTTTTCAATTTATTAGTTCAATTCAGCTGTGTAATACACAACTTTGTCAAATTTCATTAAAATTCGAATTTTTCATAAATTACAAAAAGGAAATAATTAATACTTTTATAATTTAAAGTGCAATTAATAGAAGGAATTTTCAAAAACGAAAATTGATTGTTGAATACTATTTTAAATGAGCTTCTGTACAGCTTTGTCAAATTCCTTTAAAATTAGAAAGACGAATTTTTCATAAAATTCTAAAAAAAAAACAAATAATTAAGGAAATTTATAATAAAAAAAATCCAACACATATAATTTAAGTAATATTTTAGCAAGGAATGTGGTAAATGTATAAAAAGTTCTTAAATTAATTCTTCGTTTTCAATACAAAGAGATTTTCAAAATCTTCTAGAGAAACATGACTCATTTCCCATTTGGGTTCTACGCCGCTGGAAACGTCGTCCTTTATTGGAGATGATGATATAAAATTGTGTATATTTTCCTCGATGGAATCATCCACAATAAATCGATGTACAGTTGTCGCCCTAAAAATATACATCATTAAACATCGTATTAAAATTGATTTTTTAACTCACCTAGTTTGTCCAAATCGATGTACTCTCCCAATGGCTTGCAATTCTTCGCCAGGATTGAGTATTGGCTCCACTAAAAATACATGAGTTGCTTCTACTAGATTTAAACCTTTGGAACCTTTCACAAAAGGCATCAATAAACATGTTATATTGCGTTGAGGATTCTAAAAACATACATATTTACTGATATTACATGTCACGTCTTTATAAATAATAATAAAGAATAATAGGCGTGTTTATAATTGTAGCAAATCTTAAAGCCGGATTTTTATTAACAGTGACTGTTAATTGAAGATATGAAATGGATAGCTTAGAAATTTGTTTATGCATTTCGCCAACCGAAATGGATTGGCTTCATACTCCGATCTTGTGATATCTTTACTTACACTACGCATACTAAAATATTTGTATATTTGTTATATCGGATTAATTACAAATGCTCAAAACTTTCCGACAAGTTCTTCCTTTTTTTATTTTTTATATTTTAGCAGCGAAATTGGAGCACCTATTATTCTTTCCATGGATGTAGCCATATTTTTACCTTGAATTCCTCGACAGTTTGAGGAGTTTTGTGTATTCTAAATGTAATATCATTTTCTTTAAGAGCTGCTGATATAGCTACCAAAATTGGTATCCATTGTGAAAATATTAATATTTTTAAATTCTGTTTATTGTCTGATTCATCCAATTCATGTTTCTTTTGTAGTTTTAGTATTAATCCCACAATATAGGTGATTTTAGATGAATAATTTCCTTTAACTTGTTGGACTTCATGATCCCTGCGTTTGGATCTACTCACGTAGTATAAGCTAAAAACACAAACACAAATTTTAAAAAATCGTAAGCAATGTCATGTATTATAATGGACTATGCCACAAATGAAAGAATCATCCAGAGTCCCCAAATTAGTTTCAAATTAATTTTGTCAAACTAAACACAAAAATTAGTCGATAATTTTCAACCAAATTTCAACCAAAAACTTAACCTTAATCTTAATTTTGGAAAAATATTCTTGCAAATTTCACAAAGGTAAACTATTTAATATTTTGAAAAATCGATTAGTTTTTTTTATAAAGTACTCTTTAGCGCTATTGCAAAAGGGCATATTTACTTGGAATAGTAAAAGTTCATATTATTTGATGTATTACAAAAGGAATGTAAACCCCCCCCCCATGGTAAAGGATATTAAAAAAACATTAGACATCTGGATGAAACTTTGTGTTGCGTAATTATATTTTTCAACTTACTGCTGATGCTGTTGAACATTCCGACATACAGAACATTTAAAGCTAACACTTCTAGCATACTGCTGTATTGATAGTAGACACTGAAAACATATGTGATGTCCACATTCTAAAACCGCATACTAAAGGAAAATTGTTAAAAAAATATATATTACAAATAACTTGGGATTATGAACTCACTCTGTCCTCATCCAATGATTGGCATATGGGACATGGACCCATTTCCTGATCACTTTCCAAATGTTTAATATATTTTAATCGGGCTAATTTCATTGTAAATTGCCTTTGTGCTATTAGAAGTTCCGCTTGTTGATCTAATATGCGTTGATCAATTTCATGTTCAAAAATTTTGTAAATAGATTTTTCCTCTGGATCCGCAGTGAGTTCTATGCGTAATTTGCACATGTTCAATTCATCATAGGCTTTTATGGTATATTCCATTTCAATCCAAAGTTTTATTAGACGTTTGCATACAGTCTGCAAGTGTTCCAAATAGGTCCAATTCATTTCCATTGTCTTCGATAATTGATAGTCGGTTATTTTATTTTTGAGATACGAAAATGTAACTAAAACATGAAGAAAAAAATACTTATTATTATTCTGTATTGGAGTATCACCGAATCCCAAAAGGCTAAATGTTTATTTTCAATCGAAGCCGAAAGCAAATTCTTGAATTGGGTTTCCTATTAACCAAATTGTAAACTTGGTGGTCGATGGTGGCCATTTTCATACAGGTTTTAACTGTCAGTTAACAGAAAGAAAAAATAGAAATATATTCTCTCCGATTAGCTTTAACAGCAGCATAGTACGGTATAAAAGTTCGTTAGCTTTGTGAAAATGGGGGTTATAGTATTAGGAATTGTAATTAATATCAAATAGTTGACCTTTGGAGTTTTTCAAACCTTTGAATATAGTAGTTGGGTCAAATTACCCATAGTGCTCTGGTTTAAAAATATTCCACATGCATTGTTGTGTAGCTAACGTTGAAAACAAGTCATAGTAAACATTTAATGGTACCAAACATTTAATGTAGTCCTAAAACGAAAACTAGAACTAGATGAGGATCTTTTATACATCTTATGCATTTGTCTCATTGATTAGAATTCTATATTCAACTAAAACTAAAAACAAAAATTGGATATGAACCGTTTTTCAATACCTACTTTTACAGACTAACATTTCAAATGAATGATTTTCCAGGCCTTCGGTGAAGTTTGAGTCCTTGTCAATTACTTTATCGAAAAGTAAACATTCAAAACTATTGATAATGTCACGGATTGAACACATTTTGCAAATGGGTTTCTTCTTGGCAGGATGCTTCTTATTTTTCTCCTTTTCTTTTTCCTAAATAATGAAATAATAAAATTAACTCCATAATATTCTTAGAAAATCATATTAATAAATTGGTTTTTATGACTCATTTCAATTCCCTCATTATTTTTTTAGATTTAGATGTCCAACTTCTCTTTTGGATAGAATACTTACTCGTATCTCACTTAGATGACAATCGTAAACACTGTTCACCAATTCCATTATATTCTTCCATGTCTCTGGACTGACTTGACTACGTGATTTGACATTATCCGTAAAATATTGTAGATTTTCGATTTCCGCTTCCAATGTTTTTAACATTTTTGTGACTTTTGTATGCCATATATCCACAATATACAATAATGAATGTGTGCTTTGAATTACAGATAACTTCGGATTTGTTACCCCAAAGCGTGGCATACAATCTTCGTAAATCTTTTGCAATAATAACATTGTATCCGAATTTCTTAGAGCTACTATAGCCTCCGACATGGTATTAGTAACCTGTAGGCCAATATCCCTTTTTATATTTGCAATGGCCGCTTCGTAGGTTTCCATGACGGTCCTTAATGTGGTAGCATATGTTCCCAAATATTTCCATTCCAATGCATTATATTGTTTTTGGAATGCTTCTATGTTGTCAAGTGTGTCATTCTCAAGTTTTTTGATTTCCATTATGTTGTGAAGTGCATGAATTTGTAATAAGCTATCTACACTGTAATAATAAAGGCATTCAGTGTTTAGACTCTCAAATAGATTTATTAACTCAAAAATCTTAATTTTACTTACGTGATGTTCATATGAACATAATCGTTGGCCAACTTTAGAACAGCATTATAATGTTTTGTGGCATCATCATATTTTTTCTTTATAAAAAACAATGCTGCCAGGCCTAAAGTTATAACATATGGAAAATTCAAAAAAAAAAAAAAACTTCAGAAAAAACGGTTATTTCTCATATAATCCTACCATTGTGCGTAGATGCCATGGCCCTAAGCTCTGATTTGCAGCAGATCTCATTGGATGATTTTAAATAAGTATGTAGCTCCTGGGGATGTAGAAATTGTTTTTGTTGCGTAGCAAAAGCAGTATTTACTTTCGAATTAACTACAACAACGGGCATTGTACATGATTGTCTTATTTTCAAGAAAGGTTGGAGAATCTAAGAAGTACAGAAAATAAAGTTATTTGTATAATCTGTAAAAGCCAAGAAGATGCCTAGTTAGACTGGTAAAACCTCAAGAGTATAAATTAACTGTTAGATGGGAATCTAAAAATTGACTGTTAGATGGGAATCTAAAAATTGAAAATTGAAAAATGTTCAAAATCATCATATAAAAAAAATATCTAGTAGATGATCGGGAATTACATAAAATCTCCGAACCAAAAAGTCGACTTTTTCAAAATTTGGACTTCTATTTTTACTTTAATTACTGGCATTCCCCTTTGATGGTATTCAGTGCAAGAGCAATTATCCTACAGGTTTTCTAAGAATAAAAACAAACTTTAAAACTCCTACGATGTGCTTTTTTACTTACTATTTTCATAAGTTGAGGAGAAATAGAACTCATACGATGTTTTCGTACATTTCCCATAAAAGTATTTTTACAGTCATCATGTTGCTCGTTGTAAAATAGTTTTTCTAAATTATCAAATTGTATTCGATGTACAATTTGGGACTGTGGTGGAATACTTAATTCATCAGCTATTTGGGATTTACATGTTCTCCACATGCATTTTTGTAAAACTTTTACAAGCTCAAGGTCAGTATTCTGTTCGTCGCCATTATGCTTCGGCCGTAAAAAATCATGAACTAAATTCTTCCATGTAACCGTTTCAGCAACAGCATCGAATCCTACAAAATGTAAGAGTGGTTGTAGGTCATTGAGCGATCGTTGTATGGGAGTTCCCGTTACGGCCCATCGATTCACAGCTAAAACAAAGAGTACGACATTAAATGAAAGCGTTTTTCTTATTTTCAAAAAAAAAAAGAGAAAGAAACAAAATATTACCTGGTAACATTCGTACCAAAGAAGCGACTTTAGATGTATTCGATTCAACCATTTGAGCTTCATCCAAGCATACCCTATACCATTCAACCATCAATAGAGGAGTGTTCATTCGAATCGATTGCGGCTTATTTCTCATTGAACGCCCGCTTACATTTTCCTGTGTATAGTAGATTTCTCTTCCCAATATATTATAGTCGGTAAGGATAACATCATAGTCAGCCAATTGATTGGGACTTATCCATTTACCAGAAACTGCACCATCATATAGGAGGACCCGTAAAGAGGGTTGTATGTGCCTCTTGATTTCAGAAAGCCATTGTGATTTAATGGAATTCGGAGATACAATAAATGTGGCCTTGGACTTTACCAGACCACACATTTCTATCACATCTTGCCAACAACCAGGGCATATATAGGGTTCGTTGATATCATCTTCATGATTATCGTTATATCTTGCAACACATTTGGTGTGTTGCCATAATGAACATTTGCTACATTGAATTAATTTTTTCTTAGATTTTGATGAACATATGCAAAAAACTTCATTATCGGTACGCTTCCTTTTATGTTCCAACATTTGTGGTGTTGTTTCTTGATCTGGGATATCGTTTATCCGAGGATTGAGTAAAATTAAAGCTAAAATTTCCACAGTTTTCCCTAAGCCCATTTCATCAGCCAATATACCTCCTGTGGGTAGAATAACTTCTGCAGGTTCATCTTGTACCACATATCTTGCATACTGATGCATGTATATGGTCGTTTCTTGGTCTTTCGCCTCGAGTTTGTCAAACAATGTTAATAGACTAAATTTGGCTGGTGATCTTTCTTTTGTACACATCCACATTACACTTTTTAATTGATAGTCACAAAGCTTGGGCAAGAATTTTTGGGGCAGTGATAATTCTTTGTAATTTTGCCACTCCAAAGATTCGGCATTATGCTGGTTTTGCAAAGATTCAAAAAGCTTGGTTGTTACATACGTTTTTAAAGCCGTTTCGTTACCATCGCTGCTATCTTCATCATTCTTTTCAGCGGATTTGGTGTCCTTATACTCATAGAACAATATACGGAAAAGTTCATCGATGAGGACCTTACGGTTACTTTTCACATATACATCATTCTTGTATATACACAGCAGATCACCTCCATCTTTGGACTCCACAAACTCAAAAGTTTTCGATTTCGATCTTTCAGCTAAAATTCGTATGTTCCAAACAAAAATTTTATTATTGTCACAATCAAAAACAAGCAATGATGCAAACTTACCAAGTTTAATTATTTCAAGCAATCTTTCCTTTTCATATTCAAAGCATTCCAGGAAGGTCCATTGTTTGTTTCTATACACAAAACATTTGTCGTTAGTTTCATTTTCAATATTAATTTTAGCAATTTTCGACAAAACAATATCTTCACTCATTGTTGTTGTTTATATTTCTAAATGTCAGTGTTGCCAGATTATCACTTGTAGGTGTAAAATTGCAACACCCATCATTTTATGAATATTTCGTTCATTTATGGGGTATTTAACGCTTAAATTCAGTTGTTTAAGTTAAAGGTGAGTACTAAATTCGAGTTTAGCCTGTAAAATGAAAACTTAATCAGTAAAAAAGGCATAAAATTATACATCTTTGTTGCAAATTTTATTATAACTTGATGGGGAATAGCCCAAAGGAAATTTTCATGCATAATGTGCTCTACAGATTATCAGTTATTCCGGACGACAGTGCTCGTGTCGAACATATCCCATATATTGTGCACATTATAAGTTAAGTCCGAAAGCATAATCGATAATGCTGCATGTTTATGGGATCGATAACACATTTACCGATTATTTAGTCATCGCCGACAAGTCGTATCGATCCGACACACTGTAAGATTCTTTAAAAACACCGACATTCCGTCCGGAATAACTGATAGTCTGTAAAGCGCATAAGGTATACGATATTTTTACCGCGAAAAGCCTCCAACAATGAAAACTCTTTAAATTTGGAGAAACCCCAAGCTGGCAACCCTGTTTCAAAAGCGAGTATGATTTGTTTGTAAACAAATAACATCTGCGAACAAAAAACAACAAAAACTGCAATCAGCAGTTATCCGGTAAATGCATATGAGGTGACCATACGAATTTTTTGGCGGATGTGGCACGAAATATATATTGGGTTTTGAATTGTGAACACCACTAGTGAATCTTTTTACACTTGAGATTTGCAACAGATATGTATACAATGAAAATTTCGTTAGGACAATTTTTCCAATAGTTTACATTTTCTTCCATGAGAATAAATGCACCCACACCAATTTGTTTGTATTTTATGTATATCTTATACCAGTGCTTCCCAACCCAATTTGCTTTACGCCCCCCCAAATATTTTTGGATATTGCTGTGCCCCCCCCCCCAGTTTCTTCTAAAAACAAGTTTCCTTTAAAAAAATGTTTACCCAAAGAAACAGAAAAATATGTATAAAAACAAAAGGGTTTTAATTTCAATTTCAAACAAAAAAATAACAAAAACAAAAGTTCTTTTAATTTCAATTCAAGTAAAAAATATAAAATTATTTAAGATGGATAATATTATTACAATTAATTAGTAATAAAAATGTAATTCAAGGACTAAAAAGGAACATAAATAGTCATGAACTAGATATGTTGAGATCAGGTTTACTAAAATAACATATATAATGCGAATTTTTGATTCGCTATTAATACTTTCAATTAACAATAACAATTTTAATGTATATAAAAGTGTGACCACTTAGTGGGAAATTTGGCAATTTTTCTGTTCATTAACTAGTTTTTTAACATTTGGTGACAGTACTGATAAAGCACATCTCAAATCATTTTCAACATTAAGGCAAGACCGATATTTTGACTTTATATTTAAAAGTGTTGAAAAACTTTTTTCGCATAGATAGGTTGACGAAAATTGTATCAAAACTTTTAACATGTGTGAAGACAAAAGTGGATACAAGTTCCGATATTTTAGCCAGAAATTTTCAGTTGTTAATATATCAAAATCATCTTTTGCGATTGAATCGTTTTTCAAATCAATAGCTTCTTCCTGGATATCCTCAGGTAGTACCATAACGTCCAGAAGAAAGGGATTACGAAACAGTTTGTTCTGCCAACAATCAGTGGTCATATCTGGAAAATATCTATTGAATTCACCCAAAAGTGCATCCAAATGCAATAGAATTCCGTCCAAATTTCTATTTTCAATATCCTCAGAATCTAATATATCGTTTAACCGAGGAAAAGATGTATATTTAGGGAAAGGCGATAAAATTCGTTTTTTCCACAATTTTATTTTTTCCATAAATGAATTTATGGAGTCAAGTGCTGTTAAAATATTTGTAGTTTCTCCTTGGAGTTTTAAGTTTAGGTTATTTAAAATTTCAAAAAAATCGGCTAGGTAAGCCAAGAAAATAATGGTATTTTTGTTTGTGAAACAATCATAAAGTTTTTCATTTTTGGTACTTAACAAGAAAATTTCTACTTCATTTTTTAATTCATATAGTCTTCCCAGCATATTTCCCTTTGAAAGCCAGCGTACCTGGGTATGAAACAATAAATTTTTGTGGTCAGCGTTTAAATCCAGACATAAAGTTTCAAAAAGACGCGTTCGTAGGGCACTGCATTTAATAAAATTGACAACTTCTATGGCACAATTTAGGGAACTTCTTAATTCGTCAGGCAATGTTCTGGCGGCTAAGGCTTGTCTGTGGATAACGCAATGAGTGAATATGATGTTATTGTTTTTTTGCTTGGCGTAATGAATAAATCCAGATTTGCATCCCGTCATTGAAGGAGCACCATCAGTACATATGCCGGCAATCTTTCCCCAAGGTATATCATTGGCATCCAAGAAATCCGAAAGCGCTTTGAAAATATCTTCTCCCTTTGATGTAGTTGTTAGAGGTTTAGAGAAAAGTAGCTCCTCACATATAGAATCCTCTTTGATATATCTGCAGTAAAACAACAACTGACAGGAGCAAGATACATCTGTTGTTTCATCACACTGCAGTGCAATTAATGGCGAGTCCTTGATGTGTTGAATTAATTGGGACTTGACATCACTAGCCATTTCATCAATACGTCTTTTTACTGTATTGTTCGAAAGTGGAATTTTTGAAAGTTGTCTCACTGCATTGTTGTCCAGCATTTTACTTGCAGCTGCTATTATGCTCGGTTTTATAACCAATTCACCAATCGTGTGGGGTTTTTTGTTCCTGGCTATTATCCATGAAATTTCAAAAGATGCTTCTAATGCTTTTTCAGCCTCCAGATTAAACACAGACGTAGAATTTATCTTCATATTTCTTAATGTCGACAACCTTGCTTCAAAGAAAGCAGGAGGTTTGTCTTCGTATTCTGGATGCAAAGATGACAAATGCCTTTTTAATCGTATTGGTCTCATTGCATCGTTAGACAAAATTTTGTGACAAATAACACATTGAGGCAAATTTTCATTGTTTTTTGCAACACAAGAAAAACCAAATTTAATATATTCTGTATTGTAAAGCCGTATTTTGTTCTTTGATGTCATATTGGAATGTAATTAAGTCATTAATTCGACAATATTTAATACGCGCAACAAAACCAAAAAACATATGATCGTGTGCATAGAGATGGCAAATTTAAACAGTGATAAGTAAAAGGTAGATAGGTACTAAACCGTTGCAAATAAAGGTAGTAAACAAGTAATAATGGAAAACCTACAACAAGCAATGCATGTAACTTCTACTTTTTCACGTTGGTTATAAATTAACATTTCGAAACATTTTATACTTTATTTTGTAGTATATTATTAATGTTTCGTCGAACCCATAAGTTTGTGTTGTTTTAACAAATTGAATGATACAAAACCTGCTCAACTAGAAATGACGTTGCGCCCCCACAGCAACCTCGTGGCGCCCCCCTAGGGGGGCGCGCCCCCCCATTTGGGAAGCGCTGTCTTATACACTTCAGGAGAAATAGCAAAAAAATGTACCCTAGTTCTTTTTTTTTAATTTCTGTTGTATCTTGAAGATTTCGATTACACCCTAGATATTTCTTCTGTAATTTCGATTTAGATATAACATCTCTTCATAGGTCAAGCTTATTATTAAGTATGGATTCCCAGTATGCAAAAACTATTGAGTTTTGTCTTATTACTGAAATATGTGTTTTATGTTTTAGTTGCTAATTTCTTGTATTAACTTTATTACACCAACCGAAGGCCGGCTACATTAACCCCTTTGGGTTCTGCCCAAAGAAGTACATGTCAAAAAGTTCAACCCAAAATTATTTTTTCCAAAAACGTTGTTTACGTTACCAACATCAAAAGTGTCTTAAATTTACGAGAATTTTTGCTATCTATACTTACTATGTTATATACTTTTAACGATTTGATATAACCTATACTCCAAGAGTTAAGAACATTGAATTCTAGCCAAATTTTGCTTACAATTTGAAATGTGTTCTTTAGACCCACGAAAAAAAGCTAGGAATCATCAAATAAAAAATTAGTAGCAATCGTTTGTATTTTCCATTTTAAAAAGTATAAAATGCCAGTAATATTTAATATTATATTTTACTAGTTTTATTTAACGGGTTTCATCTTCCAAAGTCCATCGTTGAGGTAATGACAATTTTCCACTCCAATTCCTTTGTTAACCTTCGCACTGAAATGAATTAATTTGTTGGTATACGATTAGTTTCTATAAAATTTGTTTAATTATATTAAAATATTGTGTAATTGTCGTTATACAATGTTGCACGGGGCCAGGGGAATTTATTTGATGGTATGGTTCAGAGAACTACAACCGGCGGTTTTTTTTTCCTAGAGTTTATTGTCTTTGTTTTCGAGAGACCAACACTCATACTAACAAAAACCGACAGTCGTCGGTTGCATTGGATATTGGTGGTTGAAATATTTTTTTACCAATTGGTGTTTTAAGATTGCAAATATTGGTGTTTACTAAATACACTGGTCGGTTGCGGTAGATCGCAGCCGTTCTCTGGTATGGTTTACACTTCGATACTATTTATTCAATGAATAGGTTCACTGTGGAGTATATAGGGTCGTAATCTGGTGTATTACTATACTTTTATACTTATTACTATTTGTCTCAGATCCGTGTACTATTTAGTATCTTTTAAAATACAACAATTATTTTTAGATGCAAAATTGGATTGGATTATTTGTGTCTCCTGTGTCCGTAGTCACGTGACCACTCATGGAAGCGCTTGTATGTCAAACATTATTTTAATTTAATTTTTTAATTTAAACGAATACAAAACTCGCCATATACGACTAACCCCCCGTCTTCATGAAGTTCGTTATTGTTCCGTTAACTAATGAACTTTTAAACCGTATTATGGACATAGCTGCCACCTTGCCTATAAATTCCATATGTCAGTTAGGAAGTTAACTGCCGAAAAATTTTCAGTTAAAGTTAACCGGAGAGAAGATATTTCCAATTTACTTTTTGTTAACTGGAAGTTTAAGCCTAACGGAGCTACTTCAATCACAATAAAAACATTTTATAGCTAACTGGTTAAAGTTCCAAATACGATCATCTAATATTTTGTTTGCTGTTATCCTTAAATTGAGAAATATTCGGATTTTTTAGCAAATACAAAACATAGTCTTTATATATTGTTTCTATTATGTTCGATAGCTCCTAGTTGAATTTTTTATTTGTTTCAGTAACACTAAAACCTGCGTAATAGAGTTTAAAAAATAGCTGAAAGCAATTGCTATTTCAGTAAATTGTGAATGATATCTCTTTTTCAGCAGGAATTTTGCTACATTAGCAAATTTTCGTATCAACTAACAAATTTTTCTTTTTTGATGCATGTAGCGTTGGAAAATTCGAACGGAGGTGATGAATATCAATAAAGGGTTATCCGGTTATGTTTGCAGTTTAATAATTAGATACTTCAATAACTTAAACGAGACGTAATGGAAGGGGTCATAGTTAGTTAGTTTGGACATGACAATCATTGTACCACGGTGGATTTTGCTAAATTACACTAGGAAATCAATTTCAATGATGAGAAATATTACTAGCTTTGCTTTAGTTTTAATATAGAGTAGTGAAAATTAAATTTCATCTATAAATGAATCCAATTTAATTGATGATGTATAAATTCTCGGAAGAAAATTTACCACATTTAAAGTAAAATGACCAAGCATTTATTTTACACCGTACTTACATATCATCAGTTGATAAAGTGGTTATGCCAATAGCCAATGCGTGCTCTTTGCCTTCAGCCATAATGGCGACAACAGTGTTCTTTTCTGCCGGTGTCATCATTGCTCCAGGAGATGTTAAGCCAGGACACATGATATTTGCTCCGCTCAGGACAAAACGAATGGCACCTTCATAAAAACAACAAACGAACACTATTAAAGTATCTCAATTTTTAAAGTATACGCGAATATTTACCTTTGTCCACCTGCTGCATGTTAACAAAGTAAGGAAATTTGTGCAATAATTTCAGTGTTGGCATCCATTGACCCTCACGTTGTCTAAAGAATATCTGCTCGCCGGCTCCATTCAACAGAATTTCAATGTGATCATGACTTGAAGCAATTGTGGAATTAATACGATAATATGTGAGGCCCAAAAATTATTTACCATTTCGCAATGCGGTAGCTGTCCTTTTTCGGCAAAACCAAATCAATGTGAGACTCTAAATGTGGGTATGATTCTAGGAGTTTGGCACGTATTCCTTTTTGTACCGATGACTTGAGCTGCTGCACAGATGACAAACTCTCTTTTTCTTCAAATCTATAATTGTTTCGTTATTAAATCTACAAATAGGGCAAGAACTAAAAATTCCTTACTTTTTAAACATGGTTAAGATTGATTTTGATTTGATGAATTCCAAAGACACGAATTTGCTAAATGAATGGGTAATCGATAATACGCCTCTCGATATCGATAGCAATCGACAACAAGGTTGCCGAAATTGACAATCAACATGCACCATAGAATAAATAGATAACAAGAGAGCGAAACTGTGAAGCGAAACTGCGTCAGTAGGTGGCAGTCAGGAGGAAATTTATCTATTGTCATGCAGTTTTTGTCGGCGCTTCTCTCAAATATCATACAGTTTGCGTCGGCGTCACCCAGTTCAGTTCTCTGTCGGTTTAACGAAACTGAGGGAAATTAGTATTTAGACACTACTAGTCTTGGGCAAAATCGTTCACCATAGTGATTCGGACTCGTCGTTCCTTTTGTACAAAGGAACTAGTTCCTTCAAATCGTTCCATCGTTCCTTTTCGTTCTAGCTTTTTATATTTGTCATCACTGTCATCTACTAAAGGCAGATATGGTATTGTTTACTATGAGCCTCGACGTTACAATGTAACATGGCACATGAATTAAAATACATCTTCTTTATATTATCTTATATTCTTTTATATTATAAACATACTCATATTGAAATTGTACCAACAAAATTTATATGATGAAATAAAGAAGTAATACATACATACATACATACATACTATGAGCCTCGAAGTTCGTTGTCAAACGAAAGATACAAAAAATATTAAAAATTGAGTAAAATTACTTAAAATAGTTTATAGTAATATAGGAAGAAACAATAATGAATGGAAAATTTAAAGAAGTAACTAAACTGAGCTGGAACTAATGATTTTCTTGAATAGCAGCATACCAATCAATGATTTAATATACATACGCACAAAAATGAATAAATTGTCTTATAGCTCAAACAAAAGTCAAAAAATCAAATTGCGATCCGCGGAACTATGGAGTGTAAGTTGAAAATAAAACTAAATGACAAAAGGAACGATGAGGATGAAAGAGATGGAACTAGTGACAGTCGTTCCTTTTAGTGAACCATTCATTGGAACTAGTTCGTTCCGGAACGACACAAGACTAGACACTACTTTGTTACAAAAAATTGTGTGGATTTACGATGAATGTACTGATGAACGCCTATGAAAGGAAAATGTGTAATTAAAAAATATTCATGATTACTTTTAATTACTATATTATTTTATTGAATCATTGGTATAATGATATGCACAAACCTTCATGGATGTCAGAAATTAAATGAGAATTAAATCAATTAAATTAGAAATTAAATCAGGCTAGTAAAACGCGTCTATCAATGAAGCTGTAGATCTTAAAGCATTATGCATTGCAATGTACACTTGCTTTTACATTTTTTATAGCCTCCATCATGCGATGGGGGTATATTAACTTTGTCATTCCGCTCTAAGACCCCATAAAGTATATATATTCTGGGTCGTGGTGAAATTCTGAGTCGATCTGAGCATGTCCGTCCGTCCGTCTGTTGAAATCACGCTAACTTCCGGACGAAACAAGCAATCGACTTGAAACTTGGCACAAGTAGTTGTTATTAATATAGGTCGGATGGTATTGAAAATGGGCCATATCGGACCACGTTTACGTACAGCCCCCATATAAACGGACCCCCAAATTTGGCTTTCCGAGCCTCTAAACGAAACAAATTTCATCCGATCTGGCTGCAATTTGGTATGTGGTGTTAATATATGATTTCTAATAACCATACATATCGGTCCATAATTACATATAGCCCCCATATAAATCGATCCGCAGATTTGACCTCCAGAGCCTCTTGAAGGAGAAAAATGCATCCGATCCGTTTGAAAATTAGTACGTGGTGTTGGTATATAGTCTCTCACAACCATGCAAAAATTGGATCATATCGGTCTTTAGTTATATATAGCCGATGGCCAATCACACAAAAATTGGTCCATATCGCTAAAAATAATCTACCCAAACTTTATTTCTATAGAAAATTTCGTAAAAAAAAAAACAATTTCTATAGAAAATTTTGTTCAAATTTTATTGCTACAGGATATTTTGTCAAGATTTTATTTCTATAGAAAAGTTTGTTAACATTTTATTTCTATAGAAAAGTTTGTCAAAATTGTATTTCTTTAGAAAATTTTGTCAAAATTTTATTTCTATAGAAAACTTTCTCAAAATTTTATTTCTATAGATATTTTAACGGCCAATTATGTAAGGCATTGATATAGACCCATTTCACGTATTGAGGGTATCGCAGCCACACTGATCATAAAAATTGCTTGAAACTAGAAGTAAAATGTCCAGATTTTACTCCTCGTAATGATTTAGGTAACAGATTACAGATTTCAAATCAAGGCTTTATTTCATCATTTACACGAAATGTTTATGATTTCAAAAACTCAAACAAAATTAGATGTTATAAATCCAGAATCTGATCTAGTCTTAATTTTACCTTCGGAAAACGTACTGGTTGAGAGAATATTTGTCATCAAATCACCCGAATTTCTATATATTATCAAGTAAACAGCAGGTTCCATAGAGTATTATCTATTTACTCTATGCAAGTTCAACTAGTGGCGTTACCATATTCTATTTGTTTTGGTTTTTAGAGAGTATAAAATGTGGCATTTTGAAAGCCAATGATCACTTTGCGTTCACATCGTTGAAAGATAATTTAATTAAAAGATGTTTTTAAGGCATCTTACAAGTGTACCACATAAACTTCTCACGCAGTGCAAAACTCATGTGAACTCCAGAAATATACATAATCTACTTGACGTACATCCAAGTATTCGAAATGCATTTGCTCAACGAAAACCGGTGGTTGCTCTAGAATCTACCATTATCACCCATGGTATGCCATATCCCGACAACATGCAGACAGCGTTAGAGGTAGAAGATGTAGTAAGGTCAGTGGGAGCAGTTCCGGCTACTATAGCATGTATAGATGGCCGGCTAAAGGTTGGATTGAGTTCGGACGACATAAAAAAATTATCAGAAGTTCACAAAATAGATGTATTGAAGTGTTCCAGACGAGATCTGCCATATGTCGTGGCAAAAACGAAATGCGCAGGCACTACTGTGGCTGCTACTATGATTATAGCACATATGGCTGGAATTCGAATTTTTGCAACAGGTGGCGTAGGTGGAGTCCATCGAGATGGGCATATTACACTTGACATATCAGCAGACTTAATGGAACTGGGCAGGACACCAGTGGTAGTTGTAAGTAGTGGTGTTAAATCAATTCTTGACATTCCACGCACTCTCGAATACCTAGAAAGTCAAGGTGTGGCTGTTGCTTCCTATGACAACGATGGCCACTTCCCTGATTTTTACACACGCGACAGTGGTTCCAAAGCACCTTACAATTTAAATTCGGCCAAAGAGGCTGCATCTTTAGTTAAGGCAATGGAGGATTAGGTTAGGTTAGGTTATGTGGCAGCCCGATGTATCAGGCTCACTTAGACTATTCAGTCCATTGTGATACCACATTGGTGAACTTTGGAGGATTTAAACTTGAGTTCTGGTATGCTAATTGGTGTGCCTATACCTGAAGAGTATGCCCTAGATAAACATACAATAAGGAGAGCTATTGATAAAGCCTACGAGGAAGCATTGCAAAAAGGCATCGAAGGAAAAAATGTCACACCCTTTATGCTAGCTGCTGTGGCCGAAATTACAAAAGGCAGTAGTCTCAAGGCTAACATTGCCCTTATAAAGAATAATGCGAAAGTTGCAGCTGACATAGCCTGCGAATTAAACGGTTATCGTGAGAAAAATAAAGGCAATTCTCAGCTGGAATGTGCACCAATGGTTATTGGGGCCTCTATAGTCGACCATTGTTTGACAATGTTAGATGATAGCCCTCTGGCCCTAGATGGGGCTACATACAAAACAAATGCAAAGGTTTCAGCTGGGGGAGTAGGTCGAAATTTGGCAGAGAGTGTACATAAATTACATGGTAGCGTCAATTTCATTTCCGTGGTTGGCGATGACCATACGGGCAAAAGCCTCTTGGAATTAATGCCTAGTCCATTACGTTCGAATATTCACATTGATTCGGAAAACACTACGTCAATATGTTCCATACTCTTTGATAAAACTGGTAATTGCAAATTATGCCTAGCTAATATGGAAATCCACAAGTCAATATCCGGAAAACTAATCAAGCAGCATGAACAAGAACTTAAGAAATGTCCGCTTATAGTTATGGATGGCAATTTGTCTTCCGAGGCTATGAGAACAATATTGGAACTAGCAAAGAAATACGGAAAATATGTATTCTTTGAACCTACTGATATGTTGATTGCGGGAAAACCTTTTCAGCTGGACACAAAATTATCGAAACAAATAAGATTTATATCTCCAAATATCTATGAGCTTAAGGCAATTGTAGAGACAATAACTGGCACAACAATAGAGTGGGATCCCAATAGCTCAATTGCGTCAGGACGGGAAGCTTTAGTTAGTGAATGTACTGATTTGTTGAAACAAATAGAAGGCATGTTCGATTGTATTGTTGTAACTCTTGGCGCATATGGAGTTCTAGTGAATCTGCGGGGCGATAATTTTAATCATCAATTTTACAATTCGAAATCCATGACATATTCGATGCCATCCTCGGGCAATGGCTTCAGTAGACGTTTCTACAGTGCTCCTGTTGTTCCTAATATCGTCAACGTTTCTGGGGCAGGAGATAGTTTCTCAGGAGGATTTATTACCGGTCTCTTACGTGGATTTAGTGTGGATGAAAGCATATCATATGGATTTGCAGCAGCTAGGTGTGCATTGCAATCTGATTCCGCTGTTCCTCAACAATATTTTATCAACGAAGAAGAAGAAAGAAAGCGTTTACAAAAACAAATACAAGAGTTAAAATCTATAGATATTTAATGTACAAAATGGTCAATACAATTGTGTCTATGTGTTGTTTCGGGTTATGTTCCTAGCAAATCGTCCATCATTTGCATTTCCAGCATTTATATAAAATGATTTTAACTAATAAGCCCATCTGTAAATAAATTGTAAAGGAAAATTAGAAAATTCCATATGTACCTTGTGTAAATATTTCACTCACAATTTTACAACTTTATCCTTTCCCCCAGACGCCACTTTGGAACCGTCTGGAGCCCAATCAACAGCATATACTTCATCCGCATGGCCTGGTAGTTCTTGTGCCAGTTTTTTCGTTTGTATGCTCCAAACTAAAATCGAGATAATGTTTTGAGTTAGCATATAATTATTTTTCGAGGTTCATTGGATAAATCTGTAGACAAAGTAAAGATCTGGCGGGGTAGATGACTCAATTTGGGTCTTATATGGTAACTTGTAATGGAGAAAGCATGAAAGATTCTTCTTAACACTCACCTTTTAATGTGGAGTCTTTGCTCCCACTGAGAAGCAATCTAGAGTCTGCAGACCATGCTAGTGTATATACTGCTTGAACATGGCCTCGAAAAGTATTCAAAAACTGGCCATCTTTTGCCCGCCACAAACGTACAGACTTATCAAAAGAGGCCGATGCAATGAGTTTTACGTCAGGAGAATATTTAACATCATTCACCACATTTTGATGGCCTGTCATACGTTGTATGCATTTGTTTTGATTAGCTACCCACAGATACAATGTAAAATCATCTGAGCAGGATACTAAGGACTCAATTTCATCGGGACACACTGCCTTGTATCGTTGCAAGGCCATGTCTTGCAAAACTTCCTCTACAATACATAATAATAAAAAACCGCGTTTTTAACAGATTCTCCCAAACGTTAAATTTTATACTCACTTTTCAAATCAGAGTATTTCTTATTGCGATCCGATATAGGATGAAATGGACCAGTTCGCAACACATAGTCTGTATTTAGTGCAATATTGTTGACCCAATGGGCATGTCCTGTGAAGGTACGGCATAGAACACCATCTGTTGCACGCCACACCTTTACAGTTCGATCCTTCGATGATGTATAAATCAAACCTGCTCCTCCCCAACGAACCGCAGTTACGGCAGCTGTATGCCCTGTAAATAGTATTGAATAAGTATTTGTTTTTTTGCCAAATCTTCTGACCCTATTTACCGGATATAACCATACTGCATTGCCCCAACACTGTGTCCCATATTCGACAATCACCATCACTGCTTGCACTAGCAATTTTACGGCATTCGGGATTTTTATGATACGGTTCCCAACTCAAACAATTGACCCATTTTTTATGGCCCAGTAGTGTGCGCCCAACCTGTTTTCCTGTCTCTGGATCCCATAGAATAATAGAGCCTGTTTTACAAGCACTCGCCAATTTTTTGCCGTCTGGAGACCACGCCAAATACAATACCCATTGCTTGTGACCCGTGCAAGTGAAATGTGGAGTCTCCGTGTTTAAGTCCCATAGTCGAACTGTAGTATCACCAGAACCACTGGCCAAATGTGCTCCGTCGGGACTAAAACTTATAGAAATTACGGCTTCAGCATGGCCAGGCATAGAACTTGTACATCTTGTAACTGGACGTACTTTGAAAACCGACTGAGGTTGGTATACGATGCTAATAACATTTTCCGTGTCTACTTTGGCAAGGTCTAAAGTTTGGTCAAGTGTTTTTTTGATCTCATCTTCGCCAACGAAAAATATGTACGGTGTTGCTTCTTCATTTTTTAGCAAAGCGTTGCAAATTAGTCCCAGTTGCTCTACAGTGACTCCTGCTGGTAAATCGATGGGAGGACCGGCCTCTTCTCCCGTATCAGAAACAAATCGTGCTTGTACAGTTTCTGTGACCTGTTCATTGTTGGATTCCTCAGAATTTTCTGTTAACTTGACTCTTTTAGATGTCATTTTGCTTTTTGGAATAACAATAACACAAAAACAAACACGTGCAAAGTATAAATCGAGGCCAATGGGTTTGATTGTGTCGGCGATGACTATGCTATAGGATTGCCATAGTAGTACTACGTGTGAAATGTTTTGCGGTATTATACTCCGTTCACACTACGTTATGACTTTTGAAATCATGATTGGGCGGGAGTTCCCAATTTCGAAGTGTTACCATATAATCCTTATCCGCGATAATCCTTACAGCTACGATTCGTGGAAATGTTAATAGTGATAAATCCAATGTCCTGGTTCCATAGGCCTATACATTCCATTCTGTCAACTTGAGGTACATAGCGTCCAAGCTAAAGGTGGGTATTAAGTTCGAGTTTAGCCGCTAAAAGCTAAAGTGAAAACTAAATCAGTAAGACGATAACATTTTTATCAAGTCTCTGCAAATTATGGATGGAAAAGATCCAAGGAATTGATTGCAAATAATTGTATATTTCTAAATTAGTTAATTAAAAAAAGTAACCGTGAAAACAAGCTGGTTTTCTGCTTGAAAACGGAACATAGTACTCAGCTTAAAGCTCAGCTTAATTTGCAGAGACTTGATAAAACTGTTATCGTCTTCATATATATTTTTGCACTTTTAATTTAGTGTTTTGGTAAAAAACTGGAACATAGCCCAATAAACACAGGATGAGCGTTTTTCAAATGCAACAACTTTTCAGTTTGAGGGTAAATATAATTTTCAACATAAATTCAACATGACTTGAAATAGCTCATCTTCAATACATCTTCAAATTGTTTGCGAATTACTTCCAATTTGCCAAAATGTTGACGAAATCTTTGAAAAGGTGTTGAAGATAATTTGAGAAAACTTTGACAAAACACTACCCTAAAATGCAACGAAAAAACCATGTGGTTTTCAATACTTATTTGTGCAACGAAGTTCGTGGTCAATTGCAAGAAATAAAAAAATGGAAAATTTTAGACAAATAACCAAATAGTTTATAAAAATAGGTAAGTGAAAATAAAAAATGAAATAAAACTTTAAGGAAGTCACGAAATGTATATCTCTTTGCAGAAAACTGAAATTATGGATTCTACGTTCTTGAAAACATTAAAAAGCTGGCCGATGAAAAAATTGTGGACAATTAACTGGAACTGCTTCAAATAGTTTATAATAATTAGTACGTCAATATGAAAAATTAAATCAACACTTTAGAGAAGTCACTAAATTTAAATCTCTTTGCAGAAAACTAAAATCTTTGGATGCTACATTCTTACAAACATTAAGAAGCTGACCAATGAAAAATGAGTGGCTTATCGACAAGAAAAAGTTTCCAGACAAGAAAAAGTTTCCAGAAACATTACAAGTGCAAGCTATTAAAATTGTTAAAAGCAACAAATTGTTGAAATCAACAACTTCTGGATGTAAATGTGCATCACATCGTCAGTTTAATTCATATGCTATTATCAGTTTAAAATGGATATTTTGTGAATTCCTTCTGCTGGAAATCAATTCTAACACGCGGTCCAGTACGTTCCTAATTTCAAATTGCCCGCATGTTAATAAATGTTAATGCTGTTTTATGACACCAAAAGGAAGGAAATCGAATTATCAATGCAAAAGTGTTTACTAATAATGTTTAAGATATTTAAAGTTTTGTTATTTGTTTTTTTTTTTTTTTTGTTCTTATTTGTTGATATGTTTAATAAGATTATTATTTATCAATTGGTATTGTAGTGTATTATGTAGTGTAGTGTATTATTATATATTTTATTTTGATGAAAATTAATAAATTATACAAAATTCATAGAATTTTGGCTTTGACTTTCAATTTGAAGTGGGGATATCATTCATACAAATTTAGGTTGAAAAGTATTTGCAACGATGTTAATTTGAATTTGACTCGCATCGAAAATTGTTTGACAAATTATTGAGTAGCGATGCATTTCAATTTGAGGATAACACTTGAGATATTATTGCTAATGTGTTGAATTTCACTGTTGAGGGTAATGTCTGTTTTTTGTTGAGAACGCGATTTTCTCAACAATTTCTCAACTTGAATATTACCCTAATCCTTTGAAAAAATGTTTGAAAAATTGTTGAAATTTAGCATTTTTCGAACGTTTGTGTTTATTGGGAGTACTCACCTTTAGCGGCTAAACTCGAACTTAATACCCACCTTAAAACGGGAATTTGTGTTTGCATCCCATTTTTATAGGCTAGTGTTTTTTATACCCTTCACCACTACTGTGGTACAGGGTATAATAAGTTTGTGCATTTGTATGTAACGCCAAGAAGGAAAAGTCTGAGACCCATCGTTTAGTATACCGATCGTCTTAGAATTAAATTCTGAGTCAATTTAACGATGTCCGTCTGTCTGTCTGTCTGTCTGTCTGTTGATGTATTTTTGTGTGCAAAGTACAGCTCGCAGTTTTAGTCCGATTGTCCTAAAATTTGGTATAGGGTCCTGTTTCGGCTCAAAGACGATCCCTATCGGTTCAGATTTAGATATAGCTGTCATATATATTTTTCACCGATCTGGTCATAATTGGCGTGTATATCAACCGATCTTCCTCAAATTCCGTACATCCGAATATTTTATGAGTCTCGAAAAACTTGCAAAATATCGGCCAAATCGGTTCAGATTTAGATATAGCTCCCATATATAGCTTTCGCCCGATTTACACTCATTTGCCCACAGAGGCCAATTTTTTGCTCCGATTTAGTTGAAATTTTGCACAGGGAGTAGAACTAGCATTGTAGCTATGCGTGTCAAATTTGGTTGAAATCGGTTCAGATTTAGATATAGCTCCCATATATAGCTTTCGCCCGATTTACACTCAAATGACCACAGAGGCCAATTTTTTGCTCCGATTTAATTGAAATTTTGCACAGGGAGTATAATTAGCATTGTAGCTACGCGTGCCAAATTTGGTTGAAATCGGTTCAGATTTAGATATAGCTCCCATATATAACTTTCGCCCGATTTACACTCATATGACCGTAGAGGCCAATTTTTAACTCCGATTTAGTTGAAATTTTACACAGGGAGTAGAATTAGCATTGTAGCTATGCGTGCCAAATTTGGATGAAATCGGTTCAGATTTAGATATAGCTCCCATATATATGTTTTTCTGATTTCGACAAAAATTGTCAAAATACCAACATTTTCCTTGTAAAATCGCCACTGCTTAGTCGAAAAGTTGTAAAAATGACTCTAATTTTCCTAAACTTCTAATGCACATATATCGAGCGATAAATCATAAATTAACTTTTGCGAAGTTTTCTTAAAATTGCTCCAGATTTAAATGTTTCCCATATTTTTTTACTAAAATTGTGTTCCATCCTAGTGCATTAGCCAACTTAAATTTTGAGTCTATAGATTTTGTAAAAGTCTATCAAATTCTGTCCAAATCGAGTGATATTTAAATGTTTGTATTTGGGACAAACCTTTATATATAGCACCCAACGCATTTGACGGATGTGATATGGTATCGAAAATTTAGATCTACAAAGTGGTGAAGGGTATAATATAGTCGGCCCCGTCCGACTTTAGACTTTCCTTACTTGTTCTTACTGATTTAGTTTTCACTGTAGCGATTTTAGCGGCTAAATCTGAGTACTATGTTCAGTTTTCAAGCTGAAAACCCGCTTATTTTCATGGTTACTTTTTTAATTTAATTACATTATAAATACAAAATGGTTCACAATCAATTCCTTAGATCTTTTCCATTCGTTATTTCGCAAGACTTTTTATTAAAGTTGAATATTTGTATATACAGTTTATACATTTTATTTATTTATATATTTATCCTTAAGGACATGTTGATAGATTCCTTAGGAACTAGCAATTCGAACTCTAACTCAAAGTTATTATTTAAATTCCATAGACTTAATAAAAAATAACACTAGTTTACACTCAAAATGTACACTTGATGAAAATCAACTTATGTATTTTGAGCTGCTGAATTCGAAAAAAAATGTTTAAACATTTTTTATGGAACAGTTTTTGAGATATCCCGTTATTTTTAAAATTTCGCTCTTTTTTCACTAAACACAATATATCTCGAGTTAGAAATGTTATTGGTACTTAAATGAAAGGTAATAAGATGACGAATAATCGTGTGTAATTGGATCTGTGATAAGTTAAGTGGTTCAAAAAATATGCTTATAACTTTTTCATTTTTCGGTCGTTTTTCTTCTAGTTGGTCTTATTACTTACGTTAGAGTATCGTCTATACGACCATGAAGAGAAAAAAATTTGTTTTAAATGGTTTATACTTTTCTAGCGAAAAAGGTCCATTGTAAAATACGATTTTTTTGAAAATTTTGACTTTTCGCATTGATATTTTTTGAACCACTTAACTTATCACAGATCCAATTACACACGATTATTCGTCATCTTATTACCTTTCATTTAAGTACCAACCAACGTTATAATCGGACATTTCTAACTCGAGATATATTGTGTTTAGTGAAAAAGAGCGAACATTTTAAAATAACGGGATATCTCAAAAACTGTTCCATAAAAAAATTTGTAAAATTTTTTTTCGAATTCAGCAGCTCAAAATACATAAGAAAAGTTGATTTTCATCAAGTGTACATGATTTTTTTTGTAAACTAGTGCAATTATTCGATTTACAGCTATTTCCATGTAGATACGTTGGGCTTTAACTTCCAGTTAATTGTGTTTAGTGAAAAAGAGCGAACATTTTAAAATAACGGGATATCTCAAAAACTTTTCCATAAAAAAATTTGTAAATTTTTTTTTTCGAATTCAGCAGCTCAAAATACATAAGAAAAGTTGATTTTCATCAAGTGTACATGATTTTTTTTGTATACTAGTGCAATTATTCGATTTACAGCTATTTCCATGTAGATACGTTGGGCTTTAACTTCCAGTTAATTGCAAATATCCTCTCTGCGTAAAATTTAACTGAAATATTTTCAGGAGTTAAGCCCCTAATTGGCTTATGGAGCATCTAGGCTAGACGACAGATATGTCCATGCACGGTTTAAAAATTCATTGGGGATTAAAGTTTATTCAAAAAAGGATATTTTTAAATAATTCGATTAATCGAGTAACCAAAATAAATAACTAAACGAATAAAGACCAACTGGTTGTTATTGCCACTGTTGCCCAGAAATAACACATTGCCAAAAATATTATACATTTTGAGAATTTACAAAACAAAAATATGAAGACTGAACACCGTGAATTTGTAACCAGATTTCAAATTGTATTCTCTTCGGTTATTGTAATATAAAAAAAAACTTAAAAATTATATATTTTACAGTACACTTCACTTCAGTTTGTACGTAGCTAGGCCAAATTTATATACATGTTAGATTTAAAATCACTTCTTTTTGATCGTATATAATGTATTGTCCAAAGTATCCAATGTTAGTTTTAATTCCAAACGTTTTGCCAATTCGTCTAGAGTTTCTATTTCACTGTTGGTCAAACCTGCAGGGAGTTTCAAATCTTTCTGTTTTTCGTCATCTTTGAAATTTCGCAGAAGTTTAAGCATCTCTTGTTCTAACTCGTTGAGGTCTTCATCACTTGGTTTAACGGGCTCATTACGAGCATTTTTAAGTAAGCCCATTGCTTTTGTCCACATCTTTTGTTCATTTTCTTTGTACGATTTATAGCGTTCTTCTAAAAGCTTTAATTCACGACTTATGTCTGCATTATGTGGTTCCATATGCTGGGCTTTTATCAAATGTCCCCGGGCCCTTTCGTATTCGCCCAGCATTAGTAGAGCTCTTCCTTCTTGGAATAGAGCTTTACAGGATGGTTTGTTATTTGTCAAGTGCCGGATTTCTTTGCACATTATGCAAGTTTTAGCAGGAGCGTTCACTTTAATGTAACATACAGCCAAATTAGTATAGAGCTTTAGAAGAAATGCCGTTTGTTCTTTCTCTTCCTCTTCATTGCTGAGACGACTGAACTTCAGCAGATCCAATGCCTTTTCAAAAGCCCTGCAAGCGTTACGATGCATGCCTTGAGAAAAAAAATCTAAGGCTTTTAAATGAATTTCCTTAACTTTGTCTATAACGACAGAATACTTGTTCCTATCTTCTTCAGGTATTTGCTCGTCAGCATCGATGTCTCCAACCAAATTGTATCCAACTAATTCTATTATGAATAATCCATCAGCTTTAGGCTTTACACGTGGTGGGCAACCCATTTCTCGGAATAGCAAATGGTATGATATTAAAAACTGGGCATTTTCGCCTTTATGCATAGTACATACGGCATTCTCCAACCCTTCCAAAACCTCATTGCGGCCTGTGTAAAAGCTATAGGATGATCCTCTCAAAAAGCTTGAATCGAATGGGGCACCTTCCCCTTCCCAGTACGCATTATAACGGATACACGCTCTTGTGTTGGTAATAGGAACAACTGGCTCGTTTTCATCGCCGGTTTTGGTTACCTTTTTCCACATGTAGGGATTCAATTGTTGCATGTGCAGTTTTAATTCCTCAAATGGTTTTGTCCACGGCGAAACCAGCGTAGATTGGTCAATTGGGTTCTTAGAATCGTCATCTAGTTCATCGTCTGATCCAAGGTTTAGCTCGTCATATATTACATTAGTGAAGCCTTCATCAAAGTTTGTATTTATTTCAAAACTTGTGCCGCTTGTAATCAAATCGCTGAAAGTCATACATAACGGGATCGATTAAATTTCTTAGTTAAATACCTATTTTATAGTACATACTTGATCGATAGAGGATCTTTTAGAAAATTGCATACGCTTGCTTTTTCTTCCATTGTTCTGATTATGGGATTTTGCGTTATGTTTCCTTCAAAGAATCTAAACAATCTGACGCCGGTAATAAGAGAAGAAGAGATTTTGTAAACAAATGAAATAGTCTTATCAGTGATGGTACTTTATAAATTAATCCGGAGATTTTTCCATCTCCGAGAAGTAATAGATGTTCGTCATATTCGGTGCGACTGACAGCAGGCGACCGGAAAGTGCCTGGTACTCTGTGATTTTAGGCCGGCATTCTGTTCGGTTTTCGCGTTGAAACTCCATACAAAAGCAAAAAATGTGAATTTTTTTCCATTTGTGGTATTTTGTTCTTAAAAATAAATAACTAAACAATCGTGTTTTACTTGACCACAATGATTCTTTTACAACTATCTTAAAATGCAGTTTTTCTGATTGTTTCAAGGGGTTCTTATTGGCGTTCTAAATTTATCTAAAAAGGCACCTAATAATTGCACCCATGCGAAACCTTTTTGTAGTAACTTAGCGGGGTACAACTTCTCAATAGTGACGGCGCTTTTCCGACGAGTTTTTGACGTCGTATACGATTGTTTTCGACGTGGAGGGGAATTTTCAGAAGTGCCGTCAAATTCAAAAAATGTTGGCAGGGTAGTAGTACTGTTACTGTATTGTAATTGTAACTGTCTTAGGGTCTGATCGACTATGTTACATTCATGCAGAAAATAAAATACGGAACTTTTTTAAAGGGCTCGGCCAAACAGATCTTTAAACTCAACTATTTCTTTAGAAAAAAATTCTTATAAAAAAAGTAATGTGCTTTAAGGTGAGTATTAAGTTCGAGTTTAGCCGCTAAAATCGCTAAAGTGAAAACTAAATCAGTAAGAAAAATGCATGAAATTATACATATTTGTTGCAAATTTTATTATAACTTGATGGGGAAAAGCCCAAAGCAAATTTTCACAAAGTTTGTATTCCTTAAAATGGATTATTAAAGAAAAGTAATCGTGAAAAAATTACGTTTTAGCAGCTAAACTCGAACTTAATACCCACCTTTAAAGACTATTAGTTATTCCGGACGGAATGTCGTTGTTTGCAAAGAATCTTAAAATGTGTAGAATCGAAACGACTTTTCGGCGATGACTAAATAATCGGTAAATGTGTTATCGATCCTATAAACATGCAGCAGTATCGATTATGCCTTCGGACTTAACTGATAATGTGCACAATATATGGGATGTGTTCGACACGAGCAATGTCGTCCGGAATAACTGATAGTCTGTAAAGCGCATTACAGACTATCAGTTATTCCGGACGACATTGCTCATGTCGAACGCATCCCATATATTTTGATCACATAAGTAATGCGCTTTACAGACTATCAGTTATTCCGGACGGAATGTCGGCGTTTGTAAAGAATCTTACAGTGTGTCGGATCGATGCGACATGTCGGCGATGACTAAATAATCGGTAAATGTGTTATCGATCCCATAAACATGCAGCAGTATCGATTATGCCTTCGGACTTAACTTATAATGTGCACAATATATGGGATATGTTCGGCACGAGCACTGTCGTCCGGAATAACTGATAGTCTGTAAAGCGCATTAAGTCCGAACACCCAAAAATTTTTTTTCTGATTCAATCACGAAATTAATTGGTCCAATTAATTTTTTAATTGAAATGTCTTCAATCACGCAAATGATAGTATCAATCACAGTTTTAATTGGGCATAGAAAAAAATCTTGATTAAAAAATTAATCGATTTCATTACCAAATTTCAATTAATTTTTTAATTGATTCAATTAAAAATTTAATTGATGTTGATTGCAAAACTCAATTAATTTATTAATTAAAAAATGTAACTATTTTCAATTACCTTTTGAATTGGCTTAGAATTTTTATTTGGATTAACAATTGATTGTTTGAAAAAAAATTTAATTAAAAATTTTAAAAAATGTTAATCACTTTTTTAGTTGACTTAGTCTCCCGAATTTGATTAAAAGTTTATTGTATCAATTAAATTTTTAATTCAAAATTTTAAAATTTTCAATCATTGACTTAATTAACTTAATGTTTCTATCTTGATTAAAAAGTTAATTGTACCAATTAATTTATTAATTGAAAAAAATTTCAACTTCAATTAACTTTTTAATTGGAAATATTTTGGTGATATTTTTTTTCTGTGAAGGCACAATCGATACTACTGCATGTTTATTTAGCCATCGCCGACAAGTCGTTTCGATTCTACACACTGTAAGATTCTTTGCAAACTCCGACATTCCGTCCGGAATAACTGATAGTCTGTAAAGCGCATAAGGCGCATAAGTGTGTAAATATAACCATAGCGATAGGCGGTAGGCGAAATATTTTTGCCGCAACGGCATATACAATAAGCTTGATGGCGAATAATTCCCTTTTTCACGTTTCCTAGCGTTGTTGTTGTCAATACAGCATGCTTTGACAATATTAAACAATGAATTTGAATAAAAACATACAATGGCTTGTTATTTGTTGAGTTATTTCAAGAAAAAATAATCTACACGTGTCCAGGCAACAGCAATTCCTAGTGGTGAGTTAAAAAAATTGATAAGCGATGGCAACACTATACCAGTTTTCGCCAAGGAGTTAGAATAAGTTTTAATTTAGCGACACGCCGCTAGCCGTCACGATATTCCGTCGCGGATTTTGGGCTTCCCATAAGAAATACACGTAAATAAGTGATCGCCTACCGCCTATCGCTATGGTTATATTTACACACTAAGTGTGTAAATATAACCATAGCGATAGGCGGTAGGCGAAACATTTTTGCCGCAACGGTAAATACAATAAGCTTGACGGCGAATAATTCCCTTTTTTACGTTTCCTAGCGTTTTTGTTGTCAATACAGCACGCTTTGACAATATTAAACAATGAAGTTGAATAAAAACATACAATGGCTTGTTATTTGTTGAGTTATTTCAAGAAAAAATAATCTACACGTGTCCAGGAACAGATATTCCTAGTGGTGAGTTAAAAAAATTGATAAGCGATGGCAACACTATACCAGTTTTCGCCGAGGAGTTAGAATAAGTTTTAATTTAGCGACACGCCGCTAGCCGTCACGGTATTCCGTCGCGGATTTTGGGCTTCCCATAAGAAATACACGTAAATAAGTGTTCGCCTACCGCCTATCGCTATGGTTATATTTACACACTAAGGAAGTTTCAAGTTTACCTCACCACCTTAAACATTTCTCTATTACTCCTTTTACATTTAAAAGGAATTTGTTAAATTATTTATCTACTCTATAATGCAAATATTTACCATCTCACTGACAATTTAAAACTCAATACGTTTTAATTTCTTGTTTGCTATGTATAAAGGATTGTGAGTTAGGATTTTAATTTTAAGTTTTTTTTTTAGTTTCGTTTTAATTATAAGCTGAAGTTTTTATTTGGAATACTAGAGCTCTATTGATTGAATTCTATCAACATGTGGTCCAGAAGGGCGTTGGTTAATTAGATAAATAAATAATGATTATACAACAAAATATACTCATATAAAATTGGTTTGGGCAATGTTGACCCACTAGAACAGGGTAAGGGTTAACTCATTTTACAGCCAAGTGCAAAAAGACACAATCTCAAAAGACTGCATAATTTGGCATGTAGATATTTTAAAAACATGAATTTCTATAGAAAACGTGGTATTTCTCCAACGCTTGTGTTTATTGGGTATGTGTCGTGTAGATGTAAAAGTACCTTTTGACAAAGAAAATGTACTTTTTCGATTTCGATGACACTAGTTACCATATCTGGCTTGTAGTTGTATCACATTTGTCAATTGACAATTAATGCTAAAGTTGAAGCACGAATAAAATTAGGAATTATGGAGGAATTTATCAGTGGCAACATGAGCCGCGAAGAGATTCTCAATATTTTTGAACAGGCAAGTAATTTACTTAGAAATTGTATTTTCTCTTTACCTCATTTTGACGTTTCCGTAGCGTCATTTGCCACTGGATGATATGTACAACTTAACTCATCCCGAACTTGTACGTGTTTACAAAACATTTTGTTTACCTCTGTCACAGAGACACGCCAGCCAAAGAAGCAAACGTACAGAATCTTTACTACACCGCACTCCAGTAGAAACGATGGATATCGATGTCGCTCCTTCAACTTCAAACGTGAATATGACTGAGGTTCATAGTCCAGTAGGTGAAAAGAGGAGGCCAAGTTATGAAGAACATTTAATAGAAGATTATCAATATCTTAGCAGAGCAACGAAAAGAATAAAGATATGTATGTCTTGACATAAATATTTAATAGGTTTTAGATACTTGTGGAAAATTTGATGATGATTTTGAAAGGATACTTTTGAGCTATCATCAAGGATACTTTTGAGCTATCATCAACTCCTTGTATCGTCGAGGGAAAAAACATCGACAGCTTATTGTGGTTCTTGATAGAATTTTATGAATTAATGTACCGAAGCAATAATCGAAAGGGATTGTGAAAGATTATAACGATAATAACCCAGCAAAAACTAGGTAACCACATCTCATTACAATTGACATTACCAGGAGTAAAGCTGTCATTACACGTTGCATTACATTGCGGCGAGTTATAATGACTAACTTGTAATGACAAAAATAAATACTTCTCGGTAATTTTCGAATTGTTATTCTCAAATTTTTAGGCAGTTGTAGTTAACGAATTAATAAAATAGAATAAATGATGGTACCATTAGGTATAATTATTCACATAATCGAGCACTTACATAAAATATCAAAAAGAATATGTAATGTAACGGCAATTCTGAAAATTGTTCCCTTAAGAAATTTTTATCACAAATATTTCATAATAATTGTGTTTAATGACATTGTCATATTATGTTTTAAATAAATGCTTTCTTATACCTCATTCACATTACACTTCCAAAATGCGCTTAAACTAAATTTCAAATGCCATTTGCCTTATAAAAAAGAGACTTAAAATCCACTTTTAGTAGATTTTGAACCTTATGTGAATTGGTAATTGGATATATTATAACGTAATTCACAAATCCAATTCCCTTAAACAACCTACATTTATTTCTATGTTAAGTGTGAAATTAATTTGCATCTTATTTAGATTATTTATTAGATTTTTTGTTTATTTATACAATATTCGTTTCTATTCAAGTAGTTCTTCTATTACAGCATCACTCGCCATATTTTGATTCATTGTAATCGGCGATAGAAATCAATATTTTCGAGATTTGGTTGCCTGAGGCAATAAGTGGCTATTTTGCAAGGTTTGGTGTATCCACGAATAAGTCATTACATATTAGCTGATTATATGCTTTAAATGCACTACATATTTTATGGCCGAAAGTATGCCTGGGGAGAAGTACTTTCCTTCTAGGACATGCGTATGTAAATGTAATCCGAAGCGATGCCAATTAATAAGTGGTTATTAATTTTTAAATAGGCTTACCTACAAGATTACCGGGTAATGAGAGTTTTTGCTGGGAATTGCGATTCGAATGCAGACTGCAACAAAAAAATTAACTTTGAAATAGAAGTTCTTTAGAACAAATTACAACTTTTGTGGAAAAACTAAAATAGTACACACTGTAATATGGTAATAATAATATAATAGTTTGTTAAATAGATTTCAAATTATATATTCCATTATAAGTTTTCAATAAATATTAAATGATCTGCTCTAAAAATATCTTGTATTTTTTGTTGGTAATTATTTAAAAAAATAATATTGCAATAAGTTTTAATAAATGGTAAATTTTTTACAATTCTAATTGTTTTTCATTACTTTAGATATCTTAAATTTTATTAGTTAGTAATCATAAAACACTCGGACGTTTCATGAATAACTCGTATAATAATTTTAAGACATTACATTTAGCGATTTTTACAGGGAAAAAGGATTTCGAGTCTGGGATTGAACTCATGACCCTTTTTCATAAAGACGAGTCTACTGCTGCTTCTCAAGAAAAGTGAATATACCATTTGTTCTTTAATTTCTGTGAATCTAAATTCTTTAGCGAATATTGGGGGTCCATTTTGAGAAATACCTGAAAATTCGTGTCTTAGTATTTCTACATTGGATTATTACGGACAAGGAACCTGATCAATAGATTACGCTTTAGTGCATCAAGTAGAACCGGTAATTTAATCCAACTACGCCACAGACATGTTGTATCGGTGTGGCAATTCTTCATCCATGCGATTCGTCTCTGGAACATGTTACCACTAAATATAAAGACAATTACAAGCAGAGCACAATTCAAAAGCAAACTTTTTATATATTTTCTTTAATATTGACATGCTCCACAATAATAAGTAGTGTAGTTTACTTACTCCATTCACTTCTTTTCATTGTAATTATCATAATTATATTGTATTTTAATTGGCAATAAGATTCATATAATCTCTAGAAACGTTTATTAATTGACCCTGTTTAAGTTAACTTTCAATTTTGATATTTATTTATGCTTTTTATTTTCGTAGCAAAAAATCATTTCTTTTTACCTCATGTGTCACTCATTTATCTTATTTAAACCATAATTTTACATTTCGTTTTAGTTTAATTAATGTTATTAAATTTTGTTCTGATATAAATCTGTTCGCATACAATCAAATGCCTGTACTGTATATTATAGGACCTTGAGTATTGTTGTGCAGGAACCAAACTCAATAAAATAAATAAATAAATAAACAATAAATAAATATCGTACACCTATTAGATATGATTACACCATATGTTAGAATGCTCAGTAGAAAATTTGCTACAACAGCAAAATGTATACTGAAAAAATGAAAGCAGTCACTGTTTGCCGATTGCACTAAAACAGGTTTTATTTTGTCAAAAAAGAAACTAAAGCAGAGCTTTCAAAATGGGGGGCGTAGCAAATTGGGTTGGGAAGCTCTGATCTAAAGGCTGTCGCAAAAAAAAATCAAAATATATAGAAAACATTATTTTTTTGTTAAAAATTGTTCTTTTTAACAATACAAATATTGTGAATTCAAGTTTTACTTACTTTCATAGAAGTAAGTAAATTAAAATTAAAGTTGTATCAAGGCTGTTTACTGCTGTTTTAACAGTTTTTTTGCTGGAACGGCAATTTCGTAAAAGCAGATAGTCAAACCGCCCATTGATCGATTGAAGAACCCTATGGAATTTAATTTACATAAATATTTGTTTAGTTTTCAAAATATTGGTTTGGCCGGAGTTGATCAACATTGTTAGGACCCGACTTCACGTCGATTACATTCAAGTTTTCAAATTATTGGTTTGACCGGAGTTGATCAATATTGTTGCGACCCGACTTCACGTCGATTACTGTGGTGTCTTTCACATCTGCATTGGAATCTCTATTTGTTATGAAGGTTCAATCTGTCATCACTTCATCCTTTTTATATACTTTTATTAATATCCATTTTAAGTACTAAACTTCGCGTTACATAGCAGCCATTTTTTAAATCGTTACAGTATAGGTTTAACACTCAATCAGCTAGCGTCGTTACGTAATTGATCATATTGTCTTTTTATTGTTTAATAAAGTAATAGTTATGTTTTTAATATGACATTACGTGTTCATCATTATTTCATAAATGGATTTTGAGCGGTAAAAACACAACAATTGGCGACGAGGATAAAACCGTATAATCAAGTGCATTTCGAATTCATCAAAATTAACAAAATCAAATAACAATGGCTGACGATCAAATGAAAAAATTGCTAGAAGCAATAACATCTATGACTTCTGCATTGGCACAACAGCAAGCAACGACCAGCACAAGCATCAACATAATTTCTAACTTTGAGCCGTTCAACCCAAATACAGAGACATTTCAAACCTATAAAGAACGACTGGAAATACATTTTCAATTAAAAGGAGTTTTTGACAACAAAGACCTTTGCGCAAAGTTGTTGTTGCAGTACGTGGGTAGCGACAACTACACGACATTATCAACATTAGCGGCACCAAAGTCCGTATCGGATATGAAGTATGAGGAAATAATTTCACTTCTAGAGCAACAATTTTGTCCGAGGAGAAACATTCTTGTTGAGCAACATCGTTTTCTTTCTGAGGTGCAGAACGAGAACCAGACAATTGCTGATTTTGTTACAACATTGCAGAAAAGAGCATCAACATGTGAGTTTGTGTGTGTGTGTCAGAAGTCGGTTGCAGATATTTTTTCAAGAGCACAGTTCATCAGAGGTCTACGCGACAATACAATACGGGAACAGTTGCTTCAAAAACCGGAGGACTCTTTCAGCCAAATAGTGGAAAAAGCAAAAATTTTAGAAGCTGCAAAAATAAATAACAACGAAATATCAAATACAACCAGTGATGTGCATCATATGCGGCAATCGACAATCGATCATCAGAAGAGTGGTAATCGATATCAAAATAAGCGGTCGGCGTTGCCACTTAGCACTAAAGTCAATTACAAGGATTTGGGAATAGAAGGGTTATGTCTAAGATGTGGTAAAGGTAATCACCTATCGAACGAGTGCAAAATCGATAAAAACAAACTTCGATGTTCCATATGTAAGAAGGTAGGTCATGTTAAAGAAGTGTGCATAACAACAAAATTGCAGCAACGTAAACAGAATTCATATACAACATCATATGTCGAATCGTATTCATCGGATGACGATGGTATTAATCAAATAATCGACATTTATAATAAAACAATAATACCATCACCAGAATTAAAGAAATTTTTCACAACAGTACTCATCAATGGGCGCAAGCAAACCTTCGAGGTAGACTCCGGTGCAGGGTATACACACTGAAAAAACAGTGAACCCTTTTCCATTGCAAAATGAACTAAACTGTAGTAATATTGACCATGATTTAGCCCTTAAGATTTTTTTCAACTTGTCTAGTTTATAATTTTCTTAAATTTTGGTTCATCTATAACATTGTAGTTTAGTTCATTTTTACAACACCATAAGATTTATATACCCCTACCAAGTTAAAAAGTCAGTATTATTGTGGTTTACTTGCTTATTCTGTGGGAAACCCGATAATAAAAGTTGGTTAACAGTCTCTTTAAAATGTCGACGACTAGACTATTTTTAAATCAATCATTCCACAGTACAGAGAAATTAAATAATTAAAGGAACAACAAACCGTTTTACTATTATGAGAATTTTCATACATTAAAATTAAGCTATCTTTAAGCAAAAGTACTTTATTATAAAAACTTATGATGAAAGTTCTTAATACAATGTTTTTTGTGAATAAAAATTATGACCACATGGAACAGAGAGTAGTTCATTTGAACCCGCTGTTTGGACATTTTGACTTATCCTTTTTTTATTCATCGTAGGTAATTTTTTCACATATCTTGCTGGAAAAAATGGAAACAATAATGAAAATTGTTAAAAATTAACACCATGTAATGAAATATAATTTTTTATTCTTCATTTTAGCTTGTAACTTACCATATTTGGGGCATTTTATCAAATGGTGTAAGGAATTCAACTTTTTTTTTCGAAAACGTATCTCATAAAATGTGTACCTGAAACAATTAGAGAAATAATGAAGTATTCTAAATAAACTCATAAAACTGTGTTGTTATCGATGTGAAAGATATAATAAAATAAATATTCTAGTTGAAAGAAAGCCAAAGTTTTAACATAAAACTTACCAATTCTCTATTAAATTGTACGCTGGGGGAAATATAAAAAGTTGTCCAAATTTATTTGGGTTACTCTGAAATTATATATTTATTTTTTACATTAAATAAAATTATTAAATAGGTTTTCAAAAAATCTAATGAAAAAAATAATAATATGCATAAAAAACCAAATATTCTTGATATCCCTAGACAGTCATCATTCGTCAAAATGACGACACGTAATTTCATTTTCGATTTAAAATGCATTTTAGTCTATTGGGAAATGGTAAATTTAAGTTATACTAATTCGACCGCTTTATGAATTTTTGTTTTATACTACTTAAAACCAAATTGAATAAGAAAATAAATTCAAGTTTGGTTCACTTTTTCGCTCACGATGAAAATTATATCGTCTTGAAAACAGCCGTAGTCAAAATGACGAAGAATGACGTTAATGTACAAAAAATAAGGATGGCTGTCCAGGGTTAAAAGAAAGTTAAAGAATCCTTACCAATTTACTATTAAATTACAGGCAAAGCAGTACTAAAAATTTGTCCAAATTTTAAGGGGTTATTCTGAAATTAAATATTTATTTTTACATTAAAAATATTACATTAGTTTCCAAAAAATTTGATTAATGAAATACTAAAATAAGGTATTAAAAACCTGTAATTTTGATTATAAAAAGGTCATAAAAACGTAAATATTCTAGTTGAAAGAAAGCCAATTTTTAAAAGAAAACTTACCAATTCTCTATTTTTTAAATTTGTTCGAACCCATCTGGAGTTGCTCTGAAATTAAATATTGTTTTTACAACAAAGAAAAACATTAAACTGGTTTTCAAAAAAAAAATAATTAGCAAATAATAATATACATAAAAAATATTCTTTTTAAAAGAAAGTCATATTAAAAAAAATACTAACCAATTTATGAATAAACTATACCTATAACAAACATTTTCCAAATTCATCTGGAATTGAATATTATTTTTTTTACATAGAATAATAAAAATTTCAATACTCTTTCAATTTCAACACATTTTCCTAAATATTCGTAATAACTTTTTTCTAAACTACCGATAAAATATTAATAATTTTCACTTAAAAGGTTTAATAAACAAACACCAATATATGTCTCAAAAATCCAAAATATTCCATGCCTTTATATTCCCTTGTTGCATACCTACTTAAAAGATGCAACAGCCCACGCCAACGCCAACTATACAACTGAAGCATGCCAAACAAAACCAAGCAAAGCCAAAACATTCCTACAACAACAAAAACACATGTGCCTTTATTGAAAACAACACCTCATCCAGCCAAAAACCATAAACGAATAACAAACACACACACACAAACCACTAAATGAACAGAAATAAAAACAACCCCACGCTCATGTATACACAACAAAACTCAAGTAACATCATCTTTACATTAATCACATTCAACTATTCCGATAAAGATCTCTGTACTATGCATTAGTTCATCGCATCTGCTGACAATTTACTCTAAGAATAATATTCGTAAAGGCACACCAGTTTATGAACGATGAAACGTTTAACTTAAAATTTGCAAAATTTTCATGAAATGTTATCTCCCATTTTTGACGAAAATATCTATAAATTTAATTACATGTGAATTAAAAATATTTCATTGTGTAATTTTTTACCAACAATTATTAACTATAGGAATTGTCAGTAAGAAATTGCTATCCACTTTCAAGTTCATTTTTCGTAAAAAAATATTTTCTCATACAAAAAAATCTTGTAGTAAATTGCACTTATTATTTAGAAAATACTTTACATTTCACAAGTAGTTTTATAGCATGACAAACAAATTTTTAACTACCAGTTAAGAAATTTTTTGAGGAAATTTCCATCGTATTTTGTAGGCCATGAACTAAACGATTGCTACTTAGAATTTGTAAAATTTCCTTTCGAGTAGTTAATTTTCTTTCAAGATACGAAAAATGAACTAAAATTCTGGAAAATTCTTGTAATAAATTATTGTAAAAATCTTCTTAAATTTACGAGACACTTTTTTTTCTGTGCATTAATACCAAAATCTGACTTCGATCAATTAAACTTAAAAATACCAATCGAAAAAACATCAATTGCATTCCGTTCGTATACAGGTGATATTTTTGTGCCAATTGGAGTTGTTAACGTAAAAGTTGTTTACAAAGGTAAATGTTCAACGGAACAAATGTACATTGTGCCTCCGAAGCATACGCCGTTATTAGGAAGAGTGTGGATAAGGCATCTGAAAATCAATTTAAATGACCTGGATTGCAATGGAACTGAGGTAAACAGCTGCAAAGAAATAAACACAGATCAAATGGTAACAGAATTAGTTGAAAAATATGCCGACATATTTGAACAGAAAGTCGGTTGTATACCAAATTTAATTTGCTCTCTTAAATTACAGGATGGATCGAAACCAGTATTTATACGGGAAAGACAAGTTCCTTTTGCTCTTCGAGAGAAAGTTGAACATGAACTTGACAACTTGGAACGTGATGGTATAATTTCAAAAATCAATACAAGTAACTGGGGATCGCCGTTGGTAGTTATACCGAAACCAGATGGTAATGTACGACTCTGTGTCGATTACAAAATTGCTGTAAACCCGCAATTGGAGTCAGCACACTACCCCATTAAAAGAATTGATGAAATTTTCAACTCTTTGAAAAATTCTAAATATTTTTGTAAATTGGATCTTTACAAAGCATACCTGCATGTTGCCGTGGATGAAGAAAGCAAAGATGTGCAAACCATATCCACACACCGGGGAACGTATAGAATGAACAGGCTGTCATTTGGCATCAAAACCGCTCCGAGCGAATTCAACCGAATACTGGATCAACTTTTACAAGGTCTTAAAGGCACAATTTCGTATTTTGATGATATCATTGTCCATGCACCAACTATAAATGAATGTCAACTACGTTTAAACCAATGTTGCGAAAGACTACAAAAATATCAACTACATCTAAACAAATCGAAATGTGAGTATTTCAAGAAGCAAATTCATTACTTGGGCTATAATATTAGCCATAACACCATTTCAAAATGCCCATCAAAAACAGAAGCAATTTCAAGACTCGCTCGTCCTGAGAACGTAGACGAAGTTAGACGTTTCCTTGGCATGATAACCTATTACTCCCGATTTATTCCTGATATGGCGACAAAAACGTATGCGCTACGAAAATTATTAGAAAAGGGTCAAAAATTTTATTGGAATAATAGTTGCGAAAAGTCTTTTCAATTACTCAAAAAAGAAATTCTAGCCGATCGAGTTTTAACACCTTATGACGAAACGAAACCTATCACTTTAGTTTGTGATGCTAGTCCCACGGGAGTAGCAGCTGTCCTATCACACGTGATTGGAACTGAAGATCGCCCAATTGCATTTATTTCTAGGGCATTAACAGCTGCAGAACAAAATTACAGCCAGCTCGACCGCGAAGCATTGGCTATAGTTTTTGCCCTCGATAAATTTTTTATGTATCTTCATGGCAGAGAATTTACATTAATTACAGATAATAGGCCATTATCAAGAATATTTCACCCGGAAGCAAAAACGCCAGCAATGACATCTGCGCGATTATTACGATACGCATCATTCCTTCAAGGTTTTAATTATAAAATAGAGCATAGAAAAGCTGATCAAATTGTACACGTCGATTGCCTATCAAGATCTCCTATTGAAAGTCCACCAATCAAGAAACATTATCTGGACAAAGAAACAGAAGCAATTCAAGATCAAAAAATTAATGAAATTTCTACCTTATCAATTACAGCGGTGTCCATAGCAGATGAGACAGACCGTGATATGGAACTATCGCAGTTAAAAAAGTCATTAATTAATGGAGAAGTTTCAGATCCAGAATACTCAATTCAAGATGGCGTCTTATTCAGAGACAATAGGGTTGTCATACCCGCTAGTCTCCGCGACGAAATTCTACAGGAACTACATAGGACTCATATTGGTATTGTTAAAATGAAACAATTAGCAAGAAGGTATTGTTTCTGGAAAGGGATCGATAAAGACATTGAGCATATGGTGAAGCAATGTCAAAACTGTGCGATGGTGAGAAATAATCCTCCAAAAGTTGAACAACATCATTGGGATGAGCCTACAGAAAATTTTGAGCGTGTACATATAGACTACGCTGGTCCATTTTTAAATCATCATTTTTTAGTACTGGTAGATGCGAAATCAAAGTGGCCTGAAATACGAGTAATTAAAGAATCGCCAACTTCAGAAAACACCATACGATTATTAAATTCAATTTTTTCAGCACATGGATTAGCTGAAATAATTGTGTCTGATAACGCGACAATATTTCAAAGCTCTACTTTTAAGCGATATTGCAGTGAAAATGGAATAATTCAAAAATTTATAGCTCCAGGTCACCCAGCAACAAATGGATTAGCCGAGAGATATGTTCAAATTTTAAAAACGAAACTAATGGCAATGGAAGAAGAAAACGTTCCACTACAAGTAAAAGTGCAAGAAATCCTGATGAAATACCGTGCAACCCCATTATCATGTGGCGAAACTCCAGCAAAATTATATTTGGGACGAGACATTCGAATCAAACTAGATGCTATACGCCCAATGAAGTATCAATCTAAGAAACAAAGTTCCAGACCTGCTATTCGCCAACTTATCGTGGGAGAAAGGGTACAGGTGAGATGGTACGCCCAAAATAAAGAAATTTGGAAATTTGGTGAGGTGCAGAAAAAATTTGGTAATTGCCATTATCAAGTAAAGTTAGACAACGGTTACGTTATTAAACGCCACATCAATCAACTATATAAAACTTTAGTGAAACATTCTTTTGAAAATACTTCTAACACACACAGCTCACAACATAAGCGACCTCAACTAGAACAGATAATAATACAACGACGTACTGGTCCAACTCAAAACAACCCTCAAGGTCGAGAACAGCAGCAAACAATGCCAACACCACTTAGAAGATCAGCCCGCATCAGGAGACCGCCTCCACAACTAAGGGGGCATGTCCTTTATTAGCGTGGGAGACTGTGGTGTCTTTCACATCTGCATTGGAATCTCTATTTGTTATGAAGGTTCAATCTGTCATCACTTCATCCTTTTTATATACTTTTATTAATATCCATTTTAAGTACTAAACTTCGTGTTACATAGCAGCCATTTTTTAAATCGTTACAGTATAGGTTTAACACTCAATCAGCTAGCGTCGTTACGTAATTGATCATATTGTCTTTTTATTGTTTAATAAAGTAATAGTTATGTTTTTAATATGACATTACGTGTTCATCATTATTTCATAAATGGATTTTGAGCGGTAAAAACACAACAATTACATTCTGGCCAATTATCGATTTCAGAAAACCTCATAAGAATTTGAAGATTACCAAAATTCAATTTAATATTGTGGACTTTTTTTGAAAAAAAAGTTTATTAGTTTAAAGGTCAATTTTTAGCATTCTTGATCCAGTTGACGTATTTGAACCCATTTGAACTTGAACGTTTCCAACACTTCCCACATTAAAAACACTCGTTTTTTTATACTCATTAAAGAATTTTATTTGCATAAATGATTAAATTAGTTTTTTGTTTGTTTGTTATTTAGCGTCTCTTCTTATTGCATAGGTACGTACATAAATACATTAAAAAATATAACAAAAAAAGGTACACCTTTGGTCACATTTAACTTCTTCATGAGACCTTTATTAGTTCGTAATTATAATTTGTAATCATAGTTGTTGTGAACGAAATGGCAACTTTACATAAACCCTTTGAGTTTTTTTTTCTTCTAAAAATAATAATGTAAGAAGAACTATATTCTGCATCACTAAACAAATTTAATTTTTTTTGTTTAAATTTTATTTCATATAATTGTTCAATTTCAACAATATTCGATTTATCTACGTTTTTTGTTGTTGTGGTTGTTCTCTATTGTATATTATTTGGTTTTTCATTTCTGTTTGTTTGTTTTTTGGTTTGTCACATTCACATACATACTAGATACGCTTAAATTTGTAAATATGAAAAAATATTTATATATGTATATATAACAAATTTCACTAAATAGCAATGTACTACTTTAACTAGCATGTTTTTCGTCTTTCCATTAATACTGAATAATCGGCAGATAGTAGAATAATCGATTTTTTTGTTGTTCTTTTGACTAGTCAGATAAATATATGTATATATATACATATAATACTACGATACAATAAGAATATCTGAATGGTATGTTTGTATGTGTGTGTGTGTGTAAACTTCCTGTGCTTTTTAAAGTAGTACAGCATTATTCGTTGAATAAAAGTAATCCTTAATTCCTTAATTGCTAATAATACTCAAAATAATCTCAAAGTCTAAACATACTGGGTCGACGAGCACTAATGTTTACTATCAATAGTGTTTTCTTCTGTACTCATACGGCCGTTTCTGTATCAGTCTCGTCGATGCGTCCCAAACGCCATGAGTTTGGATCTCCTACTGTAAAAAGTTTAAAAATATTTTAATGAGTAATGAAATCAATATAACGATATACATTAACTATTTTCATCTCTTGGAATAGATGTGGGAATACAACATGCATCAATAATAATAATAACAAGAATAGAAACATAATAAGGAAATAAACAACAAAGATCTAATTTATTTACACATCGACAGTACACACACACACACTCCCAACCATGTGCAAGGGGTTGTCGGAAGGGACATATACCTGGGTTTCTTTTTTGGTTTTTTTTCAAATTAGTACATACATATATGCGTATACAACAACAATGACGACAATTTGTAATTGTAATCTGAAACAAGAGTAAACACGAATTACAATAACCACAAGATACTTACCACTTTCATAGTACTTTGATATCCGTGGGAGGGCTATTTCATTGAATTGATTGAAATAAAACAGAAACGAAAATTACAATTTCACGAAATCATAATAAACGAGGATTGTTTTGATTCTTGTAGAGTGTGTAGAGCAATGGTGCTAAATGCTGAATTTCAGGAATATATTTATAAATGTGTTTTTTGATTTTTGTTTTCTGTTTTTTGTTTTCATGATGAAAGGTATACTTGATTATAAATAAGCTTTTGTTGTTTGTAACTCCTTGCAGGGGGGCCGAAACAAATATTATTTTAATGTCCTACATATAAACCAATGGGTCAATATTAATTGACCCATATCCTTGAACACATCCTTCTACGTTTTATATATGTATGTACAATATTATGGTCTCAAGTATTTACAAATGATATTTGCTTATTCCACTGAAAATAATTTCAAGCATTTAATTTTATTGCAAATCACCTTAGCAAAATGTACAACTATAATTTTCAGAGATACCATTCAATATATACAAAGGTATATACCATAATCGCCTTCCCTAATATCTATAGGTACATCACAATATTTTTAGAGTAGTACATTGTAATTCGTTAAATTGGCATTTTAAGGGCTTTGAATTGCTTAAACAAATGGAAATAAATATTATTTTCATCTCTAAAATGATTGATCTCTTTATTGCAATTGTGGTCTTTACGAACAATGTATTTATGAGGGTAACAATTGTACCCAATTATACTCAAAAGTTTGAACATATCTTTTCTATCACGAACTGAAAAAAAACCTGTACATTTTGAACGGGGCAGAATGCTGGTGACGTTTCTCAAGTAACATTCAAAGTGGTTTCCTCGCAATGTGAAATACCGTTCGGACTCGGCTATAAGAAGGAGGTCTCTTGTCATTGAGCACTTATTGAAGGAGACGAGAGAAGTTTAAAACGTGTGGTAACACAATGGTCTGAATAGTCTAAGGAAGCTTGAAGTAACTGGCTGCCCCTATACCTACTGTAAGCGGCAGAAAAGAATTTAAAGGCGCAAACAGGGCGAACCTAATATAATTTTTTGTTATTATTATCCATTTAGAGATTACATAGACATATTTAATCCCAGAGCTAAAAAAAGGATACACATGTCGAAATTGAATAGTTTTCACGATTTGCAATGTCATTAAATAAGTTTAAGTCTAATTTAGATTTAATTTACTTTCAAATCTGCTAGTCTATAAGGATTGTTATCCACAAATAAATAAATAAATTCGTCATATGCAACTTTTGAGTCATATATGATATGACAGCTTGACTCTTGGCGTCCAAAAAATAAATAAATAATCGATTTTTTGTGTCTTTCATTTTGTTATTGTTGGTGGTTTCTTCTTCTATCTTTTTTTTTTTAATTTCGGCTTAAAACCATATGTCGGCTAAACTACAAGAGTAGAGAAATATGTTTGCCAAATTAGTTAGGAAAAATCGTTGTTTTTGGGAGAGAAATGGAAATTGTCGAAGTAGATTGTGTTGGTACGAAATTAACCTGATGGTGACTAAAATCATATTTCTAACGAAAAAGCAAAAAAATGACTGTAAATTGAACGTGCATTTTATGTAGATTTTTTAAGCTGGGTTACGATTTCGCAAAAAGCAATTTTTTTTTGTTTTTCATAAAATCTTAACTAGAAAGAAACATGGAATGGTATACAAACTTGTGGCAATACAAAATTTTGCATTTACCTAAACCATAGCAGGAGGGTAGTAGCCGACTATTAGGTAGTAGCCGACTATCAAACCCTTTTTCGGAAGGTTCAAGTGTAATTCACTTTGGGTTGAGTGAATTACCCGAATTTATTCTGATAATTGGTTGATAGTTTTGCTGCAAGTAGAGAATGCTGATGAGGAATGTGGTAATTCCGAAACAGCTGTACGTCCAACCATCTTGCTGTCTATAGGGCTTTGCCCAAATAAATTTGACAAGCATACTTTTCCTCTTTTGGTTAAGCTACACTTGTAGTTTAGTCAATGCATGGCTTTAAGCTGAGATCAAAAACAACAATAACAAATTTTATTTCTATAGAAAATTGTGTCCAATTTTTTTCTATAGAAAATTTTGTCAAAATTTTATTTCTATAGAAAATTTTTTCCAAATTTTATTTCTATAGAAAATTTTGTCCAAATTTTATTTCTATAGAAAAGTTGGTCCAAATTTTATTTCTATAGAAAATTTTGTTCAAATTTTATTTCTTTAGAAAATTTTTTCCAAATTTTATTTCTATCGAAAAGTTGGTCCAAATTTTATTTCTATAGAAAATTTTGTCAAAATTTTATTTCTATAGAAAATTATGTTCAAATTTTATTTCTATAGAAAATTTTGTCCAAATTTTATTTCTATAGAAAAGTTGGTCCAAATTTTATTTCTATAGAAAATTTTGTCCAAATTTTATTTCTATAGAAAATTTTGTCCACATTTTATTTCTATAGAAAATGTTGTGAAAATTTTATTTCTATAGTATATTTTTATCAAAATTTTAGTTCTATTTCTATAGAAAATTATGTTCAAATTTTATTTCTATAGAAAATTTTTCCAAATTTTATTTCTATAGGGAATTGAAATACATGGGGGTATATCTTTTGTTTGAAATTGTTTTCTATCCTGCCAAACAATTGCTTTGTTTCCTAGAAGGGATGCGTAATGACAGACGCACTCTGGTTGTCCCGCGTTACACAATAATTATCAAGAAACTCGTGTTTTCCTACCATATCAAGTTTAATTTGTGCTTTGATTACCTGTAAGGTAATTGCATTTCTCGTGGCAGATAATGCGACAACATGGGGAAAATCTCACCCCTCCACACATCACTAAATTTCTGCAAAACATCATAAAGGGTAATATTGAAGGAAAACCAGCAAGAAGCAGGAACGAGTTAAACTGGCAGAAAAACATCCAAGAATGGACAGGCTACAGGGATGAACGTAATACGATTTCGACCGCAAAATATCACAATTCTTAACACATTTATAAATGTATCGTATGACTCGGTTATATTTGGCTAATGGATTTGCAAATAAATAATATAGATTATTAGAAAATATGATCTTAACATTAGGTGCCGGATACATATATCTTGTAATATGCTTACTTCGATTTTCTAAAGTAATTAATGGGACTATTCTCGATTCAATTGAATTTAATTCTTCTTCCTTGTTTTTAAAGGGCATCTGGAAGTACCTGTTGTATAGCTCTTGATATCTGAAACTGATGGTAAATCTTTTGATCTCTGGGAAAGAAAAATCTAGATCACAAAATACTATTACTGATTTGAGCAATGTGTAGCTGTTCCCATGTAGTTAGCGAACAACCAAAAGTCCATCACACATAATTAATTTTTAATGGGAATAATCGATTATTATCTAGATTCCATTTCGACTTACCATGGCGATTTATATAAAAAATGTAATTTTTATTAAATGTAGACATTTATTAAAGAAGTTTTGAGGCGATTTGAATATTTCGTTGCTTAATACAAGTCCCGACAAGTTTCTGGACAAGTAAATGTTATGGTACACACTTCATTAGAGCATAAATACTATATGTACAAAGATTATCCATTTCTAGATTCTACATTAGATTAGTAGAAAGGAGGATATACAATCGACATATTCAAACTATATCGACAACTACGTAGAACAATTGTGTATGATTTACATATTTACAATAAATTAGTAAAAATTGCCTTAGAATTATGTCGTTTTGTATGTGGATGGTGTGTATCGCCAAACATTATGCATATACAGCTATGGAAATTTCGTATTGACAACCCACCCCACCGCTCCCCCAGAAGCAATAACAGCTTATTATTCAATATTTGTATTTTTTGTTGTTGTTGTTGTTGTTTATAATGTTATACATTCTTATTTGGTTTAGTTTTTCTTCAGTTACATTATAAGTTCTAGATTTGATTAAGTCTACAAAAAAAATATGTTAAGGCTAAGAAGGTTTCGTTTTAAAAGGCTGGTATTGCATGTACATACAATTTTTTTTGCGAGTACATATAATTATTATTACTTCATAATAATCATGTTTGGTATTTCTGAAGAGGAGGAATATTCAGCTGAGCAGGATTTATCGTCGTTGTCGCTCATAAGGTCTGTAATAGGCTTTAACAACTGAAATGGGGGTTTGGCAGTGTATGTACGGCCCAAAAGAGGCACATGCTCCTCTAAAATAGAATTCAAACACAAAAAAGGGTACAATCAAAATAAATCACTATTTTTGTTTGTTTTGTTTTTTTTTTTTTGTATATAGTATATAGAGGGAACAACACAAAATTTTGGTATTGTTTGAATTATAATTAATACGTATGCATGCAACAAACATACACAATAAAGTTATACCAAAGAAGTAGAAAAATATTTCGATTTTTTTTAAGTTATTATTACAAAATAAAACTTCGATAATAACAAGCACTAAAAGCCAATGAATTTTATTGAAATAAAAATTTTTATATGAATGTATGAAATGCTCTATACAAGTATATTACTACTCGATCATTATTGATTGCAATATTATTGATTGGTGCATTGTATTTACCTTGTAATTGTCTATTTATTAAAGCTGTTAAACTGTGTCCTTCAGCACTCTTCTTTAATATCAACATGGGTTTATCTTCTGCATCATCATAACTACCTGATGGCAAAAATCCATTGCTGGCAATTGACTCGCTAACCTGTTGAATGGAAGTGAACAAAGTTGTTAGTTGTTTGAAGTACTATTTATTTTTATTTTTTTATTCTTTTTTCACGAATCCAAGCCGCAAGGCCGGCCATATACGGATTCTTTATCTACAGATAAATGCAGAAATGTTTATCACCAATCAAATAGCATTTGTACATAATATCTCATTCACATTACATTTCCAAAATCCACTTTAAATAGATTTCAAAAGCGATTTGAAATCCACTTTTAGTAGATTTCGAGCCTAATGTGAAGGAGGTATAAGGTAATGTATCTATTTCATATGATAGTAACAAAAATTATAACATCAGTAGTTGGTGGACTTAGACTATGTTTTGACGATATTTGATATCATCACTTCTAAATCTAATAGAGTATATCCTTTGGTTTGCACCAGGGGCGCACACAGAATTATGTTTCCGGAGGGCCGAGTGAAAATTTACTCTGACTAGGTAAGACTCATTTCTATGGGTTCGTACGTCCCTGGTTTCAACTCTAAAAATGTTTCTACTTTATTCCTTCTTTCGATCTCGATCTCAATAATTATAGATGGGCATGATTGTCTGATAATTTTAATCAGTTCTCCAATAGGAACTGATGGGGATGTGGAAATACGAATCAACTGTCTTTCTTCCAAATTGTACTATAAAGGAAGCCATGTATTGCAATAAAAAACTATGTATAGATATCTTGAAATTTTCAAAGAAATATTTTAACGAGAGTTTATGGCTCGCCAGCCACATGAATATCATATAATTGAAATCAAAAATAAGAAAGGATGAAAAAGTCCTATAATTGTCATTTTTATTTTTATCACATCATCAATAAATCAATAATAATAGGTTCCTTTATCAGTGTATGTCTTTTGTAAAGGGTGGTTAAATTGTAATGGCCGATGTTGAATGTGAACCACACATTTCTCTATTCAGACTTACTCAATTTGAACCATGGACGTCGTGAATGGGCAGAATGGTTCCAAGAAATGGCAACAGTGGATGATCAATTTTCGAGGAAAATCATCTTCAGTGATGAATGAGGCACATTTTCACCTCAATGGATTTGTCAATAAACAGAATTGCCGCATTTGGGCGAATGAGAATCCAAGAGTGATTGTCGAAAAACCAATGCACCCACAAAGAGTGACTGTTTGGTGCGGTTTATGGGCTGGCGGCATCATCGGGCCGTATTTTTCCAAAATGAGGCCTGTCAGGCAGTTACTGTGAATGGTGTTCGCTATCGTGAGATGATAACGAACTTTTTATGGCCCGAATTGGAAGATATGGATGTGGACGATATGTGGTTTCAGCAGGACGGTGTCACTTGCCACACAGCTAACGAAACAGTGGCTCCTTTGCGCAATAAATTCAATGGCCGTGTTATCTCACGTAATGGCGATGTCAATTGGCCGCCAAGATCATGTGATTTGACACCGTTGGACTTTTTTCTTTGGGGTTATTTGAAAGAAAAGGTGTACGTCGATAAGCCAGCAACAACTCAAGAGCTAAAGGATGAGATAATTCGGCACATTAACGGCATAGAACCTCCATTATGCCTCAGCGTCATCGAAAATTTGGACCATCAGATGAAGGTGTGCCACCGAGGTCGCGGCGCCTATTTGGCCCATATTTTGTTCCATACATAATTGAGCAATACCAATATATCATAATAAAATAAAATTACAATAATTTCCTAAATAGTTTGTGTTTTATTCAAAATCAACATCGGCCCTTGAAATTTTAACCACCCTTTACAACACAGAAAAAATATCACCAAAATATTTCCAGTTAAAAAGTTGATTGAAGTTTACAAATTAATCAAATAAAAAATTAACTTTTTAATAAAACTAAAAAATAAAGTCAGTTAAAAGTCAGTTACGTTCTTAATTAATCTATTATCCCAATTAATTTTAATTAATTTTTTTAATTTTTTTTTTTTAATTAATTTTTAATTAATTTTTTTAGATAAAAAAAAATATTTTCAATTAAAAATATAACTGAAAATTTTACTCGGAAATAATTGATTTCTGTACACATACTATTCATTAGTTCATTAAATTTTGACTAAAATCTCAACCGAAATCCAACTTTAATTCGAATAAGAAAATATATAGGAAAGTGCCATTTATTTCATCTAAAGGTGAAATAAATAAATAATTAATTGCCTCAATTAAACAATTAATTGAGTTTTGCGATCATACTCAATTAATTTTTTTATTGAATTACACAAAAAAAAAATATCAACAAAATATTTTCAATTAAAAAGTTGATTGAAGTTGAAAAGGCAATTAATAAATTAATTGACAATTAACTTTTTAATCAAGATAGAAATATTATATTAATTAAAGTTTTTAATTTGAACAATTAATGTTTAATCAAACTAATAACACTGAGTTTTGCAATCAACATCAATCAAATTTTTAATTGTATCATTCAAAAATTAATTGAAATTTCAAGTATTTTTTTATGGACAATTAAAACTGTTATTGATACTATCATTTTCGTGATTGAAGACATATCAATTAAAAAATTAATTGGATCAATTAATTTTGTGATTGTATCAGAAAAAAAATTTTTGTGTGTAATTAAAAAAATAATTTAAAGTGCCGAAGAAATGCATTATTTTTTTTTAATCATTTATATTTTTATAGCTAATTAATTCTGTGATTCATTCTATCATTTTCGTTATTGAAGAAATTTCAATAAGAAAATAATTATATCAAACAATTTCGGAATTGAATCCGAAAAAAAGGTGGATTGGTCAGGAAGATTGATTTTATGGCGGTCTACACAGAAAAAAATTTCACGAAAATTTTTCCAATTAAAATCTTAATTGAGTATTTAAAAATATTCAATTAAAAATTTAATTCATTCAATAAAAATCAATCACACAAATTAATAGCATCAATTAAGTTTTTAATTGGACCAATTAATTTTTTAATTGATACCATTATTTCTGTGATTGAAGACATTTCAATTAAAAAATTAATTGGATCAATTAATTTCGTGATTGAATCAGAAAAAAATTTTTGTGTGTACACAAAAGGAGGTGCCGGCAGTTTAACTTTATAATCATTTATTAGAAAACAAATGTTGGATTAAAAACAAATAAAAAAATTTATAAGTTTCACCAGGACGACGTTTGTTTTTATTACAGCGGTATACAATCAAGATCTTCATAAATCGCACATTTTTATAAACAAATTTAGTTTTTCATAATTTTTTGTGAACAAATGTTTGTAAACGAAATACATTTTTTTCGATTCACGGGAATTATAGTGATCTAATAGTTAAGCGTTACAAAAATTGTTCGATATGAACATGAATTCGATTTCGATTCCATTTTGCCATAATTGCAACTAAAACTCATAAAATTATGATTGGAGTCAATTTTGAAATTTAATATAAAATTTAACGATGTCATTTACTTGCCTGTGTTACTTGCATTAGTTTTTTAACTACATCACGCCCAAGTATATGATCAAACACTGTTTGTAAAAAGGGCTCTGACATTATAGATAGCTTTAGTTTATCCCGATGCCATATTAAAACACGTGATTCCTCCATTGCCATTATAGAGACCTAGTAAATTTAAAAAAATATATATTTTTTCAAACAATTATTGTATATCTACATGTTTACAAGATTATCTAACCTGAAAGTAGTCATCTGTCGACACACCAAACCATTCTGGTGAATCTAGGAACTGATGAGGAAATACTATATGGAGTGCTCTTTGGTTTTGTGACACTACCAATCTGTTGATAAAATTCATTTTAATCTAGTTTATTTGTACTACCATTCTCTTCATTCAATACTCACTTTCCCGACAAAACGAGGGATAAACTATCGACTTTCGTCACCTTTTCCTGGGCATAAACCTCTTGGTATTTTAAAGCTCGTATTACCTTCATACAGTTTAAAACTTTCTTGAACTGGTGTCTGGATACATGCAATGGTTTAAAGAGTGCTTCGTAGACCTGAAAATAGAAATACAAATAATACATGTTCAATATAACATATAAATTTGAAAATAAAGTCAAATAAAAATATTTTAAGTAGCAAATATTTTTTTTATAATTTAATTCCAAATTTTAATACTATACGATTTTTTTAATCAATTTTTTCAAATCGAAAAGTCGAATATGTAATTCAATGTTCCTAAAATTTTTTTTGTGGGCAGAATGTTTCGAAAACAATACTCAAATTTTGGATCGTTGATCTTTCAGCTTAGCAATACTACCCCACATAAGTTAAAAAAAAGAGTGATTCGACATTTTATAGTCATGTAATTTAATAAATCTATATTACACATAGAAATTAACCCAATTAAGCGCCGATTAGTTTTCATGGTGTTATCCTATGGCTCCATTAGATATTCAATGACACAAAAAAAAAAACAAAAATAATTTAAATTATTATCAGGTTTTATTGAAAAATATTGTTTTGAAACAAAATACGTAGAAAAGTAACATAACGTCTCACCCACCAGTAGACGATCATGGGATCGATCGTAAATACTAAAAACGACCAAAAGCTTTTTAGCGGTGGTTAAAACAGCCGTCAGTAATTCTGGAACTATATCTGTGCAGAACAAACCTAAATAAATTATTCTGTGGGAAAATCTTCAAACAAAGCAATGCAAGCAGATCTCACTATATCCACGAAGAAGTTGGAGGAACAAATTTTTAATTGTTTGGCGGTTGCTAAGCAGCTTGAAACTGACCATAACACCGCCATTTCTGAAATTCAAACACACAACGATGTACTTCAGAGAAGATTAAATAGGGCAGACATAGTAATTAATGGCTTACCTGAAGGTATAACTGACCTAAGGGTACCCATAATAAAGATTGCTTCGTTATGTAACATAGACCTCCCACTGTCCGATATACAACACTGTTGTTATATGGGCAAATCTGTTTTATTGAAACTTAATTGCATTTACACCCGGGATGTACTCATGGCAAACTATTACAATGGCGATCCATTATTACTTTCTACTGTTCTTGGAGAAAATACTGCTGGAAGAGTGTTCTTAAACGATCATTTGCATCAAGCTGCGTCAAAATTGACATACATATGTCGGAAACTTCGTAGGCAGAAAAAAATTACAGCATTTAAGCTTATAAACGGAGATCTGCCTAAAGTTGTCGTTAATCTTCCAAATGGTACGAGGACGACTCTGGATACCCGTGAATGTGCTGACTTACTTGATGCAGTAGACCGCACCAACATCACATCCAATCCTTTTAGTAGTAGTGGATTTTCCACCTGACCTCTTTTAGTAGTTCAATTTCAATTTCAATTACCTGCCATATATAATCCTTGTTTCATTTTTTGTATTTTTTCTATTTTTTTTTATACTAACTATACTTCATCCTAAAAGCTGATATCAAAATTCAATTTTAGTAGATTTTTGTTTTTTGCTTTTCTTTTAAAACTAAGTCTACTCTTCGTATTTCAAGTATTTGATAATTATTTTTGATGTCTGCTTTTAGATAGTAGTTATAATAATTTCCTGGTAACGTTACTTAATGAATGAATTATATTTTCTAACAATTATATATACATATTTATGGATCTTAGTAATTTAGGTGATATTATCCATGACAATTCATTTTTACGTTCCCAATTGTCCTCTTTTAATAACAACCTAAATTTTGCTCATTTTAATGCACAGAGCTTCAATATTAAGCCAACGTCAACAAAATTAGCAGAAATTCGAAGTATTGTTGAGGGTAGTCTACTCGATATAGTCGGCGTGAGTGAGACATGGCTTAAGGGCCAAAATTCTAATGTCGTCAAAATATCTGGTTATTCTTCATACAGAAATGATAGGCCACTTCGGAGAGGAGGAGGTGTTGCCTTATTTATTTCCAGTCGACTTACGGCAAAGGTTGTACATTCTGGTCTTAATTATGGTGTGGTGGAATGCCTTTTTGTGGAAGTGGTAGTTGGGAGGGAAAAAATTTTGGTTGGTGTTGTTTACCTTCCAACTGGGGACTTCGAGTCGCTCGAGTCAGAACTTTCTGATTTGCTGGTACGCTATTCTAACATTATAATAATGGGGGACTTCAACAACAATTTATTTGACGTCGCTAAGTCGTACAACCTGAGACGTGCATGCCTAAGAATGGGGGTTTCCTTGGTTCACAATAATGTACCAACGCATTATGACGCATTTCATCAGTCGTCTTCCCTCATTGACTATTTTCTGATTTCTTGTCCAGAACGTAAGCGTGCTGGTGGGCAGTTTATTTCACCTGGTATTTCAAAGCACGCTTTCATTTATTTATCGTTAGATTTTAGTGTTCGCCAAAGCAGCGACATCTATGAGTATTTTGATTACAACAATTATGATGATCAATTGTTGCGAAATACTATCTCGTGTGTTGATTTCTCGAATTTATACTTAACCTCCGATGTCGATTTGCAGCTGCGTGTGCTTATGGCTGGAATTGACACAATACATTCTGCTTTTCCTAAAAGAAGAGCAAAGTTTTTCAATAACAGTCGTGATGACTGGATTAAGTCTCCCCTTGTACGCTACCATCAGTCATTGGCTGATATAGCTTATAAAGCTTATCTTCGTGACAGGAATCAAGAGAATTGGTCAAATTATTGTAGGGCCAGAAATCGGGCAAAAGCCGTCAAAAGGAGGTTAAAGAGGAATTGTCATGCCGCTATGTTTGACCGCTGTGGACACCCTAAGGAATTTTGGAACATAATTAGGGATAACGGCATAATTGGTGGTGAAGTATCCCCTATTCGCACAGATAATGTTAATGTTGAATGATGGATTTGTAAGTAACCAGTTAAATGTCGTGGGGGATTTTGGATCGTTTTTAACATCTTCACTTGGTGAAGCGGGATTTTCATTCAACTGTGTTACTATTGACGATGTCATCTGTGCTTTTTCGTCCGTTAAGTCTAATGCTTCTGGAAACGATGGATTTCCACTCAAATTCTACAAAATAGTAATACCACATATCGCCGACCACTTCCTTCATTTGGTCAATACCATTATCATGACTTCTAAGTTCCCTCGTGAGTGGAAAACGGCAAGAGTGTGTCCGATTAAGAAAAAGTCAAGTCCGAATTGTCATGAGTATAGGCCGATAGCGCTAATGCCTGTTTTATCTAAGGTATTCGAATATATTTTGAAAAAGCAACTTAATGATTATCTAGAATTTAATAAGTTACTTTCTGATTGTCAATGTGGCTTCAGAAGTCATAGAAGCACAACAATGTTACTGCTTGGCCTAACTGATGCTATAAGGGGGAGTTTCACGCATGATAAAGTATGCGTTTTACTTTCATTAGACTTAGAAAAGGCCTTCGATCGCGTAGATCATTTCATATTGGTAAAAAAGCTTCACCAATACTTCGGCTTCGGCTTTAGTGCCTGCAAACTTATTGCTTCATACCTTACAGGTAGAAAGCAATATGTGCAGATCAATGGAGAAAGATCAAATATTTTGTCGGTAAGGAGTGGAGTCCCACAAGGCTCAATTCTTGGCCCTATGCTTTTCATACTTTTTCTTAATGATTTATTTGCGAATCTTGATATGTTTTGCTCCACTTTTTCGTACGCCGATGATGTTCAGTTGCTTTTTCGGGGGGATGTTAATAATTTAGATGTCTTACAAGCTAAGATTGATTTTGTAACTAATAGTTTATACAGTTGGATGTGTCTCAATAATCTTTCCGTCAATGGTTCTAAGACAAAAGCATTAATTTTTTCACCTCATCCTGATATTGGACTAACTCTTTCTTATAATGGGTGTGATATTGAAGTCGTCCACCATTTAAAATGTTTGGGGGTTACCATTGACGATAGACTTTCATTTGATCTACATATAGACAATGTTATTAGTCAAACGAATTTGACTCTACGCCAATTGTACAACTCTGATTTGATGCTGCCTTTTTCATTCAAAAAGAGACTTGTACATGCTTTGGCAATGCCCAATATTCTATACGGCATTGAGGTTTTTTGTGGCACAAATGCTGGTAACATAAGGAAAGTTAAACTAGCAATTCATAGAATAGTCCGTTATCTACATTCATTGCGTCGATATGACCACATATCTCCTCATGTCCAGGATTTCCTGGGGTGCCCATTTTCGAGTTTTATTGACTTCAGATCACTTGTTCTTTTCCATAAAATTTTCAGTGCTCAGTCACCTCGATTTCTCGTGGACTTATTTTCATTTGGCCGATCGCGGCGAAATCAGATTGCTGTACCTCTTGCCAGAGGTCATATGGACAAGTCATTTCAGGCTAGAATCGCCAGATCTTATAACTGTCTCCCTACTAATTTAAAGGACTTCTCGATTTCTGATTCGACATATCGTAAAAGATTACTCGATCATCTTGGATCACCTGCATGAAGCTTATCCAAACTCGAGTTAGTAGTGCTGCTTTGTTGTGCTTGTTTGAGTAAATAATATTTTCTTATTTTGTCTTTTTTCAATCATAATGGGATCTAAAAATGTTTTGTCATATTTCATTTTTTTTTATATTTTTTTTTATCATATTATTAATTATAATTGTCATATTTCATTTTTTGTCATATTATTAATTAATCTATTTTATACCTTATATATGTAATTATACTTTTTATATACTCGCATATATTTTCACATTGTCATAACTTCAATTATACTTTAGTCACGGTTAGTAGTCCATTGTAATTTACATAAATTGGCCGCTATGTGGCTTCAAATTACTTAATGAAAATAAAAATAAAAATAAATAAATAAATAAATATGTAAATTTATTTTTATTTATTATAATTTTCAGCTTTCTAAATCCGACATTTCCTTCGAGCGAATGAAATTATTTAAAAGAGAATTTTTTAGTTGTTAAATTTTGTGCGACATTCTTATTTTTGGTTATATTTAGATCTGTTCTAAAACGGGCTTTCAATGTCTCTCAATACGCAAATTTCGTTTGTGTACATTTTTCCCTTGGGTGTAGGCAGCTAAATTGCGTGAAATTATTTGGGTCAAACATATCCTCCAATTCTTAGTATCCTATTTAGATCTGATATGCTACAAAAAAATAATTCTTTCCTCCGAAACGAAATTTTATACCAACGAAGCTTTCTGTTATTGGTAATGTTGTCTCTTTTAAAGGCAAATAAATATTTTTTCGCGTGCACCACGATCAGTGTTGCCAGTATTTTTCTGGCTCTTATACCCAAATTATGATGTTTTCGTCCACAAAAATCCCCAATACATTTTTTACAAGTTTTTTGGAAAACAAATAATAAAGCAAAATGCTCTGCTGTAGAAAATCAGTAATAAAATAAAAATTAAAAATAACCAGTAAGGAAAGTCTAAAGTCGGGCGGGGCCGACTATATTATACCCTGCACCACTTTGTAGATCTAAATTTTCGATACCATATCACATCCGTCAAATATGTTGGGGGCTATATATAAAAGTTTGTCCCAAATACATACATTTAAATAGCACTCGATCTGAACAGAATTTGATAGACTTCTACAAAATCTATAGACTCAAAATTTAAGTCGGCTAATGCACTAGGGTGGAACACAATGTTAGTAAAAAAATATGGGAAACGTTAAATCTGAAGCAATTTTAAGGAAACTTCGAAAAAGTTTATTTATGATTTATCGCTCGATATATATGTATTAGAAGTTTAGGAAAATTAGAGTCATTTTTACAACTTTTCGACTAAGCAGTGGCGATTTTACAAGGAAAATGTTGGTATTTTGACCATTTTTGTCGAAATCAGAAAAACATATATATGGGAGCTATATCTAAATCTGAACCGATTTCAACCAAATTTGGCACGCATAGCTACAATGCTAATTATACTCCCTGTGCAAAATTTCAACTAAATCGGAGTTAAAAATTGGCCTCTGTGGTCATATGAGTGTAAATCGGGCGAAAGCTTTATATGGGAGATATATCCAAATCTGAACCGATTTCAAGCAAATTTGGCACGCATAGTTACAACGCTAATTCTACTCCCTATGCAAAATTTCAACTAAATCGGAGCAAAAAATTGACCTCTGTGGGCAAATGAGTGTAAATCGGGCGAAAGCTATATATGGGAGCTATAGCTAAATCTGAACCGATTTTGCTGATATTTTGCAAGTTTTTCGAGACTCATAAAATATTCGGATGTACGGAATTTGAGGAAGATCGGTTGATATACACGCCAATTATGACCAGATCGGTGAAAAATATATATGGCAGCTATATCTAAATCTGAACCGATTTTTTCCAAAATCAATAGGGATCGTCTTTGAGCCGAAACAGGACCCTATACCAAATTTTAGGACAATCGGACTAAAACTGCGAGCTGTACTTTGCACACAAAAATACATCAACAGACAGACAGACGGACAGACGGACATCGCTAAATCGACTCAGAATTTAATTCTAAGCCGATCCGTATACTAAAAGGTTGGTCTATGATTACTCCTTCTTGGCGTTACATACAAATGCACAAACTTATTATACCCTGTACCACAGTAGTGGTGAAGGGTATAAAAATTAAAACTTTGTCAAATCCAGCAAGCAAGATTAAGATGTCGAACTACAATTCTGGAGATATAAAAATTGGAGTTCGGACACCTTGTATTTATGAACGAAAATTTACTTCTAAATATTTAAGTAGTAAAATTGGGTGGTAGACACGTTGCCAAAGTTGGTAAACATTTTCTGTAGAAATAAAATTTTCGTTTTGTTTTGTTATTGTTGGTTTTGTTCTTTAATCATTGTTGTTGTTTTTTTTGATTTCAGCTTAAAACCATGCATTGACTAAACTACAAGTGTAGCTTAACCAACAGAGGAAAAGAATGTTTGTCAACTTTATTTGGGCAAAGTCCTATAGACTGCAAGATGGTTGGATGGACGCACGTTTCGGAGGATGCTGATGAGGAATGTGGTAATTCCGAAACGTGCGTCCATCAAACCATCTTGCAGTCTATAGGGCTTTGCCCAAATAAATTTGACAAACATTCTTTTCCTCTGTTGGTTAAGCTACACTTGTAGTTTAGTCAATGCATGGTTTTAAGCTGAAATAAAAAAAAAACAACAACAATGAAAAAAAATGTTGACAAAATTTTCTATTGAAAAGAAATTTAATAAAAATTTGTATGGAAATAAAATGTTTACAAAATTTTCTATAGAAATAAAATTTTGCCAAAATCTTCTATAAAAAATGAAATTTTGATAAAACTTTCTATAGAAATAAATTTTTTGGCAAAATTTTCTCAATTTTTTTTTCGATTATTTGTGGCCCGAGTGGGCCAACTTTGTTTAGCCCGAAAGAAAAACTTTAACAACCAAAGTTTACATTTCTGGATGTAAATGTAAGTGTACAAAATTGTGACTTCAAATTTATTTTAAGGACAGAGAAGGACAAATTTTGAGTGAAAGCTTTTATTTAAGAGAAAAGCAAAGAGTTGCCCATTTCTCCATACACATAAGGAAAGAAATATTTGGAAATCGTGTACCGAAAACGTTATTTTGTTACAGTTTTTGGACGTCTCCGAATCGATTTCAAACTTTTATCACCAACAAAACGTTTTTTACAAAATTTTTTGATCCAAAGTCCATTTACTGTTTTTTTTTCTGACTTTAAATCTTTAACAAGACACATTTTGAAGTTTCATAATAAAAATTTAATATAGTTTGTGTAATGTCGAACTCCTTTTCGGAATGTTCCGAACATTTTTAGAATATATGTAAAAAAAGAACATTTTTGGTGTGCGGTCGAAGTAGAGCTTTGTATGCAAACGGGCATGTTAACCGTTGCTCCACAGTGTTTCCGTTAAATAAAGTTTCTTTACATCGGCTCGTGGGCGCCCAAAACTATGCTCTATAAATATAACTGCTGAACTGTATGTATTGCTTCTGCGTTCGCTATAGCGATAATTGTCTGTTGATTACAATGACTGCTACGTAGCCCGCTGGATTGTGTTTTGACTTACAAACTGTCCGTGGTTTGGTTCAAGAACAAAGGTAAAATTTATAAAATATATAGGGCGGTTCGGAAACTTCTTAGCCTATCAATGAAAGGGAATAGTTAGTTTTTCAAAAATATTTTTATTTTATAATATAATCTCCTGAAACTTCAATACACTTAGTCCAACGCTTTTCTTGCAATTCTATCCCTTGATTAAAATAGGTTTCCTCAAGGTCTTCAAAATAGTGGCTTACAACTGTAATTGCATCTTCATTTGAGGTAAAACGCTTGCTATCAAGGATTTAGATTTGGGAACAAGTAAAAGTCACTGGGAGCTAAATCAGGAGAATAAGATGGGTGGCCAAGCAACTCGTACTTTAATTCGTTGATTTTAGCCATTGTTAACCCTCTAATGCCCAAGCCCGCCTTTAGGCGGTCTTCATTTAATAAGGAAGGTTTTAGTAAAACACACCTTAAGAGAACAAAAATGGGTAAAATAAAAAGAAAACTTCAAAATAGTGGCTTACAACTGTAATTGCATCTTCATTTGAGGTAAAACGCTTGCTATCAAGGATTTAGATTTGGGAACAAGTAAAAGTCACTGGGAGCTAAATCAGGAGAATAAGATGGGTGGCCAAGCAACTCGTACTTTAATTCGTTGATTTTAGCCATTGTTAACCCTCTAATGCCCAAGCCCGCCTTTAGGCGGTCTTCATTTAATAAGGAAGGTTTTAGTAAAACACACCTTAAGAGAACAAAAATGGGTAAAATAAAAAGAAAACTTCAAAATAGTGGCTTACAACTGTAATTGCATCTTCATTTGAGGTAAAACGCTTGCTATCAAGGATTTAGATTTGGGAACAAGTAAAAGTCACTGGGAGCTAAATCAGGAGAATAAGATGGGTGGCCAAGCAACTCGTACTTTAATTCGTTGATTTTAGCCATTGTTAACCCTCTAATGCCCAAGCCCGCCTTTGAAGACCGCCTTCATTTAATAAGGAAGGTTTTAGTAAAACACACCTTAAGAGAACAAAAATGGGTAAAATAAAAAGAAAACTTAGTTAAAACTGTTCAAGAGGCTTTGCAGCATATACTGAATTTTACCGTATAAATTTTTCTTGTTTAATTTTCTTGCTTTCGTGTCGTTAACATTGAAAAATTTAATCAGCTGGCAAAAAATTGGGGCATTAGAGGGTTAAAACACTCTCGTGCGCTGGTGCGTTGTCTTGATGAAAAATTGTTTTTTTTTTTTTTTAATGTGTAAGCCAGGACGTTTCGCTCGAATTTGTACATTTAATTGATCCAAAAGGTTGCAATAGTACTTTTTACCATTTGCAGATAGTCAATCAATAAAATACATTTGGGAGGAAAGAATTATTTTTTTTTTTGAGTGTATGTCCTAGATTGTGAGATATTTGAGTGCAAATTTAACAAAGAATAAGTTTCACTTTTCTCCAATTAATAAATGACGGCATATGAGAAAAAGATATCAATATCCCAACGTTATGTATGCACCAGAATTTGCAAGCAATCTTCTAAAAATTCGCTTTATAATGATAATAAAAAAAACAAATGATAAGAAATTTAATAAAGTGTGCCTGGAGAAGTGCAAATAATGATTTGCAGTTTGCTTCGATATAGAAAATTATGTTCTACGCGTCAGAACAATTAACTACACTATTTAACAAAACGAAAAATACAAAAAAAAATCTAGAGAAAATATCAATTTGAAAATGAGAAAACAGTTATGAAATTAAGGAATCGACCTCTTATCTTTTTTTTTTTAAATTACTTATCTCTCAACTCTATTAAATTTCTGACCTTCCAATAAGCCAATTTAACTATATTTTGGTTTATGCAAATTATTATGTTAAATTATTTACTATATAATTTTTTGTTTACTTTGTTAAATGAATAAAAAATAGATAAAGAGGAAAATTTTCTTTCGTATTTCAACAGATAAACATGAAAATTTGTTTCAAATTGGTTGAAATTTCCCGTGCCATAGTTAAAAAATTGTGCTTATTGGAGGTAAAACTGTCTTAAGGGCCAATTCATGGTCTAAACTGATTGGTACGATAACATTTTGTAATATGTGCAAGTAAAAATTTTGTTATTGGAACGAAAAACTAACCAAAACTTTGTAATTTTAAACTATTGCGGAGTACCCTACTTTAAGTAAAAGTACTCGCATGAGTTCAAAATAATAATATAATAGATTTTCATAAATTTCTGGAAAATTGAAACAATTAGCTCTTTGTATGATGAACTAACAGGTTAGCTCATATGTCCCCGGTCTGACACATAGATGGCGTCGCTAGTATTAAATACATATTATTTTTATATAGTACCAACCTTCAAATGATTCGTGTCAAAATTTGATGTCTGTAAGTCAATTAGTTTGTGAGATAGAGCGTCTTTTGTGAAGCAACTTTTGTTATTGTGAAAAAAATGGGAAAAAGGAATTTCGTGTTTTGATAAAATACTGTTTTCTGAAGGGAAAAAATACGGTGGAAGCAAAAACTTGGCTTGATAATGAGTTTTCGGACTCTGCCCCAGGGAAATCAACAATAATTGATTGGTATGCAAAATTCAAGCGTGGTGAAATGAGCACGGAGGACGGTGAACGCAATGGACGCCCGAAAGTGGTGGTTACCGACGAAAACATCAAAAACATCCACAAAATGATTTTGAATGACCGTAAAATGAAGTTGATCGAGATAGCACAGGCCTTAAAGATATTAAAGGAACGTGTTGGTCATATCATTCATCAATATTTGGATATGCGGAAGCTCTCTGCAAAATGGGTGCCGCGCGAGCTCACATTTGACCAAAAACAACAACGTGTTGATGATTCTGAGCGGTGTTTGCAGCTGTTAACTCGTAATACACCCGAGTTTTTCCGTCGATATGTGATAATAGATGAAACATGGTTCCATCACTACACTCCTGAGTCCAATCGACAGTCGGCTGAGTGGATAGCGACCGGTGAACCGGCTCCGAGGCGTGGAAAGACTCAAAAGTCCGCTGGCAAAGTAATGGCCTCTGTTTTTTGGGATGCGCATGGAATAATTTTTATCGATTATCTTGAGAAGGGAAAAACCATCAACAGTGACTATTATATGGCGTTATTGGAGAGTTTGAAGGTCGAAATCGCGGCAAAACGGCCCCATATGAAGAAGAAAAAAGTGTTGTTTCACCAAGACAACGCACCGTGCCACTAGTCATTGAGAACGATGGCAAAAATTCATGAATTGGGCTTCGAATTGCTTCCCCACCCACCGTATTCTCCAGATCTGGCCCCCAGCGACTTTTTCTTGTTCTCAGACCGCAGGGAAAAAATTTGGCTGCAATGAAGAGGTGATCGAATTTTGACAAAAAAAATTTGTTTTTTTATGAGCCAACCTGTTATTTCCATTGCAAAACATATTAGTTTGTAGTTAATTTTTATTATTTTTTTCGAAATTTTCCACTATCCAATAAAAATTTCCTTATCCCGAGTATGTCTCAAAAATTAGCCAAAGTATGTTTCAAAAATCAACTAAACGTTGATATAAAGTTCAATGACCGTATACACACACCCAAAAATTTTTTTCCTGATTCAATCACGAAATTAATTGATACAATTATTTTTTTAATTGAAATGTTTTCAATCTCGAAAATGATAGTATCAATCACAGTTCTAATTGGGCATAGAAATTTCAATTAATTTTTAAATTGATTCAATTAAAAATTTAATTGATGTTGATTGCAAACCTCAATTAATATGTTGGAAAATTAGAAAAGGTAACTACTTTCAATTGCTTTCTGAATTGGCTTAGTTTTTATTTGGAATAACAATTGATTGTCTGAAATATATTTTTTGACCATAGCCTTAGTCTTCCGAATTTGATTAAAAAGTATCAATTAATTTTGTAATTGAAAATTTTAAAAATTTCAATCATTGTCTTAGTTAACTTAATGTTTCTATCATGATTAAAAAGTTAATTGTATCAATAAATTTATTAATTATAAATAAAATTTTAACTTCAATTAACTTTTTAATTGGAAGTATTTAGGTGATATTTTTTCTGTGCATATAAGTTCGATGTGAACTAAAGCAGAAGAAAATTTTCGTACGATTCCCAAAAATAATAAGAATGAACCACTGTATGGTTAAAATGGTCATGATTTGGCGCCAATAATTTTTTCCTTTACTTTAAGTCCATGTTTTCATTTATGAAAGGGGCTAATTTTGTAAATTGTAGTGAAAAATTTAGTAGGTCATTACTTTTTCATTTCATTCGTCTTTTTTAAATTTGTAATCACCAATATCTCTTATTTGCATTTGGTCTGGTCAATTCCTCTCAAATGGTTTCGTAGATATAGGAGATCCAATATCGGGACTATATAGCCGATATCGGTGACGCTATATCTCAAATACCCTACATGAAAATTTTAATTTTTTAATTTTGGTTTTTGGTGCAGGCCAATATCTGGTTTTGCCTGGTCAATTCCTCTCAAATGGTTCCTTAGGTATAGGCGATTGAATATCGGGGTTGTATATAGCCGATATCTGATGACACTATATCTCAAATACTGTGCACGAGATTTTTGAAGTTATTTAAGAATCTTATTTTGGTACCCCTTAGATGTTTTTATTATTGTATTTTAATATCTTATCTACATTACTTCAGGATATATTGACATTTTTATACGACTTTAGAATTATTAGCGGTTATCTCTTATGGATAAATTTTTCGACGATATAAAACCACCAATGCATAATATGACTACGCATAAAATAACTGACGGTGTTTGGCAGTTTTTCCACCACAAATTTGCCTCTTTTTAAGAAAAACTATTTTTTTTTGGAATGCGTTCCACAAGTTAAATTCGTCCCACAAAGTTAAATTCGTTCCACAAATTTGAATCTTGCTTAGCCAAGACACAAACCACGAATTTAACTCGTGAATTTATCTTCACACCCTTTAACAGCGGAATGTTTTTGTGTAACGGAACTAAATTTTAATTTTACAAAAATTTGTCCATCTTTAACTTCGTATGGCGTTAAGGTAATTTTTACAAATTCTAACTCCAATTTTTTTCTTGAAAAATTTCTTGTACCATAAAAAAATATTTTTTTAAAATAAATTTTCATTAAATTTTCGAAATATATTTACTTGATTAAACACAAAAAAAATCACGAAAATCTGTCCGATTAAAGTTTAAATTTAGTTTTAAAAAATATTTAAATAACAATTTTATTGATTCAACAAATTTTTTAATTGAAACAAAAAACAATCACAAAAATTAATAGGATCAATTAATTTTTTAATTGATAACATACAATCATTTCTGTGATACTATCATTTCAAATAAAATTTAATTCGATCAATTAATTTCGTGGTTGAAGACAAAAAAAATATTTTTTTTTATGTGAAGTTGAAAACGTAATCAATTAAAAAATTAATCGATACAATTAACTTTTTAATTAAATAAAAAATTAAAATCAATTAAGAAAATTATTGACATTTTTAAATTTTCAATTACAATATTAATTATTCCAATTAGCATTTTAACCCTTTCAATTTTAAAATATAATTTAAAATATAATTGAAAATTTCGTTCGGAAATAATTAGTTTCATACTATTCTCAGGTTCATTAAATGTTCACTGAAATCTAAAGAAAAATTCAACTATAACTATAAATTCATAAGAATGGTTAGCATGCCCGCCTTGCATACACAATGTCTTGGGTTCGATTCCTGCTTCAACCGAACACCTAAAAGTCTTTCAGCGGTGGATCATCCCACCTCAGTAATGCTGGTGACATTTCTGAGGGTTTCAAAGCTTCTCTAAGTGGTTTCACTGCAATGTTGAACGCCGTTAGGACTCGGCTATAAAAAGGAGGTCCCTTGTCATTGAGCTTAACATGGAATCGGGAAGCACTCAGTGATAAGACAAGAAGTTCACCAATGTGGTATCACAATGGACTGAATAGTCGAAGTGAGCCTGATACATCGCGCTGCCACCTAACCTAACCTATCACAAGGTCGACAAAAACTTCGCTTAGAGAGGTAAGGACGTCTGTGTTTTTGGATGCAATTATTTTCAAGGACTACATTTAAAAAGCAATGATCATCAACAGCAACAATTACATGACATCATTATATCGTTTCGTCCTGGGTATAGGGCCCGCCGTTTGACTTTAACCCTTTCTTACTTGCTTGATCTTGTTTCATGTGAAACATAAAACACTTTAGAGTTAAACAAAACTGAAAACAAACATATCGCGTGTCATTGTGTTAAAATAGCGCTGATTCTGCACATAATAGAATAAAACAACTTGTAAAATTATACATACGTATGATTGTATTTGGTTGTACGTACAATATTCCCACATTCGTTAACAATTAAAAATGATGAAATACTTTTCCCCCATTTAATAAGCAAAAACCTTACAAATACAATAATCTTCTAAGACACTATATGGGGTCTACTACATTCATTTTAACTCAAATAAAAAAAAATCGAATTACTCCGATATGAGTTTACAAAAAATGGAAAAACAATTTCTTCATCAATCCTAAACTGAAAAATTGTTTTTATTAAGATATTAGCACTAAAATGCCATTTCGAATTTTTATATTTATATGAGGTTACTTTTATAAGTCTAGCTAATTATTTTATTAAGTAGAAACAATGAGAGCATTTCAATCAATTATATTTACTTTTGTTGTTTTTCATATAGCATTTATTGACCATTTGTTGCACTGTGCACCGGTAATATCAAATTGTTGATAAATATGGACGTTCAAAGCTCAGTGACATTCACCAATTCTAAAATAAAATTAGAATTTCTTTTATTTATGGTCACATGGAATATTTCAACCCTAATCTAAATCGAGGCAATGCAGGTCACAATGAAGAGGGGTGTGAAGATAAATTCGTGGGTTTTGCCTCGGCTAAGTAAAATTAAAATATGGGACGAATTTAATTTGTGGAATGCATTCCAAAAAAACAAGTCTTAAAAAGGAGGCCATTAATTTATGTAGCGTTGAATCTAGGCTCTAAAAAGTTAAAATTCGGATACAAATCTCATGTATTGAATTTTCATTCTCTTTTTGCGATCAAGAAAGCTAAAAATAAATACCAGTTTAAAAATAAATACCAGTTTAAAAATTGAAATTATAATAAGTACTTTAAATAAAAAAATGTTTTTTTAATAAAAAAAATTAAATCAAAGATAAATAAACTTTAAATCTAAAATAAGTCTTGGCCTATCTTAAAAAAATATATATTTTCTTAATTAACCCTTTCACAATCGATGCCCACTTAGAAGGACATTCGAAAAAGACACCAAATTCTATTTTCCCACTTAGTTTCGATTTATTTCTCGATGGTATTTTAAAGTAGAGGCTTTAATCTAAATAAGCTATAAACATTGTCCATATTAGTGAGGTCTAAACATTTTTATAAACTTCTTTAAAAATAAACGAAAAATTCGAAAATTTGAGACAATTTTTCTACTGTATGTTTCTAGTAAATTAACATTTATACAAAAACTATAACTGATACTTTTTCGCGTTCTTTTTTGTATTTTTCTCACACTTTGAAAGATATTATAAGCCAAACAGCGCTTATTTTCGTAAGGCCATTTGGTCACAATTCAAGAATGAAGTTTTCAGAACAAGCTCATATAGCTCTTGAAGTAACTGACAATTTTTGTTCTATTTACATGCTGTTAGTACTAGTAAAAACAGAAGAAAAATTAAAGTTTTTAACATTAGGTTTGTTTTGGTAGTGAAAGGGTTAAAGCAAAAAACTTTAAATGAAAATAAGTCTTAGTCTACATTTACAACTTTTTTATCTTTAATCCAAATGTAATAGAACAAATTATTTATTTAAATGACGATTTTAAAGATTTGTATTCTATATTAAACGAAACAAATTGTTGATGCGAATTAGAAAATTTCTTTTAACTAAAATGTCATTATCACATTACAAAGAAAATTGATTTTGTAATCTTATCCTTTATACAAAAAAATATTTTTTGTATCTTTTCTGGTTTGGTATTTGTTTTTTTTCTGCAGATTTTCCACCACTAAATTGCATCTTTGTATGAAAAACGTGTGTTTTGTAATACGTTCCACATGTTAATCATGCACATAAAAAAGTGAACCCATCATGAAAGGAATTATTTATTTTATTTTATGATGGGTGCATTATTGGTGAAATTTACAAATTTTAAGAAATTTTGTAGGAGATATGAGTATAATTTTTCCCCATTTTTAGTCCATTAAATTAACGTACGCAAAAAATTATTAAAGTTATTAGTTCTCAAAATATAAGAGTTGTATCAATTGTATGAATTGATACAATTAACTTTTTAATCAATATAGAAACATTAAGTCAATTATGTTAACGATTGAACCTTTTAAAATTTTTAATTAAAAAATTAATTGATACAAAAAACTTTTCAATCGAACTCGGAAGACTATGTCAGTTAAAAAACTATTGGATTTTTTTTAATTTTTTTAAAATTTAATCGTTGTCGACTGCAAAACTCAATTAATTGTTTAACTGATTTAACTTCAAAGTTTAACTAAATAATTAATAGAATCGATTAAAATACTGATGGGGTTTTCCAATCGACACCAATTAAATTTTTGATTGAATCAATTAAAAAATTAAATGATTTTTGCAATCGACATCAATTAAAAAATTAACTGGTTTTTGCAATTAAAATCAATTAAATTTTTAATTGTATCAATTAAAAAAATAATTGGAATTTTTAAATTAAATCAAATGATATTTTAATCAAATATTTTTTATTCCCAATTAAAACTGTAATTGATACTATTATTTTATTTATTTATTTATTTATTTATTCATTTATTTAATCAACCAACGCCCTATAGGACAACATGTTGATAGAATTTAGTACAATTCAGGAAAAATTGACTTAAAACTAACTATTAAACCTATACTAGCACACAATCTTTTAATAAAAATTAAGTATTATATACAAAAGATTGGTACAGCAAGAAAATCGATTGTCAGTATGATGGTCCTAGACAGTTCATTCCATGTCTGAGAAATATAAAAGTAATTTGCGCTTGAATAATGAAGGATTAATTGAAAAATTTTTCAGGTGATGTGGCATGATTGAAGACATTTCAATTAAAAATTATTTCGATCAATTAAATTTGTGATTGCATCAGAGAAAAATGTTTGTGTGTAATTTTAATTAAATTCATATATTGATATTATTCCTTCCGGAAAATATCGATGGTTCAAGGAAGTTAATGAATACTACCCTTATGGTCTGTTTCTCATACCCAGATTACTATTCAACCGGAGAATATACTACCGATTAGTAAAACTTTTCTTGATTAAAAATGGATAGATTTTTCGACATTTTAAATCATTAATTTTTTAATTGGTTCAATAAATCAAAATTTAATGATTGTAGTGTGCATACAGAACTTATTGTTTCCGAAAATAATTTTCAATTACATATGTTTTAATTAAAAACTTTAAAAAATTTCACTCATTTTCTTAATTTTCTTCCATTTCAACAGCCGTTGCACTGAATTTGAATCACTTCTTTACACACAAAAATTTTTTTCTGATCCAATCACGAAATTAATTGATCCAATTAATTTTTTAATTGAAATGTCTTCAATCACAGAAATGATAGTATCAATTAAAAAATTAATTGATCCAATTAAAAAATTAATTGATACTATTAATTTTTGTGATTGATTTTTGTTTCAATTAAAAAATTTGTTGATTCAATTAAATTTTTAATTGAATATTTTTTAAAACTCAATTAAAATTTTAATTGGAAAATTTTTCGTGAAATTTTTTTCAGTGTAGGTGTGATCCGAATTCAATGTTTTGGATGTAAATTAAAAAATTCTGTGATATTTTGTCAAATAAATAATTTTTATAATTTTTAATGGATTCTAACGCTTGTCGGAAACGTTTGACTTCAAATACTTTCAAAAATGCACAATTTCTTCAGATTGAATTTAGCATTTTTTTCGACAAAATTTAAATGATTTGTACCATTTTATGAATTCTCACTCTGTTTTTGACCTATTTGAAACAAAAAAAGTTAAAATTACCCATTAAAAGTATGAACAAATCAAGTTATAAAAATTTGAAAAAAAAAATTTGAAGAAATTCCTGGGTAGTTAAAATAAAGAACATCATTGGGAGTGCATCTTCTGGAAGTGCTTTTAAAGTTGTGCCTTCCAAATTTTTTTGCTGGGTAATTGTATGAGCTAATTTTTTAATATTTTGGTGATATTTTTATGTAGGGAATCAGCGGTTTCATCGACATGATATAAATTACACCAAAACATTGGTAAACTGGTCCTTAGAGCATAAACCTTAACCTATTCTCTTCTTCGATTCTTCTAATATTTGCGAACTCATTGGATGACACAACATGGTTGGGATCTCAGTTACGTGCTTCAATTTGTTTTTCAAAAATTTTCCCATCAAACTTTTTTCACCAAAGGTGACAAAACTTTTTTCTGTCACGGGTTTCCGGTCTTGCATCGTATTTTTAGGATGCCCACTAATTGACTTGAAATTTATACTAGTTGGTAATTTCCGTAATATGATACAAAAAGTACGTGTTTTACAGACGTTCACTGTTTTTAACGAAAACTAACAAATTAGACAACAAATACGCCAAAATTCTGTTGTTCAACATACGAATCACAAAACCATGTTTTTGTACACATATTTTGTTGCTGACAACGATTTGTTGGCTTTTGTGCTTATACTTTGTGTTGGCACTTCAAATGCCAAATTCAGCACAAAATGTTGTTGAAGATTAATAAGAAATCATGTTTGCTAAAATTTCCCTTCAAACATGCTACTAAAATGTTATGTCAGAATTTCTTGGAAATTCAGCTTGGGGGTTTTTACACCCTCTCATCATCAGTTGAAAAAGGGCAAAGTGGTTGTTGAACTAGTTTTTTTTGCGAAATTCGTGCTTAGTAATACTGTGTGCTCTATTTGTTAACATTTCTTTTTAATAAGAAAGTAAGGTTTAGAAAATTCCATACACATATAATTTCGCTTACCCGGAGAAACAAACTGAAACAATGATTTTTATTGACCATTTGGAGGAATCCAATTTTATTATATTTCAGTTTAAATCCAGTGCATTTCTCTCACATTGGACAAAATTTTATGATTCCAATTGTGTTTGCTTATAGTAACGACATGAACACTAAATGAGAAGAATTAAATTTTTTTTTTTTCGAACCTATCACCCACCTTATTGTCCTACTCCTAGACTGTGCGATGCAACAGACAATTGCATCATATGGCATGCCCTGGAATATGAGAGGATTTCTATTCGATATCAATTATGCGGATGAAATTTGCCTGTTTGCTCACCACATAAAAAAATTCTGATTCAATTACGAAATCAATTAGTTTTTTATTGAAACGTTTTCAATCACGAAAATGATAGTATCAATCGCAGTTTTAATTGGAAATTAAAAAAAAAAAACTTGATTAAACAATTGATTGATTTTATTAGAAAATTTCAATTATTATACCCTCCATCATAGGATGGGGGTATATTAACTTTGTCATTCCGTTTGTAACACATCGAAATATTGCTCTAAGACCCCATAAAGTATATATATTCTGGGTCGTGGTGAAATTCTGAGTCGATCTAAGCATGTCCGTCCGTCCGTCTGTTGAAATCACGCTAACTTCCGAACGAAACAAGCTATCGACTTGAAACTTGGCACAAGTAGTTGTTATCGGTGTAGGTCGGATGGTATTGAAAATGGGCCATATATGTCCATAATTATATATAGCCCCCATATAAACCGATCCCCAGATTTGGCTTGTGGAGCCTCTAAGAGAAGCATATTTAATCCGATCCGGCTGAAATTTGGTACATGGTGTTAGTATATGGTCTCTAACAATCATGCAAAAATTGGTCGACATCGGTCCATAATTATATATAGCCCCCATATAAACCGATCCCCAGATTTGGCTTGGAGAGCCTCAAAGAGAAGCAAATTTCATCCGATCCGGCTGAAATTTGGTACATGATGTTTGTATATGGTCTCTAACAACCATGCAAAAATTGGTCCACATCGGTCCATAATTATATATAGCCCCCACATAAACCGATCCCCAGATTTGGTTTGTGGAGCCTCTAAGAGAAGCTGAAATTTGGTACATGGTGTTGGTATATGGTCTCTAACAACCATGCAAAAATTGGTCCATATCGGTCCTTAATTATATATAGCCCCCATATAAAACGTTCAACCATGCAAAAATTGGTCCATATCGGTCCTTAATTATATATAGCCCCCATATAAAAAGTTCTCCAGATTTGACCTCCGGAGCCTCTTGGAGGAGCAAAATTCATCCGATCCGGTTCAAATTAGGAACGTGGTGTTAGTATATGGTCGCTAACAACCATACCAAAATTGGTCCAATCACACAAAAATTAGTCCATATCGGTTCATAATCATGGTTGCCACTAGAGCCAAAAATAATCTACCAAAATTTTATTTCCATAGAAAATTTTGTCAAAATTTTATTTCTAGAGAAAATTTTGTTAAAATTTTATTCGGTTCATAATAAAATTTTCATCATTGTCAAAATTTTATTTCTATAGAAAATTATGTTCAAATTTTATTCGGTTCATAATCATGGTTGCCACTCGAGCCAAAAATAATCTACCAAGATTTTATTTCTATAGAAAAATTTGTCAAAAGTTTATTTCTATAGAAAATTGTGTTAAAATTTTATTTCTGTAGACATTTTTGTCAAAATTTTCTTTCTATAGAAAATTTTGTGAAAATTTTTATTTCTATAGAAAATTTTGTGAAAATTTTATTTCTATAGACAATTTTGTTAAAATTTTATTTCTGTAGAAAATTTTGTCAAAATTTTATGTCTACTTTGTCAAACTGAATTATATACGTATTTGATCGATCTTTTTTGATTTAATATATACCACGTATGGACTTACATACAATTTAGAAGATGGTGTTAGGAGGTTTTAAGATACCTTGCCATCGGCAAGCGTTACCGCAACTTAAGTAATTTGATTGTGGGTGGCAGTGTTTAGAAGAAGTTTCTACGCAATCCATGATGGAGGGTACATAAGCTTCGGCCTGGCCGAACTTACGGCCGTATATACTTGTTTTTTAATTGATTCAATTAAAAATTTAATTGATGTTGATTGCAAAATTCAATTAATGTTTTAACTATTTTCAAATTTCTTAACTGACTTAGTGTTTTTAGTTTGATTAAGTCACTCTTTTAAGTGACTTAACATAGTCTTCCCAGTTCGATTAAAAAGTTAATTGTAACAATTATTTTTTAATTAAAAAATTTAATAGAAAATAATCAAGCTTGACGATCTCAAGCTTGATTAATTATTTTCTCTTGGATAAAAGAAAGATCGAATAAAATCAGAAATTCTAACTAAAAAATTTAAAATTTTCAATCATTGACTTAATTAACTTAGTGTTTCAATCTTGATTTAAATATTAATTGTATCAATTAATTTATTAATTGAAAATTTTTTCAACTTCCATCAACTTTTTAATTGGAAATACTTTGTAGGAGCAAAAACCAAGTTGATGAAAATTGGTTGCAAGAATGACTCATTACTAACACTCGACGGTCAGATAATCGGATATGTTGAAGTTTTTCCATACATGAATAGCATCAGACAAGCTCTTCAGTGGAAGCCCCAGATATAGAAATTCCGGACGGTTTCGGAATACAAGGATTTGCAGGTTTAAGACATCTCTTAAAAGGTCACGAAATCAAGGCGTTGGCTAAGGACCGCGTGAAGGGGAGATAATTTGTTGACACGCTTTGCTCTATATGGACTTTTAATGAAATATTAAAAACACATATAAAAAAATTGTTTAAACAACATAGGCTATGGGCCTTTTCGGAAACGCAGTGTTGCGCTGCAACTGCTGCGCAACATTGATTTTGTTGCGCAGCTGTTGCCGATCAGCTGTTGCAGCTGCTTTTTTGTTGCATATTTTGTTTGCAATTTAGAACGCAAAAACACCACAAATGGAAAAGTATATAATAAATTTTATTTGTGAATTAGATGACTATTCAAATGGGTCAAATCTATGTTATTTACAGAAAAAAAGATATCTAAAGTATAAAAGCGAAAGTATAAAAAGCGAAACTCCCATTTAGTAGCGTTTCTTCCAGTCTCCTTGTTTCTCTTTTTTATTCTTTTATAGGTCGTTTGCATATTTATTTCCTATTTGTCTGCTCCTTCGTGAGCGTGAAATCAGGTTTATTTTCCTTAATTTTGTCAACCACTTTGCTCCATAACACTGATTTTTTTTTCGGCCTGACGCAAAGTCGCCCTCCATATCCAAACGTGCTCTTACTATTAATTTAGTTGTCTTGGAATCAACCTCTACCCTAAAAAATTATAAAAATATAATAAAAATATTATAAACATATAATATAATATATAAAAAACAAAAATAAATTGAAAATTTTAATACTTACTCGTTCTCTGCATCAGCCATTTTTATACTGCGTGTTTTTTACTACGTTTGCGCAACATATGCTACATTGTTGCATTTTAGAACATATGACGCTTGCAGTGTTGCCGGATGTTGCAATTATGAATGTGATGCGCAGCAGTTGCAGCGCAACACTGCGTTTCCGAAAAGGCCCTATCCTTTTCATGACCAATAAAGTCATGGGTAGAATTTAAAAACAAAAGGTATGCCTTACCAGAAAGATTTATACACCATCCCCTTTCGCTGACTTTTTCGTTAAAAGTAAAATAGTTGGCCAATAGAAAAAGTAGGTTAGAGCCAATTTCCTAATGCATTTTAATGTCGATTGCTTAGTCGACTTTTATATCCCTACTAAATAACAATCGGCGAAATTAGCAGTTGCTTCTAATTTCCCCTTTTCTCCATTTATTACATTCCTTTATAACATTGAGCAGTTGTAATGGCAGTGACAATAATTCAATTTTTTTTAATTATAAAATAATTTTTATATTTTATATTATTTTGTTTAATTTGATAGGTTTTATAAAATGATATCAACATAAGTACAATGAAAATATATAACCACAATTGTTCTACAACATCTGCGTACCGGTTTCGCCCATATACAAATGAGTCGTTTTTAATGGGAAATTTACTATAAAAAATATACGAATCATTTCATTTTTATGGGATTTTTAACAAAAGACCATACATATACATAGTATGTACAGTTTTTCAAGGGATAATTCACAATATATCATATGTTCAAGCGTTTTTTTATGTGTGACAAAGCAGCCAGCAAACATCAAAACAATAAACCCAGAACCGTCGACCCACAACCTAATATAATCGTATCAGATCAAGCGACCGACATCAACGAAATCAACTGTGTCACGTAGGCCAAGAAGTACTCTTCTTTTATTTTTCGCTAATCCAAAAAGCAAAATATTCGCTCACTAAATCTCAGTTATAATTTAATCCAATTGAGATTTACCATAAAGTTCTACGAGTGCATTTAGTTGCATACACTAAGGACAAAGATAATACATACACACAATGTTCTCAGGAAGGCAGATAGTGCAAATTTAAGAGAATAACTGTCAAACAAATTTAAGAAATGCATTTCGCTCCCAAGAGTGTTATTTGTCTCTCTTTCCATTCTCTTGTAAGTTATGCCTTACTTCGAATAACCAAAATATATTTGTTGTCAGCATATTAATTGCATTAAAAACAAACCCTGTACACTGAAAGAAGAGTTTTCTTTTAGACAAACGCATTTTTCTCTTGACGTTAAATAGGATTGTTGAATATACGAAGTTCGCTTAAGCGTTTTAAGTAGTGTTTCGAATTTTCTTATGAAAATATGCCCAATGTGCCCATATAAAGTAAACTGGCGCCCATTGATTATACACAGAAAAAAATATTTTTTAGCTTCAATCACGAAATTAATTTATTCAATTAATTTTTAATTAAAATTTCTTCAATCACAGAAATGATCGTATCAATCACCAACGCCAATAAAAAAAATTAATTGATACAATTAAAAATTTAATTTATTAATTTCCGTGATGATTTTTAAAATTTTTAATTGATTTTTTTAGAATTCAATTAAAATTTTAATTTGAAAAATTTTGGTGATCTTTTTTTGTGCGTATGATTCAAAACATTGACCAATATATCCAATTTAAACGTGTTTATATTTTTCTAATGTATATATAATCAAAAATGTTCCGATGTTTTACAAACGGAATGGAATACAGCATACTGAAAAAAATCTTGAGGTTCCAAATATTTTGTCTCTACAGTAAATTTGAGTTTTGCTTACTTATTTTATGGAAGCAATTATTCTTTTATTAGTTTTTTTTTCAGCTTTTGTCGTCATATGGTATCAGAGTTCTTTAAAAACTTGTTAACTACAAAATTAAATTTCTAAACTCAGACTCGACTTCAATTATAAAATATGACATGTTCCAAGTAAAAAGCGCGTTTAAAACCTAATTTTGAAAGTCTTGAAATACATCTCTTATTTCCTATTTCTAAAATGTTTTAGCTTTATAGTCAAAGTTACAAGAAATATTGAATTTAAGCACGATGTTAATTTATTATTTGTGTGTAAATATATTTCCTTGTCTCACGTCCAAAAATTACATACCCTAGAAACATATTTGAGGTTATCATATTCCTTTTCTGCATGTGTTCATGACAATTTTTTTCAGTGCATGTAGAAGTGCGCATGTTTGTGAAATTTCACGCACTCACTCAGTATAGAAAGTTTTTGCTCACTCACGCTCCGGTACGATCGCAAGAAGTCACACAAGCACAAGTGCCAAGAAATTGCATGACAAACGCAAATCCTGTTGAAGATTCTATTCTGACTCACGAAAATACTTGTGTAGATTTTGACACGCAAAAAAAAAATGGAAAACGTGTGCAGCAAACGTTATTTTGTTATAGTTTTTTTATATCACTCCGAAAAGTTTTATAAAAAAAATTATTTATTATACAGTTTTTATTTTCGCACCAAATCAAATTTTTGTTCTAAAACCGCAATCAATTTCGTTTGTATCAAACACAATAATTTAGCTTGTGAGCCTGATTAAAATGGTAAGCGTGAAATGTTACTCGCGAACAGAAGCCCTCGTAAAATTTGTTTGTTTGTCTCCCCTACGATATAAATTAAAAAGTGATTCAATCCAGAACCCGTCAATTTTCGTGAGTTACAACAATTTTGTATCAGGTGCACATCTCATACTCTAAAGTAGAGAAAATATAACTTTCTCTGGACAAACGAACAAATTTCTTTTATTCTTTCAAATTAAATTATGACAATCGATTCTACACAGAAAAAAAATTCACGAAAATTTTTCCAATTAAAGTCTTAATTGAGTTTTAAAAAATATTCAATTAAAAATTTAATTGAATCAACAAATGTTTTAATTGAAATAAAAATCAATCACACAAATTAATAGTATCAATTAATTTTTTAATTGGATCAATTATTTTTTTGACTGTCAATTAATTTTTTAATTGATACTATCATTTCTATGATTGAAGACATTTCAATTAAAAATTAATCAATTAATTTCGTGATTGAATCAGAAAAAAAAAATTTTATGTGTAGTCTGTCTCTAGTATGTTTTGTTTGGTTTAAAGCCTAAAATTTCGTTTCTGAGAACAGAAAGAAATGTCTTTACAGTGAAGCCTCTTAGAAGCGGCACTAACGGGAGCAGTCCACTTATGAAAGGTTATTTTAAAGCTTAAATTAAATAAACTTTCCTTCGTAGAATATTGTTGTTTGTTTTTTAAAAATTTTGAGAAATCTATTATATTATCTGTATAATTATAATTCATAAATTAAATCGCAGATTTACTATCTTACCAACAGTAATTACTTTTGTGAATGAATAAATAAAATAATAATTTTATTGTGATAATACATCAAATCAGAATATCAGAGAGACAGACACGGAAAATACTGAAGTCTTTATGTTAATTCTTCCTATGGAATTAATACGAATCCCAATGTTTTTTTCCAGTTCGGTTCTGTTCTAGTAATGTTCCCTATATCAACGAAAATTAATTTGTTGTTTCTATGTGATCAAGCAATTTGCAATTTTATATCTTTATAGTCTACAGAAGAAACTTGATTAGGAAATACAACACCTGGAAACAATGATGACAATTGCAATTTGCAAATAGCAAATTCAAGTAGCACGTAAAACTTCCATTCATGAAGGTAAAAATCCCATTTTCAGTTTTCTGGGTGATTCTGCTGAATCTAAATATCTATATTTTAGATGTACAATAAATCACCGGATGAATGTGGTAGATTTGTCTTTTTTTATTTTAATTTTATTAAATTGGAAATGATGACACTTCAATATCCTATTAAGGGACGATAATGGCCAAAGTAAGCAAGAGCACTTAGTACCTGACGAGTTCGCCTTTTTTACATCAGATATCGTACAAGTAAACAACATAAACGCGTGACTCTAATAAATCAAATCTAATAGCAATGTCCAAAACACTGCAATTGAAGAGAACTCAAAAGAGTATGAGAGGGACAGAGAAAGAGAGACAAACAAAGAGAGATAAACAACAATTGACGATCGTCAAAAGTCCATTAGTCCTCTTATCTATAATTTGAGTAAATATTTTCGAGCATGATGAAATTAGCATCAATGGCATGTGATACATTCTTGTTTTTCCGAATAAAACGAAAAAAATATAAATATCGCTGGGGTCATAATTGTTGACGTAGGCCAGTAATCCCCAAAATTCCAAATGTGGGTGTATGTGCGTGTATGAGCAATATGAAAGATACACAACCAAAAAAAGTTTAAAACATTTAGTGGTGGATGAGCTATCAAACTGTGAACATATGGTTGAGCGAATGTATGGTTTTGTGTTTTTCAAGTTTTTAGGTCACGGGAGAATTGTTTAGCACCTATAGAATACACTATGTAAGCAAAATGAGAACATGTAATGTAATATTAATAAAATAAAAACAATTCAGCAGTTCACTAAGAAAAATTATTAAGAATAAGATAACCAGACTTTAAAAAAATAATTTCCAACTTTTTTCAAAAATATACATTTTACGTTTTTGATTCCCAGAATTTTTAATTTTTTTCAATGTACAAATTAAAAAGCAGACGAAGCAAACATAACGTACTCCCATATGTCTTGCTGTCTCAACAGCAAGTGGCTGAAAGAGCGTAAGACTATTAACTTACCCCAGCGAAGGATTGATCATTACTGACGTAGACAAAGAAGGCACGTCTTCTGCAAACAGCGACAGCAATGCAAACATAATTGTTAACATGGGATAGTGGTGCTCAAACATAAAAGATAAACCAATGTTGCCAGCTATTAGATCAAATTTTATGCCATATCAAAAACGGATAGAAAACGTAGTTTGAATGAATTTTCTTTTTTAAACTTTATGAATATGGGATCTAGTACATAACTTTTAGCATATTTACCAAACCGAAATCAAAAAATAAGATTAAGGGATTGTAGTTATATGAGAAGATGATTCACAGTGGTGGTGAAAAATGGTTCAACTTGGGAAGAATAATTTTCGTATGTAATTTCCAAAATAATTCCTCTAAATAAGAGTTTCCAAAAAAGTAGTTTCGATTCCCCAATCTGTCATCCGGAAGTAGTGCAAACTTGGATCATCTTCAATGAATTTTACATGGGCTTGTCATAGGACGGAAGTACTCCGTCTTTAGATCCTTTGCAATGCTATTGAAGTTGTGCCATGGAAGTTCATTTGAATGAAGAAATTAAAAAGAAAAACTAATAAGTACCAATTTCACTTTTTATTTTTATCTATATATTTTGTTACACTTTTATTTTCTTAATATCTTATTTTTACAATTTGGAAAAAAAAATTCGTTCCGACCAGGAGTTGAACCTGGGTTTGTTGCCACCATAACAGAACGCATTAGCACACTCAGCCACAAACGCCATTGAATACGAAGTGTCGAACTTCAAGTCAAAGGTAGTGACAATCAGCATTTAAAAAATGAACACTAAAATATGCGAATCTTAACGAAATCCCTGAAAGAACATCCTAACAATTCTCTAACATAACCCGATATATGTTCCCTTCTCCTAGCGCCAAATACAAATCTCGCCACAGAATTAACAATACATCCAAGTAAGTCAGATGTAGTACCCGAATAGACCTCGAGTCCATATAGTACCTGCGGCATGAGTAGCGACCAAGCTATACGATACTTATACCAAGTGGCAAATAAATGTTAGTAGAATAAATCCTTCGTAGAACACTCAAGACCTTACGCTGGACAGATTTTGTAGAAATATATATTTTTTATTTAAACTCAATAAAAATTTAAAATTTTAGTAATTTTCCCTCTCAAAATAACTTCAATGGAAGTGAAAAAGTCATCAGACACAAGTTCAAACCACCGTGGGGGTGACATTTTTAATTTTACTTTCATTGTTTTTTTTTTATTTTTTGTTCATTATTTTGTGACATTTCATTGTCCAAAATTTAAATTTTGACTTTAAACTACGAGATAGTGTATTTTCTAAGACTGATCCATAATAAGTTCATCGGAAGTGGAAAAAATCTTCTGAGAGATCCCGGGAAACTCCTAAAAAGAAACGTTTGTGGAAGAACGTTTGTAGTTCTTTCACAAACGTTCTTCCACAAACGTTTGTGGAAGAACTGTTGAAAGTCGTGCGCTTCAACAACAAATAACAACAAGCTTTTGCAATCGTCAAATTATATCGAATTATATATACAACCAATACTTGACTCCAAAAATGCCTCAATACAATTTCCAAAAAAAAAAAAATATTTTTTATTTATCTAAAACGTATACCCAGATAAAAGTGAACCCAGTATGAAAGAAAATGTAGATCATTTCAGAATTTGTTTGTGGGTAGAGCAATCTATTATTTTTCCCACATCCGTTTATAAATTTGTAATTCATTATTATATCTTCACCGGTTCTCTTTTTTTATTTTAACTGAACTTCAATACCTTGCCCATAGCTGACATACACAAAAAATTGGTAAAAATAACGGTTACTTCCACTACTTTTATAAATTATTTTAAAATTTAAGAAAATAAAATATCTCCCCTATTAGGGAGTTATTTCATTACGAAATTATATTACAATATGTCTCCAAAATATGAAACAAGTCCACAAAAATCTTTGTTTTTGTTCTCTGTACAGGACATTTATTTATATATATTTATTTATTCATTCGGTTTCGATGTTCTGTGCACCGCCTATATTCCTAACGGCCTTTTTATGTATCATTGAATGAACTCCTGTACTAGTGACAATCAGCTTTTAGTTTCAAACCTACCGCATAGGACGCTAGTGACCGATCTAGGCAGTCCAAATAACGGTTTTTTTTTTTGAAAAGTCGGTTTTCGGTTTATCCGAAAAGCCCGATTTTTGAAAAGCCGGTTTTTATTTTGCCCGTTTGACTAAAATTTTTTTTTCAAAGGATATTATGCAAACTCGTGGAGTGGTGTAGTCAAAGATAATTTTGTGCTACTTAGCGAAAAAATGTTACAACACATGGTCAAAAACTGCTTTTCGCGGTTAAATGAAAATTCAAATTTTTTCACTATCCGATTTCGGTTTGCGTAATTGAATCCGGTTTACCAGTATCGGTTTTGGACACCCTGGACCGATCACGAGTGCTTGTGACTATTTTTTTTAATTTAAGGAATATTTTCTATGAAACTTTTAGTTTGAATATTGATCAATTTTTTTTTTTTTTTTTTGGACAATTTTGGCCAGAAGTTAAGTCTTTTTTGTGGCAACACTGCTCGCTATACACAATTATGTGGGAAAATATAAGCTTCGGCACATATGCTTGACGAGTCACTTATACTTATCAACTCAAAGTGTGAAAGTCGTCGGTGGCTATTCTCTGTGCACACAAAACAGAGAATTTTAAAGCCAAAAAGAATAACTCAACAACCCATTCCCGCCGCCGCCGTCAACAACTAAAAACCATGTTTCATACCTAACTGCAACCTATATTAAACAAAATAAAAAAAAAAACAAGAAAATTAAAGCGCATTGGAAGAGACAGTAGTATCTTTAAATTGTGTTTGGTTTCTTTAACATTAATTGTGGAAAAAGATAAACTATAAGGGATATTGATATTTTAAACAAAAATATATAAAAACAATTTAGATTACCAAAAAGTATTTGTAGTGTAGAAGTGAACTTGAAAAAAGTAGAAGTGAACTTGAAAAAATGTGCCATAATTCCTTACGGGAGAGTGAACAAATCAATAAGTGCATTGAAAATGGAATGCCAGAAAAAATTGTAAAAGCTGTGAAATACACCATAAGGCGACGGGTGGCCGATGCAGCAGTCTATGCCGAGAATAAAAATACTACAGACCTTGTGGACCGAGGACATTCAGATATAAATACTGCTGCCGTCGAAACCACACCACCTAAGGGAATATTTCAAATGAAATGTCCCTTCGCCCATGGGTTACTAATTTCACCTATATCAACAAAAGAGCCATTGCCGAATTCAAATGCAGTTCCTTCAAACGAATATGGTGAATTGACTCTTTCATCCCGCCCCTCTTTGGAAAGTACTCCAATTTTGCAAATAAATGGCAATACTTCAGATATTACGAATTTGGATGGCCACTTTGAAAAACTTCCATCAGAAGCCATCTACAATGAGGATATCTTGGCGAAAGGCACACAGTTTACGAAAAATCTAACATTTCAAATGCAACATACAATAAGAAGACTGCAGAAAAGCAAACTATACACGTGAGTAAATGTCATTGTCTTACACAAGAGTTGTTACCAAATAAAATAGAACGTCAATTAGAAAGAAGTATTGCTAGAGCAATGAAGTGCGTTGACAGACATTTAAGGTATTAACTGCATGAAGAAAATAAAAAAAAACAAGATTGTGACGTATCTGGTGGTTAGTTCATATGACGTCAAGAACTGATAAGCTAAAGCTGGAAAAAAAGAGTTTTATGCGCACACCCTCTGCTTATCTCTTAGCGACACTGCGATCATATATAGTATACAAATGTCATATTTCATATTCCATGGATATCAACTTCAACCGCCAATTTGTTACAGTCAGATTTTCTGATATACCCTCCCCGCCCGGAGCAATTTGAGTTTTTTTTTAATTTTCATCAGTTGTCATGTCATTTAAGAAACACAAAAATGAAATTATCTTCATACCATAGTCGTCCTCCCAGTGTTGCTGTAGGTTGTTATAAGCAGAAAATATGTCTAGTAGATGGATATACCCTGCAAGAGCAACACTACTATGCAATTGTGGAGACATAGTAACTAGTTAGAAGATGCTAGTTTAGATTCGTGCCAATATCGCAAGGTACGGCTAGTGTGCCAGATGCTTAAACTTGGTGGCTTTGGTTCATACAATGAAAATTGCATGCGTTTTCGCACGTACGCCATTCAGTTGTCGCTTGAATTTCATACGAGCTGGTTTGATGGCCGGATGTTGAATGTATGCAAAAATCTCTTTCAATTGATACTCATGTTTGTGCTTTGTGTTTTTTTTTTTCTTTTCAATGAAAGCTATAGTGTCGTTAATGGACATGGTAACCTTGTTATTCTATGTAATAGTATCTCGTATCTGTTACTAACAGAACCCGTATTTACACTCGTTACTTTTTATTCTCTCACTATAATGTAATCTTTTATCATGGAATATTCATTCGTATCCAATACTTCAATTGTACAACATCTTTCCATTGTAACCATTATTGAATAAATAATTAATATTATTGTTAATCTTATTTAACGCGTGTTATATTCAATTTCAATACACAACAAAGAATTGGCGACGAGGATAAAGCTCAATTTTATCAAACTGTGAATAAGAGTTTTCCTTTAATTAATCAATTTATAAATTCAATTGCCATAACCTAAAATGGATGCGAATCAATTAGCGGCATTATTGGAAGCTATCAACACTATGGCGACAGCCATGAAAAATCAACAGGCAACAATTTCAACACCGGCAACCGCCACCACCACAAGCGTTAACGTTATAACTAATTTCGATGTCTTCGACCCAAAAACAGAAAATTTCAAGACGTATAAAGAGCGATTGGAACTTCACTTTCAACTCAAAAATGTTTTTGATGACAAAAGTACCTGTGCAAAGCTTTTGTTACAATACATTGGATCACCAACATATTCAGTACTTTCCAACATAGCTGCACCTAAAAACGTCAGTGAATTGCAGTATGAGGAAATTATTAAGCTATTAGAATCTCATTTCTGCCCGAGAAAAAATATTCTGGTAGAACAACACAAGTTTCTGAGCGAACTTCAAAATGAAAATCAATCCGTATCAGATTTTGTCTCTGTTTTACAACAACGTTCAGCTGACTGTGGGTTTGTATGTGTTTGTGAAAAATCAGTTGCTGATATCTTTCTTCGAGCCCAGTTTATTAGAGGTATTCGTGATGGCCATATTCGTGAACAACTGTTGCAAACCCCTAATGCATCATTCAGACAAATTGTAGAAAAAGCTACAGCATTAGAGGCCGCAAAAGTGGACAATAAAGCAATGTCATATGGTCCATCAACATCATCATCTTCTGCAGAAATCAATCGCATACAAAAACAAACCAGCAATCGAAGAGGAAGAAGTAGACATCGTAGTCAAGACCGTGGCAGATCATCAAAGTCATCAGTAAAAATCGATTATAATCAATTAGGATTAAAAGGTATGTGTTTGCGTTGTGGTCGTACTAATCACCTTTCAAATGATTGCAGGATCAAAAAAGCCAGCCTACAGTGTCAATCGTGTGGCAAGATTGGCCATGTTCAGCGAGTATGTATTAAGCAAAAGCTCAAACATTCAACCACACATGCAATCGATAGCGACTCAGAAAATTCTTATGATGGAACATACCCCACCGATAACTTTTATGGTGTAAACAATGTTATCGATATCTATCAAAAGCAAAGCCAAATATCAACGGTGGATACACAAAAATTCTATACAACTATTTCGATCGAAGGGAAAAATCAAGTGTTTGAAGTTGATTCTGGAGCGGGGTATACGCTCATACCACAAAGCGAGTTCGACAAATTACATCTGAAAATGCCTTTAAGGAAGACAAACATTTCTTTCAGAACATATACCGGCGATGTGTTCCAGCCTGTTGGAGTTGTGGACGTGAATGTAAAATATAAAAACAACACATCAAAGGAGGAATTGTACGTGGTTTCATCAAAGCACACAGCATTGTTAGGGCGAGTGTGGATTCGCCACTTAAACATAAATCTAAATGATATCGACTTGGAACGTTCTGGCAATGGCAATGGAAAATATATGGTAAATTCGATTGACAAAATTATGGAAAAGTTCAGCGACATTTTTGAAGAAAGAGTGGGCTGTATTCCCGATGCAGTATGCTCTTTAAAGCTGCAAGAAGGTGCAAAACCAGTGTTTGTACGTGAAAGGCAGGTGCCCTTCGCACTGCGTGAGAAGGTAGAAGCAGAATTGGATAGCTTGGAAAGGGATGGCATCATCACTAAGGTAAACACCTGTAATTGGGGGTCACCATTGGTAGTGATTCCAAAGCCAGATGGCAACGTTCGCCTATGTGTTGACTACAAGGTAGCTGTCAATCCACAACTAGTTTCAGCACATTATCCAATAAAAAGAATCGACGAGATCTTCAACAATCTCAAAAATTCAAAATATTTTTGCAAACTAGACCTCTACAAAGCATACTTACATGTCCAGGTAGATGACGAGAGCAAAGTGATACAAGCAATTTCAACGCATAGAGGTGTATACCGTATGAATCGATTGTCTTTTGGCATAAAAACGGCTCCGAGTGAGTTCAACCGTATTTTAGACCAAATCCTCCAAGGTTTAGGGGGGACTATTTCCTACTTTGACGATATTATAATACATGGAGAATCACTAGAGCAGTGTGAGAATCGATTGGTCAAGTGTTTGGAGAGGCTAAAGGCGAATAATCTTCATGTAAATAAAAATAAATGTGAATATTTCAAAACAAAACTAAAATACTTAGGATATATTGTGAGTTACAACAAAATTTCAAAATGCCCAAACAAAGTGAAAGCTATTGTCGAACTTCCAAAACCTCAAAATGTAAATGAATTACGCCGTTTTCTGGGAATGGTCACTTATTATTCAAAATTTATTCCTGACGCCTCTACAATAACAACGCCGTTACGAAAACTTTTAGAAGAAGGAAGAAAATTCAATTGGACACCACAGTGTGAAAATGCATTTACGAAAGTCAAGGAAGAAATCGTTGCTGATAGGGTTTTGGTACCGTACAACGAATCCTTGCCTCTCACTCTTGCCTGTGACGCCAGTCCAACTGGAATAGCTGCAGTGTTATCACATATTGTGAATGGGGAGGAGCGACCCATCGCATTTATTTCCAGATCTTTAACCAAAGCCGAACAAAACTATAGTCAGCTCGATCGAGAAGCATTGGCAATAATTTTTGGTGTTGACAAATTTTTCAATTATCTACATGGGAGAGAATTTACCCTCATAACAGACAATCGTCCACTGTCTCGAATTTTTCACCAACATGCAAAAACTCCAGCGATGACGTCATCAAGGTTACTTCGATACGCTTCATTTCTTCAAAATTTTAATTACAAAGTAGTGCATCGCAGAGGTGAACACAATACCAACGCGGATTGTCTGTCGAGAGCACCAATCGAAAGTTCATCAAAATTCAACCACTTTTTGGATGAAGAAGTGAAGAACATCCAAGATCAAACTATCAATCAAATTTCTTCTACTACGGTGACAGCCGCAACCATAGCAAAAGAAACGGATCGAGACCCTGAACTTTTACAGTTGAAGAAGAACCTCCTGAGCGGAAAGAATGTGGATCCAAGTTATTCACTGCAAGATGGAATTGTATTCCGGGGCGATCGTGTTGTAATACCTCTCAATCTTCGTTCAATTATTCTCAGCGAACTTCACCATACGCATGCTGGCATAGTCAAAATGAAACAGTTGGCCAGAAGGTTTTGCTTTTGGAAAGGCATAGATGCCGAAATTGAAAATTTGGTGAAATCTTGCCCAAATTGCGCAATAGTGAAGAAGAATCCAGCCAAAGTAATCACACATCAATGGGAAGAACCAGGTGAGAATTTTCAAAGGGTGCACATTGATTATGCTGGCCCTTTTCAAAATCATTACTTTTTTGTATTGGTGGATGCTAAGTCAAAATGGCCGGAAGTAAGAGTGATTAGAGAAGCTCCAACCACTGAAAAAACTATAATTCTTTTACAAAATATTTTCGCCACTCATGGTTTACCCCAAATTTTGGTTTCGGATAACGCCACAATATTTTCAAGTAAAATATTCAAAGATTTTTGTAGCCGGAATGGTATTATCCAAAAATTCATTGCGCCTGGCCATCCGGCGACTAATGGACTTGCAGAAAGATACGTCCAAACGTTGAAATACAAACTGAAAGCGATGGAGAATGATAAAGCCACTATATTTGAAAAAGTTCAAGAAATTGTTTATCGTTACAGAGCAACACCTTTAGCAGATGGTAAGAGTCCAGCTTTATTATACCTTGGTAGAGAATTACGAATTAAATTAGACGCTATTCGTCCATGGAATAAATTAAAATCTTCTCCTTCACCTATTAAAGTGCGCCAATTAAGCCTGGGAGACAGGGTGCAAGTACGGTGGTACGATAAAAATAAACCTTCATGGAAATTTGGAAGTGTAAAGGCAAAGTTTGGAAATCTTCATTACCAAATAAAACTCGACAATGGATATGAGCTCAAACGCCACATCAACCAAATTTACAAATCCAACGTGGAAAAGCCAACTAAAACCGTAACGTTTGACTTGCCGCCTAAACCAAAGCCTGTTGTTGAGGAAGTCCGAATTGAATGTCGTGTGACAAATCCTGCCAATGTTCCACTTACACCAGCTACAAGTTCACAGCAACAAACACGTGGAGTATCCACACCACTAAGAAGATCGAGCCGCATAAGAAGGCCTCCAGCTCATTTTTCAGACCACATCCGTTTTTAGCCTGGGAGACTATAGTGTCGTTAATGGACATGGTAACCTTGTTATTCTATGTAATAGTATCTCGTATCTGTTACTAACAGAACCCGTATTTACACTCGTTACTTTTTATTCTCTCACTATAATGTAATCTTTTATCATGGAATATTCATTCGTATCCAATACTTCAATTGTACAACATCTTTCCATTGTAACCATTATTGAATAAATAATTAATATTATTGTTAATCTTATTTAACGCGTGTTATATTCAATTTCAATACACAACAAAAGCTTAATAAAATTACAAGTCATTAAACAGCAACTTTTTTTATATTTAAATATTTTTTTGTTTTCGTTTTCTTTTTCTTTTTTTTTTCAAATAGATTGCTAACGAAAACTACACAACCTGCTCATGTTCTAGCCATTTGTATTCCATCATTAGTATTGTTTACAATTTGGCCTGAATTAATATATGGTACTTCCAAGCAAACAGAAAATGTCACAAAATCGTCGACATATGAACAACATTCAACGCCCAAAGTAAACTATACATTGGCAATGATTGCTTATCTAGGAGCATTTGCTATGCATTTTGGCTCTCAAATATGGATGACATTTGTCTCAGGTAACGATTACAATTATCCTTTAAAATATTATTACCAATAAATGTGGGAAAATCAATTTTTTTATTTCGTATGATGATCTTCCGCCAACAACTGATCTCTTATCTTTGAAAGCATATAGAATTGAAAAACCCCTGCTTCTGTTCGAACAGCAAAGTGCAGGTTTACAAATGCATACGAATGCAATATTGAAGCATAGCAACAAGAACACATATAATGCCCTTCATATTTTGTTAAACAAAATAGAAACTGGCACATATTAGTTTTTAATTAAGAAAGTTTGAAACATTATTATAAAATATTATTACCAACAAATATGTGGAGATTGTCGATCATATAAGATTTTTATTCGATCATATTTCTATAGAAGCATATAATAATTGGAAACCGCCGCAAAGTGCAGGTGTACATATTCATACAATTGCAATAGTGGAGCATAGCAACAAGAAATATGATTACATAAGGATTATGAGTCATATATTTTGTTGAAATGTTTTGATTGTTAACAAATAATAAATTAATATAAATAAATAAATAAATAACGAATGATTGAAACAATGTGATTCATTTTCATCAAAGCTTCTTCGATTGCATAGAGATTTTTATACAATTATTTTTCCATTCTCTCTAATTACACAATTCAAAAGATGGTTTTCTGACAAAATGCTTTTCCATCATTTGGTTATTTCATTTTATTTTTAATAAAATTCCGCTTTTTTCAAAAAAAAAAAAAATCTAGTGTAATAGCGGTTTCGATTGGGAAAAAGGTGCAACATTCTCGAAATTGATAGCAAAATATGAAGGACACTGTGATAGATTTTGGATCCTGTATCTCTCACAATATTAGGAATTAACAATAACTTTGGAATGACGCATTTGGTCGAAAATGCAATGAGGAAAAAAGTAGGGTAACACCAAGGCAACATATTTTTTGCGAATCGAAAACGCCATTAGTCTCTAAGGGGCATAATGGGAAAAATGATTCAAAAATTTATTCTGAACATTTTTTATTGAGTTCTAACCTAAAAAAGACGATCTACGAACTTGATAGATATATACTGTTAAGTTTCAATCTGATGAAATGTGCATTGAAGGAGGTGAAGGCAGTTGATCAACAAAAAATGGTTGAATAACCTAAATAGTTTTTAGATACGATAAATTGGGATTGAATTAGAAAGATATCAACTGAGAGACTATGGTTCCCACTCTCAAGAGTGGAAAAAGACAACATTAGCATTTTAGTATTTATTATTCATAAACTGTCAAATTTATAAATGCTTTAAGGCGAACTAAAATCTAAAATCAGTAGCGCTATTCGGGGACTAATTGACCTGGTATGAAGCTTTAAAGCACTCAGAAATGGCACTAGCTTTGCTGAGAGAGTACAGCTTCTAGATTTTTGTTTATTTCAATCAAACGAAGGCAATCGTGGTGCAATGCATTAGCATGTCTAACTTGCATACAAAGGGTCTTGGGTCAACCACAATTTCGACCAAACACCAACAAGTTTTTAAGCAGAGAAAAGTTTACCACGTTTATCATAATAGACTTCCAGTATAGCTAGACTTCCATCGAATTTTGTGGTTAATTCATCTCAGATTTGCTACAAATACTTTTAGCAAGTTTTTCTTTAACAAACTTCTTTGAGTGTATAACTTAAGCCAACTACCAATATGATTTTTATTACATTGTATTATTTGCCATAACTTTATTTATGATATTTATGTAGTTATCTTAATCAGAACAAAATTAATGATCTTTTAATTTCTTATTATCGTTTTAGGTCTATCGCTGTATTTTTCATTGCCTCGTCATATGTTTGGTCGCTGTCAAAAGATATTATTCCCCAAATACTTTGCTATAAATAGTGTTCTGAGTGTTACAATGCTTATAATCTTTGTGAAATATTTCTTTAATTCCTGGACTATACCACAATGTGTGCAACTGGGTGCCTTATCAGTTACAGGAACCATAGAAATGGTGGTACGACTTTATCTGGTGCCACCTCTACTCTATCTAATGAATGAAAAGTACAAAATTGAGGATACCATTGGCAGTGGAAGTGAAGTTGGAAGTCTTGTACAAGGCGATTTAATACAATGTCCACACTATCAACGCATACACAAAGCCTTTCGTCGTGTTCACATGACTGTAGCAATGGGTAACTTAATAACAATGGTGGCAAGCTGTTTACAGCTATATTACATAGCTAGCAAAATACAGATATCACTTTAGGCGATCTTAGTAACAAAACAAACGATATATAGATATTAACAATTATAATAGATTTACGAGGAAGACCTCCATGGAAGGCCTCCGATTATTTTTAATTGCATGTAAAGCGTACAAAATTATATCCGCCATATATACAACCTAAACCAACATATCAACAATCATATGCCAAAAATATATGTAATCTACATTTCTAGACATTTTATATATTTTTCTTAAATTCCATAATATCACAAAAGTTAGCCCAGATGATTTAGTTAGTCAGTATGTAATCCTGATTAATGTCTTATGAAGATTATGTCTGCTGTTATAGTTGTAATTAGTCAAATTTTATATTCAATTCAATTCATCTAAAAACATTTTGCCATTTTCATTACTAACCTATTTAAGAGCATTTGAAATTACATCAAACCTAATAGAATAAGTTATAAATAATATTATTTGTGTTCCTATCATCCTGATAGATAGAAAGTATTATTCTAAGCGGTACGAAATTACGACAACACTTTCAACCACAAAATCCGAACACTCATATGCATTATTGTATTATTTATTAAATACGATTTATTAAGTACGACTACGCACTGGAAGATCTGTGATACATTATCTCTCACTCTCATTCTCTCTCTCTTGATTTATTCAGAATTTAATATCAATGTACTACAATCCTCTGTTATTTAACGATGCTCGAATTTGTCATGAATACATGATACACAGAGACATTTAAAGTGTATAATTAATACATACATACATAAATTGATACAGGTATAATTTTAATTCGAATTTCGCCCATAACATAGGATTGTAAGAGTCTCTATAAACATAAGGCAGCTATTTGAAGAAGTCTGTTCAACCAATTAAAAGAAATAAACAAATTGTAATAATGGTAAGACCGCTTATAAAAAATACATATATATTGCAATTCATAATATTTGTTTTATTTACTCCAATTGAACACTGTTCTACTCAATGTTTAGTTCAATGATAAGGGAAGAATTTTTGAAACACTCGCTCCATCCGGTTTAGTGTTCTGTAGGAAAAAAATTATGTCTTCAATCACGAAATTAACATAAGTGATCCAATTAATTTTTAAATGTAAAAAATTTTGCAACCTTCTGTCAGATGGAGCGTTTGCTCGCTCTGAACAATATCAGAATAGCGTCTGACGCTGTTTAATCGCTAGATAATAGAACTGTGCTATGATGAATTATTGGACAGGCTACCAATCCAATAAGAAAATTAAAGCGGCTAACAACTCCTCGATTTGCCATGATTTAATTGATATACATACTGCCCCAACATCCACTACTTTCTTCTGATTTGGTCCCGTTATAGATATCAGCGCCTCCCGGAGGTCTATTATACTTAAGAAAATTTATTTTTATTGCCGGACCAAGAGTACCGAATTAACAAGAATATATATACTTTATATAGTCGGAAATCGATATTTCGATGTGTTACAAACGGAATGACAAACTTATTATACCCCCGTCACCATTCTATGGTGGTGGGTATAAAAAGAGACTGTGTTGAACAAATTTTTGAAACACACTCTCCATCCGGTTTAGTGTTCTGTAGGAATTAAATCTTTTGAACACAGAAAAAATTGTGTCTTCAATCACGAAAGGAGGTCTATTATACTTAAGAAAATGTATTTTTCGGACAGATTAGAAAATTGCCGGACCAAGAGTACCGAATTAAAAAGAGACTGTGTTGAACAAATTTTTGAAACACACGCTCCATCCGGTTTAGTGTTCTGTAGGAATTAAATCTTTTGAACACAGAAAAAATTGTGTCTTCAATCACGAAATTAAGTGATCCAATTAATTTTTAAATGTACAAAATGTTGCAACCTTCTGTCAGGTGGAGCGTTTGCTCACTCTGAACAATATCAGAATAGCGTCTGACGCTGTTTAATCGCCAGATTATAGAACGGTGCTATGCTGAATTATTGGACAGGCTAACACCTCCTCGACTTGCCATGATTTAATTGATATACATACTGCTCCAACATCCACTACTTTCTTCTGATTTGGTCCCGTTATAAATATCAGTCGCCTCCCGGAGGTCTATTATACTTAAGAAAATGTATTTTTCAGACGGATTAGAAAATTGCTGGACCAAGAGTACCGAATTAAAAAGAGACTGTGTTGAACAATTAACCACCACTATTACGAAATATTTATTCTTTTTATTTAGGCTAAGTACCATCCACGTAAAATTCACATCCAATTTCTATGCATTAAGTAAATGATTGGAAATGTTATGACTTGTTGTAGAATGTCAGCAATATCCAACGTGCGTGCAATATAAGAGCACTACAATTGAATGAATTGTTCTCCTTTGCTACGGCAAAAGAGTTTTTGTTTAAATTTATATATAATTTGACTGATTGTTTGGTAAACGCTCAACGAAACCTCTGTGAATGGGGATGGGTTCTAACTGGCTTAATTTTGGCGATTTGTTAAACCCAGTAAAGTCATCCTTATTTTATGTACACTAACGTCACCACTGACTACGGCCTATTTCAAGGCGCTATACATTTAAAGCAAAAATAAGAACCAACATTTAGTTTAGCTCATTTTTAATAATTATTAAACAAAAATTCATAAAATATTTAAATTAGTATAAATTAAATTTGTCATTTACCAATCGACCAAAATACACTTTCGAAGGAAAATAAAATTAAGCGTCGTCATTTTGACCAAGGATAATTTTCTAGGGTTAAAGTCTAAACAATAAGTGGTGTTAAATTATTTTTCTAAATTTCAGTCCTTTTTAACCTTTTTCCTTGTTTGAATACTCCATAAACTTTTTAAAATATCAAAACCAAAATAATTATACAGTAGTACAATAGTAAATAAAGTAATGAAGGTATATTGCTTACCGCGTCTATTTCCCGTTCAAAACGCACTGGCCGCAGTCTACATAATGCAATTATCAGGTATATTGTGTTAATTCCAAAGAACAGAGATGACCACAGTACTATGTCTTGGGCGCAATCGATTAAATAGCCATACATGGCTAGTAGAACAGCCGCCACGACTAGCATTGAACGCAGCCAAAGAATTCCAAAAGGCCGATGTGGAGCTAAAAAAGCCAAAAGCAAAAAGGCATTTCCCAATTGAAAATACATATGGTGGGGTCTTTGCCATATTAGGCACTGTTCAATTGACCAATCGCCTGGATTTGCGGATAGTATTGTGGCATTACTGTCCCAGGAAATTGCACCTCCGTTTGTTACCATGAGACCGCCATTTCCACTGCCACCACCATTCGTTCCAGTAGCAGCATTCATTGTTGGGGGTAAAAATATTGAAACGGCCGAGGGGACGCCATCCATCACAGCATTTCCATCACTGGCGCCAATACTATTACTAGCCGCCGTACTAGAAGGTAAACTATTTACTCCTAAACTGGAATTTGTCGACTCAACTAATCCCAATGCAAGGGCGCCAATAAGCAGCATTGCAGTTATACGAGATTCAATCGTATTTAAGGCTTGACGACTATTGTACCAATATCCGATTCTGGACAATTTGTTACTAGGTTTTTTGAATTTTGGTGTTTTTAACTATGAGGTTCGCAATACTGACAACTGCGAATCTGTTGATCTCCTCTTCGTATACAATATTACTACTAAAGACAAATAATTCATGCTTATCGAGCATAATTGTTTATTGCACTCGGCATTCATGTGACTGTAATGAAATAAACGATACATTTATTCAATTTATAATTCAAGAAGCTAATAAGTTACTTAGTAATTAAGATTACGATAACAAAAAAATTATTCTTAATTATTTGATTACTTTTTTTTCAAATTAACTTCTTAAACAAATTCAATTTATTTAATTCAAACCATACAATGTGAAAATTATACAAAGAAGAAAAAAAAACGAATTTTAGGAAAATATATGAAACTCATAGTCTTGAAATGCGGGCTATTTTACACAAGCATATGCACTGTATATTTGTCATTATATATCGCCTTTATGAGTCATAACAATCATTAGTTGGAAAGGGAGGAAATCTTTTAAAATAAAAGATATCCAATGCTTATATTTCAATCAATTCGAAGTCGACCTATTATCTTTTTTATTAAAAGTAACCAACATAGAAAACCGATTTGTTAAGTTGAAAAAATTTGGAAAAAAATTTTTGTAGTTAAATTTTATTTTGTACTGAATGGAAAAAATCTATACACAAACTTCAATATCATTTTCAAAACTACTACTTCATACAATAAAATATACAACAGCACATAACACTTCCAAATGGTACTTCAACACTTTCCCTTGTTATGTGATAGGTTAGGTTATATGGCAGCCCGATGTATCAGGCTCACTTAGACTATTCAGTCCATTGGGATACCACAGTGGTGAACTTCTCTCTTATCACTGAGTGCTGCCCGATTCCATGTTAAGCTCAATGACAAGGGACCTCCTTTTTATAGCCGAGTCCGAACGGCGTTCCACATTCCAGTGAAACCACTTAGAGAAGCTTTGAAACCCTCAGAAATGTCACCAGCATTACTGAGGTGGGATAATCCACCGCTGAAAAACTTTTTGGTGTTCGGTCGTAGCAAGAATCGAACCCACGACCTCGCGTATGCAAGGCGGACATGCTAACCATTGCACCACGGTGGCTTGTTATGTGATGTTAGAGGTTTGTACTCCAAGTTAAGAACAAAGCTCTGCCAATCTAGTTTGTTGCAAAGGCTACGTCATCAAATCAGATAATTGCTTTTCCGTAGATATCTGTTGAACTTTCAGTTTCTTTTGAGAGACTTTTTCGCGAATAAAGAAATGCTTCAAACTGATATGCTTTGTTCTCTTACGATATTCTGGATTTTGTGCTAGTTTAACAGCAGCTGAATTATCTATATACAAATTCGGAACATCATTTAAACGCTTTAGTTCTGTATATAAACGTTTGAGCCAAATAACTTCCTTAGCAGCTTCAGAGGCAGCAACTATCTCGGCTTCAGTTGTGGAAGTTGAACCATTGCTTGTCGTTGGCTTTTCCAAGATACCACAACGTTACCATACATAGTTACAACTCCTATTGTGGATCTTCCAGTTTGAGACATCGTCCAAAATCCGCATCACTAAAGCATTGTAATTCTCCTTTTATTTGCCTTTTGTATTGAATGCAGTAGCTTGAAGTGCCAGAAATATATCGAAAAACTCTTTTTATGCGAGTTATATCTTCCTTTGATGGTTTTTCTAAACATCTTGAGAGGAAGCCAACACAGTACGCCAAATCTGGCCTTGTTCCCAACATTAGGTACATAAGGGCTCCAACAGTAAAGGGTAAATCGGTGAAATCGTTTATTTAAAAAATCAAATTAAATTTCTTTTTCAAGTTCAATTAGTATAAAATTCAGGAAAAATATTCAGTTAGGCTTTCGCTTTTCCAAATCCGAATTGCCGGGCCTCACGCTTGACACCTGCCATCAGATTTTGTACAGCCACCTTGTCCACCTTCTTCGCCGCAGAAAGCCAGTTTGCCTTGAACTGCTGCTCGTCCTTAGCAGCTTTTTTGGTCTTCTTTAGGTTCCGCTTGACAATAGCCCAGTATTTCTCAATTGGGCGGAGCTCTGGCGTGTTGGGAGGGTTCTTGTCTTTGGGAACCACCTGCACGTTGTTGGCGGCGTACCACTCCATGGCCTTTTTACCGTAATGGCAAGATGCCAAATCCGGCCAAAACAGTACGGAACAACCGTGTTTCTTCAGGAAAGGCAGCAGACGTTTATTCAAACACTCTTTCACGTAAATTTCTTGGTTGACAGTCCCGGAAGCTATGAAAATGCTGCTTTTCAAGCCACAGGTACAGATGGCTTGCCAAACCAGATATTTCTTTGCGAACTTTGACAGTTTTATGTGCTTGAAAATATCTGTTGCCTTTCCCATTCCTTTTGCCGTATAAAACTCCTGTCCCGGAAGCTGCATGTAGTCGGCTTTGACGTAGGTTTCGTTGAAAGGGTTACAATACAGCTGCAATGCTGTTAACTATGACGGAGTATGTCAGGGAGAGGCTGAATGCTGGCGATGATTGTGTTATGGTGTCCTTGGATTTGTCAAAGGCTTTTGACCGTCTGAATCATTCAATGTTAGTAAGGAAGCTGCATACGAAATATGGTTTTACGTCATCTGCATGTAAGATGGTTTGGTCATACTTAGTAAAAAGGTCTCAGTTTGTGCGTATGGGTGACCGTGATTCATATGTGGCAGATCTGTCTTGTGGTGTGCCCCAGGGCTCTGTGTTGGGACCACTGTTTTTCATAATGTTTGTTGATGACTGTGTGGATTGCCTAGATTTGAACGTGGTCAGACCCTACTTATATGCAGATGACGTTCAGCTGATCTTTACTGGCTTTAGGGGAATTTCACTTGTTCTTGAGTCAGGGATTAATGATAATTTGCGGTCTCTTTCTGAGTGGTTGACGGACAATGGCTTTGTTCCCAATCCGGACAAGACTAAGGCGGTTATGTTCCGTACCGGTCATCGTTTGTTTTCATATCCGAGGATTCATATGTGTGGTACTAATATTGAATTCGTTGACAGTACTAAGTGCCTAGGGGTGATGATTGTTTGAACTTTAGTCACCATATTGATTATGTTTCTTCCAGGGTCACATTGGGACTTAGGAAATTGTACTGTTGTGGACTGAATTTGCCTCTTCCGGTGAGACATATGATGGGTTTTGCGTTCCTAATGACTCAGGTGAACTACTGCCTTGAATTGGTATCATGCACTCAACACTATAATAGAGACAGGATCAGGCTTATCGTCAATAGAATAGTGCGTTTTGTATAAGGTCTTCGTAGGTTTGATCATGTCAGTGACTATGTTAGAGAATTCCTTGGATGTAATTTTGAACAATATGTTTCATTGCGTAAACTGATTTTTTTCTATAAGGCTATTCAGAGATCGTCACCCGCAGATTTACTCTCGAAATTTATTTTCTCCCATTCTGTTAGGAACCCACAGATTAACATACCTCAGATTTCCTGTTCTACATTCGAGAGATCGTACATAGTGTCCGTTGCTAGAATTTGGAATTCTCTCCCGTTAACACTGAGGTGCTTCAACTTTACTGTTTACCAATTTAAGCAATTCCTGTTACAGAGGTTTTTGAATGAATGATTTATATAATAAATTAATTAATAAAAATGTCTGTCATTGCCAATGGTAGTTATCCTTATTTTCTGGAATAAGTATTGGTGGATATTATTTGAACCTTTAGCCATATTTTTATTTTTATTATTTGCTTTATTTTTGCTTATTTGGTTTGCACTTATATATTCTACACTTTTTCTAAAAATTCATTCATATTGTTATTTAATTAAATGATAAATTTACTTTAGATTTTATATAATTAATTAGTTATAGAGGCAATGCGCTATTATTGGCCTTTCTGGCTTATTGTATTGTCGTAAATAAAATAAAAAAATAAATAAATATTTGCGGCATCTCGGAGAGAGAGGTTAGGGTTTCGCTTGAAACTACCGGCAACTCTCTTTGTCGTCTCAGCGGCTTCCGGTTTTCGATTTCCCCCCGTTCCAGACTTCCTGGCTGTCGACAAACGTCCCCCAAACATTTGAATTACATTTGTAACGGTTGATTTGGCAACTTTTAGCGATTTTGCCAGCTTTGCGTGCGAGTAGCTCGGATTTTCGCGATGCGCGAGCAAAATTTTGATACGCTACTCTTCTTGCTTGGACGGCATTTTGACAACTGAAGAGTGAATTCCAAAAATCAAAATAGGAGCAACATTCTACACACACACCTTCAAAATGAGGGGTGTTCAGGTTTTTTTAAATGCAAAATTGAAAGAAATACGTCAAGTTTATATTGACCAAATTTTGACCGTATCACCCTTTATATACGCGCTACAAGGTGTTGTTCTCTTATTCACTTATAAGAATTTTTATAACCCATTAAAAATCGAAAAGTCGTCCTTTGCCAAAGTCCAAAGTGGGTCTATTAAAGTTTTGAAAAAGTCAAAGAGTCGTTTTGCTTTTAATTTTGCAATTCGAAATAATTCTGAACATCAGGTTAGGTAAAGATAAATTACGGAAAGGAGATAAATCGAAGCTGCAAAACTATTTGGTGTTCCACGGAAACTGACCACCCATGAACACTCGAGGACAAAAGATGCATGATAATCATTGCAACTAACGACGAAATAATAGTTGTTAGTTCTTTTAAGGCAAAATTTAATGTATTCTGATCTGGTCAGATCGTGACTTCGTTCTAAAAATATAAAATCCGATCAGCCCATTTTTACAATAGACAATGGAGTCAGTTGTTACTGTAAATGCATCACTAGGTCTAATCTATTTAAGTGTCGAAACATACCCTTTATAGGTCGACCGCGAAAGATATACGAAATGTTCGAAACTCATGGATCAAAACACACACCCAATAGTTCGACTATGAACGAATATGAGCCTATTAAAATAGGAAAGCTTTCAAATGTAAAGGTGGGCACTAAGTTCGAGTTTAGCCGCTAAAATAAAAAAATAAATCATAAAAACGTTTTTTGCTGCAAACTTTATAATAACTAGATGAGGAATAGTCCAAAGCTACTTTTCACAAAGTTAATATTCTTTAAATTGGGTTATTAAAAAATTGCGATTTTAGCGGATAAACTCGAACATAATACCCAAGGTGGGTATTATATATACGAAATATACGAAACTTTTATGCAGATCTCATTTTAAGTAGATTTTCATTGAAGGAAAAAACTCCTTCCTAAATCTATCTTTAATTTGTAAAGCAAAATTAAGGACGTAGGGCCATTGGCATGCAGCTGCTATCTTATTTTTTCAATGCATGGAAATACAAAATATCGGCGATTTTTTGTATATGTGAAACTATAAAACAATAAAATTCGTGTTAATTTTTTTAAAGCTCTTATGAGCTTGTTCTGCTATTAATGCAAACAATGCTGTACTGTCTCTACATATGCATGTAGGTGGTTCTTGCTTCATCAATGTCGACAAGAAGGCATTTTTGGTTAGAGGGTGAAGTCATCGCTTACACACCAACTACTACTACCATATAACACCATATTTGAACAAATATTGTTCCATTGAAAATTGAATAAATCTTTAAGGACCCCAATGTGAGGAATTTTTGAATACGATTACGACACAAAGTGTTAGGAACGAAAGCTGTGGTTTAAGAACAAGACCACTTCTTTTTATATATTTACGAAGATGCAGCAATCATGCCTCCAAATCTGGGTTATAAAATACAATAATTGTGTATATATTTTGTAAAATCAATTAGAATATAAGCTTAAATAAGAGGTTCACTTACTTTGATGGGATAAAAAGAAAGAGAAAGGAGTCATACGTCGTCGTAAACACAACAATTCCACGCATTTAAATTCGATTTTTCACCATCTCATTGTCATGGAGATGAACACACTCAGCACAGTATTTTTTTATTCATGAAATTTTAATATTTGGACCTTTCTCGTTTACCGAAGGTTCCAATCAAGGTTTATTGTATTTTTTGTGTGAAACATTAAATTTGTGCCTCTATCTCACTGTGCCCGTTGTCACTAAGAATGAAGATTTCCAATTAAAACTGAATTCGAAAACGCATTCATCTTCCTCTATTATAGTCGCATTTGTGTGTATTGGAGGCCCCGTGAATGGTAAAGTTTACATTTTGATTCATTTATTACACATATGTTTTGTTTATGCATTATTTACAAACAACAAAAAATACCACAAAGTTTCGTACCAAGTTCATTGAATAATGTAATTAATTTTGTTGAAATAATAAACAAATTCGAGGAGACGTTTCTTTTTATTTACCCACGAACGATAGAATTCGCGTGATTTAAGGAGAAAATAGGAAAATTACTACTACTATCGCCATTGTTGCCATACACATTTAAAGTTGGCCAATAAACACAGAACGTGTATATTTCAAATACAACACTAGGTTTGTTCGAGTATTTTTATATTAAAAACATGCCGGCGAGAGTACACTACAAAAACACTCATAGAAAAAAGTCTGCTAAAAACAGCAGTCGATGTCTGCTGTTATATTTTTGTACTTCAGGGCCTAATGAACAACAATTTATAAAATGTTTAGGTTATAAATTTTTCCCAAAGCAGATTTAAGAAACAAAAGTCGTTTTTGGTATTTTTGCACTGTAATATACTAACAAGCTCCTAAATACGATCTGCAAATATTTTGTTTGCTGTTAAGGCCGGTAATCTGTTCGGTTTTCTCGTTGAAACTCCATACAAAACCAAAAAATGCGAAAAACTAGCGAAATTTTTTCCATTTGTGATACTTTGTTTTTTTCGAGTTGAAAAACTGACGTAAATCGATCAGTCAGTATTTTTATAACATGGCGCCATTTGCAATGTGAATTAAGAAATAATGTATTTATTAAACTGATTTTTGTGAATTTATAATGCGAAAGTGTTTCGGATTATTATTTAAAAAAGTAATCTGATCGATTGATAAAACAAAGTATAACATGAAGTTGTATTTCCGTAATAAAATAACAACCAACATCTAGCCGCTCGCTACTATATTGTAGAACATAAATAATGTATAAAACATGAAATTTAAACACAAATGTTAACAAAATAAAAGCTTTATTTGGTGAATTATATTTTACAATCGTTTCATTTGTACTGGGGATCGGGATAATGAACACAAAACAAAATGTTAACAAAAGGAGCACAGCAATTGATGTTGCAAAACAAGCATTAGCACTGCAACCAATAGTATAGTACATGGGTACCAATGAATGGAATCACAATCCCACGGCGGCGGGTTCTACGCACCGGATTGACCCGATGGATACCAGCCATCGGCCAGCGGCTGCCACCTCAGTGTACGTGTTGTCTCGTCCATTTTTTCGTGTTGGAGAAGGTTCATCCCGGGGAGCCTTCTCCGCCTGCTTTTGGTCCGAGCCGGGATAGAGGAAAACCCCGGACCATGGTACTGTGCCGTCTGCCGAAATCGAATTCACCATCGCTCGGTTTCGGTGAGGTGTAACCGGTGCATGGAATGGGTGCACTTCCGGAATTGCTCCGGCCTAACATCGCTGCGGGAGTATAGTCAAACTGACTTCGTGGCAGGATGCTGTGCCAATGACAGCAGCAGTGGGTCATCTGATTATGTGACCCCACCGACTTCTCCCGCACAACAATATTCTCCGCCGCAGCATCTTACACCGAATATTGTTGTACCAGTTCCGGAGAGTGCATCATTTTTGCAATTTAATTGCAACGGGCTCCGTGGTAAGACTAGTGAGATCGTAGACTTTATGAATCGGAAAAGGATAAGGGTCGCGGCGATCCAGGAAACAAAGCTGAATCCCACCTGCAGCCTACGACATTGTGATGGGTACAATGTCCTACGGAAGGATCGCACAAGAAATGGAGGTGGTGGCCTGGCTTTCATATTACACCGTTCCGTGCAGTATACACCTATCACGCTTGCGCTAGACACTAATGACCCGTACATGGAATGTATGGGGGTAGCAGTTAAGTGTGGGGCTGCCGAGATAGAGCTATACAATGTGTACATACCGCCGGTTGGTAGCTGTGCTCCTGGTTATAGCCCAAACATTGAGTGGTTGTTGAGCGGGCATAACCGATTGGTTCTAGGAGATTTTAATACCCACCATGAACTTTGGCATTCTCTCCTGGGTAATGACCAGAGGGGCATAGCTTTGGCAGAGCAGATAGACGACTCCACATTTTGCACGGTGAACGAAGAGGCCCCCACGAGAATTATGGGTGACTGCAGCAGTTCGCCAGACTTATCGTTAGCATCGCCTGGTCTGATAAATGACGTCTCCTGGCAACCCGTCATTTCATTGGGTTCGGACCACCGCCCCATAATTCTCACCATCAACCGACCCTCCGATTTCATAACCTCTGAACGCCGGACGTTTATTAATCAAAAGAAAGCCAACTGGGAAGGCTTCAGAGAATACACCGATCGCCGCTTCAGTGAGCTCCCGTCCCCCTCACATGTTCATGTTGCCCAGAGGGAGTTCCGGGACATCATCAACGCAGCAGCCGCTCGCTTCATACCCGCTGGTCGAATTGCCCAGGTGAGGCCCAACTTCCCAGCCGAAGCGGCGGGACTCGCAGACGAGCGTGATGAACGCCGTCGTGCTAACCCTGCTGATCCTAGAATCAGAGAACTAAATCTAGAGATTAGTAAGATAGTCGACGAGCACAAGCGGAACACTTGGTTAGAGCACCTGAAGCAATGTAACTTAGGAACAGGAACTGGTAAATTGTGGTCAACAGTTAGAGCCCTCTCGAACCCCTCCACAAGGTATGATGGGATTTCAGTCACATTTGGCGACGTGACTGTGACTGATCCGAAGAGGTGCGCCAAATACTTCAACCGACAGTTTGTCGAGCATCCCGAGAGTGATAGAGCGAAAAGGAGAGCAACCCGTCGTGTACGTGGTCTCCGAGCCGATGACACACCACAATTTACTGCAGCCGAAGTTACCAATGTCATCAACAGCGCGAAACCATCTAAGGCGCTGGGCCCTGACGGAATTTCAATGCTAATGCTGAAGCATCTGGGAATACTGGGAGTTGAGTACCTGACCAGACTCCTCAATTTGTCTTTGGAATCACACATTATACCCGATGTCTGGAAAATGGGAAGGGTGATTCCACTACTGAAACCGGGCAAAGATTCGAACAAAGGTGAATCGTACAGACCGATATCCCTTCTTTCGCCAGTAGCCAAGACACTTGAGGCATTACTCCTCCCCAGCCTTGTGGAGAATTTTCCAGCTGCCCACCATCAACATGGATTCCGTAAGGTACATAGTACGACAACAGCCTTACATGCCATTTCGACACATATTAATAAGGGACTTAACCAGCCCAGGCCGTGTCACAGTACGGTCCTCGTGGCGCTTGACCTATCGAAAGCATTCGATACGGTCAACCATGCCACATTATTTGAGGACATCGAGAATACGTCCCTACCGGCAGGAGCGAAGCGTTGGGTGCTGAATTATATGTGTGGACGCCAGTCGTACGTGGAATTCAGGGACAGAAAGTCAAGACCGCGTAGAGTTAAACAGGGAGTTCCCCAAGGTGGGGTGATATCTCCGGCACTGTTTAACCTCTACATGTCCTCGATTCCACCCCCTCCTGACGGCGTCGAGATTGTATCATATGCGGATGACTGTACAATCTTGGCATCTGGGCCCAATGTTGATGACATTTGCGATCGGTTGAACGTCTACATAGCTAATATTACCAGTTATTTCACTGCGAGAAACTTGAGGATATCCCCCACCAAATCCTCAGCCACACTATTTACTACATGGACGGCAGAAGTGCGCAGGCAGTTGAATATCAGAGTCGATGGAGTAATAATTCCGACCACAAATTACATCAAGATTCTTGGGGTCACATTCGACAGCCTTTTTAGGTCATCTGCCCATGCCACTGCAATTTGTAATAAGCTCCGTGGTAGAAACAAGGTCCTCAAGTCACTAGCCGGCAGTACTTGGGGTGCGGACAAAGAAACCTTGCTAACTACTTCCCTGCCAGCATTTCAAAGTTCCATTTCAACCTCATCGTTACCACAGACTCGTAAATGTCACTTCAACCATCATGAAAACGTACATCAAAAAGTACATGCAAGTAATTTGCCATCCCTACTGTTAAAAAAGCCATTTTTTTTTGTGAAACGCCAAGCGCAACCATCTTGTTATATTTTAATTAAATAAAAACGAAAATAAAGTTCTGAAAACATAGATTATACGCTTAAAATTGTGAAAGGTATATTGGTGAACAATTTGGTGATTTTCCAAATGGAATAAAGTGATTGTTTTTCAGATATTTTACAGACACGCTGCCTCCATGGAATAAAAACTCTGGTTGATAGACGCAGCAACATGTAACTCGCTACTTGTAACTCAACATCATCATTAATGCCAAAAATTATGTTAAATGTAATGTGATAGTGGTATAAATGTTATATTTTTAAGTATTTGTAAATGTTTAATCAAATTAATAAATATCTAAACAAACGTGTTTTACTCGACCACAATGATTCTTTTACAACTATCTTAAAATGCACTTTTTCTGATTGTTTGGAGGGTCCCTTATTGGCGTCGTTCTAAATTGATCTATAAAGGCACCTAATAATTGCACTCATGCGAAACATTTTTGTAGTAACTTGGCGTGGTACAACTTCTCAATAGTGACGGCGCTTTTCCGACGAGTTTTTGATGTCGTATATGATTGTTTTCGACGTAGTGGGGATTCTCAAAAGAGTCCCCAAATTCAAAAAATGTTGGCAGGGTTATAAGGCAATTGGCCGGTCAGTGGTAAACTATGCAGCGCCAGTGTGGACACCGCAGACCAGTGATACGCAGTGGAATAATATACAAACCTGCCAGAACGCTGCTCTTAGAACTGCAACTGGGTGTCTCCGCAGCACACCCCTGGATCACCTTTATGTGGAGACAAAGATCATCCCTGTGCGAAGACACAACTACATGTTGTCAAAGCAGTATCTCCTGGGTTGTTATCGCAGTAATCATCCAAACCACCATCTTATGGATACACAACCACCACCCAGGAACGTTAGGGTTGATATACATAATCTAGAGCGCGAGATCCAGCGCTATAAAAGAGAGTCTCTAGATCAAGCAGCGTACCAGGCAGGTTTGAACAGGATTCATGAGGATACTGTAGCTGAAGCGATGAGAAGCTACAAGGTTAATCCTGTTCTTGGAGTCCGACCACCGCCCATAGCACCGGAGGAAAGAGACCTCCCACGGCAGACTAGGGTAGTTTTGGCCCAATTAAGATCAGGCAAGTGCAGCCGCCTCAATTCCTACTTATCGGTGATTGATAGCAGCGTAGTTGACGTTTGTCCAATTTGCAACCAAGGGCCACACGACACGCGTCATCTTTTCTCTTGCCCAGCCAAACCAACCCGACTTACCACCAGATCACTCTGGACACACCCCATCTTAGTCGCAGAGTTCCTTGATCTGCCAACAAGCTGATGTACCAAGCGTATAACATGAAATGGATGAGATCACAATAAACTGTTACAACAACAACAAGAATTAATTGCTATGTTCCAAAAAATAAAATGCAGCATTGTAAAATTAGATTTTTTAAAACCAAAGTTATTCTGCTGTCCCTACTAACAAATTTCCTTGGGTGAATCTTACAATATGTCGGATCGGTACGACATGTCGGCGATGACTAAATAATCGGTAAATGTGTTATCGATCCCATAAACATGCAGCAGTATCGATTATGCCTTCGGACTTAACTGATAATCTGCACAATATATGGGATATGTTCGACACGAGTACTGTCGTCCGGAATAACTGATAGTCTGTAATGCGCATAAAGCGCATGATAGTTAAAATATTTTTATATGTTTGGAAACAACAAATGTGTAAAAATCATTAAATTTTTGATATTTAATGATTTTTACACATATAATTTTTGTTGCTGATATGATAAACTTTATGAATTATCTTATATTATATTTAATATAACTGTAAATATTTTTTAAAACAATTTCATATATTATATTTAATATAACTGTAAATATTTTTTAAACCAATTTCATATATGAAAGCGAGTTGTGGTGAGAACATATTAACTGTAACTGAATAAAAGAAGTCATTGTGATTTAACACAGTTTAATTTTGTTGTGACAAAACTCCGTCTTCTTCTAGATTGTCTTTGGTATCAACAGCAGGTGGTAAACAAGCAAAACCAGCGGCAAAATGAATAAGGTCATAGAAATTATAGATTCAGACGAGGACAATGAAGCGATTTCTGCATCGACTTCTTCCAACAACATTGAATTCAGCGAAAGTCCCCAATCGCAAAGTCGCCGCCGTCCCAGAAAAAGTGCTCTTCAAGCCAAAGACGTTGAAGTTCAGTTTGGAGGTGTTGAACTTGTCGACGAAGATAACGGTAACAATACCAATACTATTGTTGGAAGCGATGGACAGAATGAGAGGAATACCATTTCTTCCCAAAGAGCTACACCAAAGATATTAGCTCCGAAAACAACAAATGCCGAAGCAATTCAAAAAGCATGCGAGGATTTTATTAGTCGGGAAGAGGTCTTGGAATGTATATCTAGTATCGCTCAAGAACGAGTTCGTATCAACCATTTGCTTGCAGCGTTTGGAATGCCGGAAATAAACTTTTCCTTATACAATTCGGAAGACATTTTGAAGATTCAATTCGAAGAACGTTTGAAACAATTCAAAATAATGCAGAATTTAAATTCTCAACGAGGACATACAAACGCAAACGAATAAGAAAAATTTGACCCAATAACTATAATTTCTTTATTTTTATATTCTTTTATTATTCTTTAAGTCAGCCCAAAATATAATATATTTCAAAGTTTTAGTTTAGTCAATTCCCCATGGAATCATTAAAGGTATCCTATTATTTTATGAACTGTTATTTTAATGAATTAAATAAATAATTTAAATGTAATCTGAAAAACATTAAAAACGTATTTTATTTAGCTGAAGGGATTTTGGAAGAATAAACTTAAGTTGATGAATGTTGCACAAGTGCCTTTTTGCCAAGACAAAATTGAAGCTGAAATTTCTTGATCTACAAATTAATAGAATCTATTTAATTTTTGTAATAAAATACAATCGACTCTTCATGATCTTAAAAACTATCTACTCATACAATCTTAATTATCGCCAATGCATTGTATAAGATAAGGTGTTAAATTCAGAAAAGTTGAAGGACTAATTTAATACATAAATGCTCAATAATACTATTCCATCTTCCACTGCATTTTAGGTATATCTGATGAAATATCGCCTTGATATCAGCCGCTAAAATCGCAATTTTTTCACGATTACTTTTCTTTAATAATCCATTTGAAAGAATATAATATTATGAAAAGTAGCTTTGGGCTATTCCCCAAAAAGTTATAATAAAATGTGTATCAAAAAGGTATAATTTTATACTTTTTTTACTGATTTATTTTTTATTTTAGCGGCTCTTCTATCCCCTCAAGAAGTTAAATCGTGAAGACGGTGTATCAAACTTTTACCGATAGAAACTTAATTTGATTTATCTCCTTATGAACCTAAAGGAGCCCCTAGATTCTCGATTTCAGATACATGGGATAAAATTGGACCAAAAATTTAAATCGGAACATGAGGCTATATGGAGGCTATACAATTTTTTAGCAGACACGGCAGAAAAATTTACTAAACGACTCACTGTTTGCTGGAATATAAAATATTGTCTGCTATTTTTCAAACTATTTTACGTATTTTAATTTTGCTGAAATTCCAATTTGAGGAATAGAAAACAGTCTGCTTAAACCAGATTCGGTGTTTTTTGTTATATTTTGTTTATTTTGTTACCCCAAGTATTATCGATAAACAAAAATTCCTGGAGTATAATATTCTGTGTATAACCAAATCTCGTTAATTTTCACAATATACAATTGAATTAGAATTAACATGTAAAAATATATAAATTTATGTTCGGCTCTATGGGAGTTGGCAGCTGCCTGTCCATTGTGATACCACAGTGGTGAACTTCTCTGTTATCACTGAGTGCTGCCCGATTCCATGCTAAGCTCAATGACAAGGGACCTCCTTTTTATAGCCGAGTCCAAATGGCGTTCCACATTGCAGTGAAACAACTTAGAGAAGCTTTAAAACATGTCATCAGCATTACTGAGGTGGGATAATCCACCGCTGAAAGACTTTTTGATGTTCGGTCGAAGCAGGAATCGAACCCACGACCTTGTGTATGCAAGACAGACATGCTAACCTTTGCACCACGGTGGCTCCATATATTTATAAAATAGTTTGCATATTTTATTTATAAAATTAAATAATTATAAATGTTTAGTTAGTAAAATAATTATTTGGAATAATTACATATATTTTTCTACTAATATTAATTTCATTAGAATTTTCAATTAAGATTCTGGACAAACCAACACCAAACAATTATCAAAATGTATGTACAAGCATTCAAAAAAAATCTTAACATATAACACGTGCTGGTGCTTAGAACTAGATGTGCATTATCCTAGACAATTATTTCCAATGGCATTAAGCACCAACCACTGTTGTTGCTATGCAAACAGGTGCGGTGTATGTATCCTTTTTGTTGCACACCTACAAAAACAAGAACTTTTGGTATCCATCACAATACACAATATGTACATAGAAAATATCCTTAAGGAAACCACCAACAACCAAAATAATAAGAAAACAAAGCTATTGTGCCAAAAGTCCAGAAAATTAGAAAATCAATTAGTTCTCATTGTCGTAGCAATCACATAACAATTCATATATTTTTTCTATATTTCTATTTGACATAATACGTGTAAATATATCAAAATAATAAAAAAAATATTCGAATTTAGTACCTCAAACCGGGAAAGGAAACAACACGGAGGAGATATTAGTTCCTTAATAATCAGGACGAATTTTTTTTCGAAATGCCGGTTGTGTATAGCAGCTCCACCAGTTAGAATCATATCATACCGTACGACAAAAACAAGGATATCTGCGGATTGTGTTCGAAAATTCATCTGTCGTACATGAGAAAAATCCTAATATTTGATCTCATTGCAAACTATATTGCAATTGTAGCTTTAAATAGCACACCGATTGCACTTGATATTTGTGACAGGTATGTAACAGAACTAGGTTGCACATATCCATTTCCATTGTATCGATTAAACAAATTGTCTTCTCCTACACTTGTAATCTGATGATATTGCATGCATAGCGCGGTATCATTTTAAATACGGTCATTTGGTGCTGAATCTCTTAAAGGAAATATACAGAAATTTATCATAGATACGTCTTTGGAGATTTGCTCGAACCGCAGCCAACACTAACACCACCATGACAACGAAATCAAAACAGGATAAACATAAAATGTCTGAGATTGATGAAAATATATCAAAAATTTTTGATATTAAAAAGGTAAACATGACGAATTTATCCAAAATCCAAAATTTGGCCGTTTAAATTTCGAATTCGATTTCAATAATAGCGTCTGGGTAAAGGAGCTTATGGTATTGTGTGGAAGGCATTGGACAAGCGTAATAATGAAACAGTGGCTGTAAAGAAAATATTCGATGCATTTCGAGATGAAACAGATGCTCAACGTACCTTCCGCGAAATTGTTTTCCTAAAAGCATTTCGCCATCACCCCAATATTGTAAGGCTACACAACGTTTACAAGTAAGCGATGCAACTATAGAATAGGAAATCTATATTATATGAACACACTTTGACTATCTATTTTAAGAGCTTCTAATAATTTGGACATATACCTGATATTTGAATACATGGAAAGTGATTTACACAATATCATTAAGAAAGGAACCATTTTGAAGGATATACACAAACGTTATGTTATGTATCAATTAATAAATGCCATTAAATATATTCACTCGGGCAATGTTATACACAGAGATTTGAAACCCAGTAATGTCCTAATCGACAGTAAATGCAGGTCGGTCAATTTTGAGATAATTATTGGTAGAGCCTAACATTGACCCCCCTTTTGTGTGTTTCCAGATGCAAACTTGCTGATTTTGGTTTAGCGCGTTCGGTTTCGCAATGGCCAATGCGTAGCGACTCGAATGATATGAGTTGTGGTGATGCACCGCAGGAACCTCTTTTAACCGATTATGTTGCAACTAGATGGTATCGGGCTCCAGAAATTTTAGTGGCAAGTAAAAGGTAACTACATTAGAATATCTACTAACTAAAGGTGAGTACCAAGTTTGTATCTCACAGGCGAAAATGAAAATTAAATGTGCCGAATTAATATTTTTCCCAAATTAATATTTTTTATTGATTTCACTCAATTACATTTATGATCGATTATAGAAAAGATTACTGTCTTCTGTTTTTCAGCAGCAAACAATCTGGTATGTTGGAACAGCAGACATACTGATGAAAAGTCTGCTGATCCGAAGAAAATTTTAAATTCACTTCAATCTATCTGATAAGAGAATTACTTCAAAACCCAGAAAAAAAGTTAATCTATTTCAGCTAAGTCAGTTTGCTATTTCAGCAGAAATGTTTGTCAAAAACACGATTGCTTTTTCAACAATATTTTTGACTACTTCAGTAAAGAGCCACCGTGGTGCAATTGTTAGCAGGTCGTGGGTTCGATTCCTGCTTCGACCGAACACCAAAAAATTTTTCTGCGGTGGATTATCCCACCTCAGTAATGCTGGTGACATTTCTGAGAGCCTCAAAACTTCTCTAAGTGGTTTCACTGCAATGTGGAACGCCGTACGGACTCGGCTATAAAAAGGAGGTCCCTTGTCATTGAGCTTAACATGGAATCAGGCAACACTCAGTGATAAGAGAGAAGTTCAGCAATGTGGTATCACAATTGACTGAATAGCCTAAGTGAGTCTGATACATCGGGTTGCCACCTAACCTAACCTAACCTAAAGAAAAATGTTTGCTGTTACATATCTGTTGCTCTTTAAGCACAAAAATTTAAAATAGTTAATGCTATTATTAGCAGAGTTTTTGTTCTATACAATAATAATTAATATACATAATTATTAAGTTTACTTTGAAAGAGATTTTTTTATTATTATTAATATCTTTATTTGTAATTTAAAACCTTAAAAACCAATTGAGGCAAATTACAATATATCACAACTTTTTGTAGGTATACCAAAGGCATTGATATGTGGAGCTTGGGATGTATTTTAGGAGAAATGATTCGTGGCAAACCATTGTTCCAAGGAAGTAGTACAGTAAATCAGGTAAGTACACAATTCAAAATGCTGCACGGAAAAACATTTAATGATTTCTTACAGATTGAAAAAATTGTTTCCACTCTACCGGATATAACAGAAGAAGACATTAGGTCTGTGGGCGCTGGTTTTGGATCGGTATTATTGAAAAAACAAATATCTAAGGAAAAGTAAAATATGATCATAACTCATTTTAAAATACCTTTTTAATATATATCATATATTTTAGAAAAATTGGTTTCTCCGACTTATTAAACGACGCCTCAAAAGATGCCTTAGATTTGGTTAAATCCTTATTAGTATTGGATCCTTTGGGTAGATTGACTGCCAAGCAAGCCTTGAATCATCCCTATGTAGAAAAGTGAGTTAAGAAATTGTTAAACAAAGTAATTTAAGACATTAGAATATGATATTTTTTTATTAGTTTTACGTTTCTTAGGACCGGTTTGTCAATGTCTTGTTATCAAGGCCGGTATACACCGCCAGCCAAAATTTCCGCTACCCATAAAAAATGCATTGCTATATATTTGATAACGAAAATTGCCTGAGGCATTATTAGGGCTGTTTTCTTTTAGCACTGGATACCCTTAGCCGTGAAGGACTAAAATAAAACAGAGTACTCGTTTATCCAGGACATCTCCAAAAATATGCAACACTGTCATTAGCTTTTTAAAAACAATCACAGAAAAGAAGTGAAATCTTGCATTTTTAATGTATGAAATGCTCCAATTAGTGATAAATATCATAGATAACCTAACTAATAGATGACCCGTCGCTCTCCGATCAGAAAATGTTGAAGAAGCCCAAATGAATTTTCTGACATTTCGTTTTGTGTTTTTCGTAAGGAGAAAATTTGCTCAAAATTATATTTTGTATTTTCGTGGTTTTCGTCGCAATTTTTGTTCAAATATGAACTTTTGAATATTTAATTTGATTATATAGATGATTTATTCAAAAATGTTCAAATTGTGGATAAAATAGGAAAATTGTAAAAACTAATCTAAGAGAGAATTTGTGATTCCCCTTATTTTCTTCGGTTATTCCTCATTTCGGGAACTGTCAGACTGCGTTTGACACCGATGGGTCATCTATTACATAGTTATCTATGAAAAATATTTACTACTGCGATTATTTATGACATTGTACCAGTTTGAATTTCATCTTTTCGATAAATTAGTCACAATAAATTGCTATTGCGAATCGAAGAATCGTCACTTTATAAAGTGAACCAGTGCAACGATGTTCTGGTTAGCCCATACAAATATTGCATCCAGTTCTAAAAGAAAAGTCCTATTATCACTTGTTTACATTTTGCTCTCATACGAAATACATTGCAAAGCTGTGTTATTGGCACGAAAATGTTACTAACCGGATGTCTATCCGCCGGTTAAGTATAAATCGAAAGATGAGATTAATATCACGTAATAATCTAGCTAGAATCATATTAAGACAAAGAACATCATTAGCGTAGCTAGACAATTTTCCTAGGGGGGGCTATAGCCCCCCTAGCTAAAAATTTATATTTCATTTATTTATATTTCAATTAATGTTTTATTTCATAAAAATTAACAAAAAAATAGACATCAAAATAACTCGAAAATTAATTTATAATAAAGCAACTAAAAGTAGTTGCACACATTTCCCAGCAAAAAAATTTGGAAGTTCTTCCAAAGGCACAACTTTAAAAGCACTTCCAGAAAATGTACTCCCAATGATGTTCTTTATTTTAACTACTCAGCAAGTTCTTTAAATTAAATTTTTTATAACTAACTTTTTTGTTTCAAATACCTTAAAAACGAAGTAAGAATTCATAAAAAGGTACAAATAATTTAAATTTTGTCGAAAAAAATTCTAAATCCAATCTGAAAAACTTGTGAATTTTTGAAAATATTTGAGGTCAAACGTTTTCGACAAGCATTAGAATTCATTAAAAATTATAAAAATTATTTATTTGACAAAATATAACAGAATTTTTTAATTTACATTCAAAACATTGAATTCGGATCACACCTAAAGAAGTGATGCAAATTCAGTGCAACGGCTGTTGAAATGGAGGACTTCCGTCCTATGACAAGCCCATGTTAAGTTCATCGCTTCTTCGCCAATTTTGCACCACTTCCGGATCCAAAAAGATCATTTTCATTACTTTTTGGCGACGCTTGTTTGGCTGGGCTTGTTTATTTTTTATAAAAATGGAAAATCGTAAATAGGTTTTCAAATTCTGGGGGGGCTAAAATTTTTCTGGGGGGGTCTAAGCCCCCTCCCCAGAGGCCTTCCTACGCTTTTGAAGAACATACATATATTAAGTTCGAAAACAGATACCTCGTTTCTATAAATTTCGAAATTGAGTATTGACTTTCGAGATTGCTAAAATGATAGTGCAATTGACTTGTCGACCTTTGATGTTGGTAAAAATCTACTAATCTACTTTTTTTTAGAACTCATCTTCTTAAACTTTGGCATATTTCTTTGTTCATTTGGTTTAGGATACCACACAGACACAGTTTTTAAATTAGGCCATTTATTAAAAGATCGTAGTAAAATTAAATTATTATGAAAAGGAGAGGTGGTATCATTGATATTATATTTTTATATTTATAATACTATAGAAAACGACGTTGTTGGATTTGCCAAATATTTTATATAAACCCAGCGAAGTCCTATTTTAAAATAGGATTTTACATCTATTCCAATTCATGTGTGGATATTGCTAACTTTATGAGTCATATGTCATAAATCTCAAATATTTATTATTATTATTATTATTATTTTATTTATTCATTCACACACTACAAGATATACAAAGATCTTTTAAATTACTGTATGTGATTAATGTTGGTAAGATAGTAAATGTAATCTGCGAGTTAATTTATAAATTATAATTAATTAATAAATTAACAATTAACATAGATAATTTTCAAAATTTTTAAAACAAGCAACAAAATTCTAACAATAACGAAGGAAATTTTAATAATTCACTCTTATGTAGGTTTCGCAATTCAATACCAGAAATTGAACTTAACGTTGATATCTTGCCTCCATTTCGAGATGATGTTCGTCTTAGTGTGCCCGAATATAGATCAAAATTATACGAAATTGTGCAAGTATCCTCTTCAGAGAAGAAACAAATTGAACTCACCTCCAAGCTAGGAGATACTGTATTTAAACAGCGGTAAGTAATATTTTCATTTGAATTTTCTTCATTTTTCATTTTTTTTTATCTTACAACAGTATCGAAAATAAACCGCAAGTAAATACACAAGAAAAGTCTGAAGGAAAAAAGCTAGCAAAAGTAAAACACAATAGTAGAAAAATGGAAACTGAAGAAAAATATAAATTAAATGACAAAGAAACTGAGAAAAAAGATGACTCCAACAACAACTTTTCCAAAAAGAGTCTTACAAAAATAGTTTCCACTCCTAATACGCCCGTAGTCAAGCGTAAACAAGGTAAACTAGGCAATAACTTAGTTGCCAGCAGTGACGATGTTGGTGAAAAACAAACAGCATCCAATGTTTTGGAAGATCGTCTTATACAACGAACCAAAGCTCAAGGACAACAATACCACCAGTCGAAACCTAGTCTATTAAATATTGTCAATGAATTTCCTGCGCAACATGGAAAAAGACATTCACTAAGCAACAGTAACACCATTGGTCATTCATTAAATAGTTCCTATAAGGGTCTCCTCACCACCAACTCACACAGGCTGCACCGAAGCTCTACAGCATTGAACAAACTCGATAATGAAATTAGTAATAACAAAACATCAGACCCTACGACATCTAACACAACATCCTCTTCTTCGCCAATCTTGCGCCAAGCGAAATCTTTAACCTATTATTCAAATAAATCTCCTGGTAGCGAGAAATCTACAAAACCTCAAGATGAACGATTTTGCTATGAAAGACGATTGAAGAGATTAGAAGATGAAATAGAGCGTTATAAGAATGAAGTAAAAAATTTCTGTCGGGACACTTTTAGCCACACCAAGCAAATGGATAAAACGAAAGCCAATGATGAAATTTTCAACAATCAACATGACCGAGAAATGGAAAAACAACATAATTTGAAAATAATGCCATCTAAAATGAAATATCCCGATACGCCAATAAAAAATAGTTACATTCAATTACTTGCCAAAACGAAACAGTCGAAACACTCAGATGCCCTTAAACCAGAAACATCCACATCGGGAAGTTGCGATAGGTTGATTCAAATGGTGGATAATTCAAAATCGTTTTCGAGCCGCAGTAAAGATACCAAGAAATATGTAAACAACAAATATAATGGACAAAGATTATGTCAACAAGAAGCAAAGGTTTACAAGGAGCAAAGCATATCGTTACAAAAACATGGTTCGCGTGCCTTTTCGAAATTCATTTAATATTTCAATATCACTTGATAGTCTATGCTCAAGTGACGCCTTACAAACTGCCTATATTTTTTACAATCGTACTGGAATATAATATATTTTTTAATATCATTATATATTGTATGAATATTGTGATTGTTGTTTTATTTATTTTTTTTTTTTTAACTAAAGAATTTGGATATGGGTATGGGCTAGGAAAAGAAATAATATTATGATTTGCGGCAACTGCATATTGTATAAAAATAATGCAAAAAAGGGACATTCGTTGACTCCAATCATTTTTTAAATTTATTAATGCGGTTGCGACGTATATGTAATTATTAAAATAGTCTTGTGGTATATTTTTCTATACAGTCACCATACAACAAAATTAAAGTTCTTAACATCTCTTAAATCATTATCGGCTTATTTACACATACGTATGAATCAAGTCGGTACACTCAAAGAAAAGTCAGCCGAAAAGAAATAATATTATGATTTGCGGCAACTGCATATTGTATAAAAATAATGCAAAAAGGGAGATTCGTTGAAAGCAATCATTTTTATATTTATTAATGCGGTTGCGACGTATTATTAAAATAGTCTTGTGGTATATCTCTTAAATCATTATCGGCTTATTTACACATACGTATGAATCAAGTCGGTACACACAAAGAAAAGCCAGACGAAAACGCAATAGGCGTTTGCTGTTTTATTTTTTACCTTCATGTCATATGCGCTAATAATGTTGTTCCGGACGGAATGTTGGATGTGTGTAAAGAATCTTACTGTGTATTGGATCGATACGACATGTCGGCGATGACTAAATAATCGGTAAATATGTTACCGATCCCATAAACATGCGGCAGTATCAATTATGCCTTAGGACTTAACTTATAATGTGGCCGATATATGGGATATGTTCGAAACGATCATTGTCGTCCGGATAAACTTATAGTCTGCAAGGCGTATAAGCGAACAACAAATTGTAAAATGTTTTTCATGATTTAAAATGTTATATTAATCATATTTTAGAACTATAAACGCGGTTGCCATTCGAGATTAAAATAATCTACTAAAATTTTGTCAAAATTTTATTTCCATAGAAAGTTTTGTCAAAATTTTATTTCTATAGAAAAATTTTTTCAAAATTTATTTCTATAGAAAATTTTGTGAAAATTTTATTTCTATAGAAAATTTTGTGAAAATTTTATTTCTATAGAACATTTTGTCAAAATTTTATTTCTATAGAAAATTTTGTCAAAATTTTATTTCTATAAAAAATTTTGTCAAAATTTTATTTCTATAGAAAATTTTGTCAAAATTTTATTTCTATAGAAAATTTTGTCAAAATTTTATTTCTATAGAAAATTTTGACAAAATTGTATTTCTATAGAAAGTTTAGTCAATATTTTATTTCTATAGAAAATTTTGTCCAAAATTTATGTCTACAGAAAATTTTGTCAAAATTTTTCTCTGTAGAAACTTTTGTCAAAACTTTATTTCTGTACAAAAATTGGTCCCGAATGTATGCGATTAATATGAATATACGGACCCATTTGCCAGGGATCTCACGCACGAAATTTAATTTTTATTCGCGTACATGAGATTTACTCTTATGTAAAGGACATATCTGATTGATGTACCTCTAGTTATATCAGATTTAAAAAAAAAAAATCTTACCAAAGAAAATAATGATTTCAAAGCGATTTAAATTCCTTTGGTGGATGTCTTTTTCCATTCTATTTTCTTAATCCGATTTGAATTTCGAGGTGATGGTATTGCGAATTGTTTAAAAATATCACCCAAGAGACCTCCACAGTGTATTGGTAAAATATATGCATATATAAAAATGCCACTAGTAACATAGTAAGAGATTTTTTAGTTGTCCAGTATTCGTTTATTAATATCTAAATAATTTACTATGTTAGGCTATAACGGGGGAGTGTCGTTTGCAATAAATGGAATAGTAACCAATTACGCAGAAGACGATCACATAAAATACTTATTTAAAAAGTGGTATTTATTGCGTCGGGTAAGAAGTAATTCGCAGTTCCAATCAGCAACACCGTACACTATTTACTTTTTACCTTTCTGGGGCATTTGTTGCTGTGGCAACTCTTCTTGTAGCTGAAGAATATGATCAACTGGTTCAGGTTTACCGTCGGCATTTATACGACATGGTTTAATAATGCCACAACGATCTAGTTGGTCAACTAAAGTGGCCAATCTCTCAGCTTCATATTCTTTTTGCTCTTCTGTCATTCCTTCTAAAGGATTAGGAGCTGGAGGCATATAACATCCCACTACAGGGTTGATTGCATGTTCCATTTGGTTGTATTCTTCTGTATCACTATTGTCGCTATCTGAAGAAAACTCCATATTTTCCACCTTTCGACTACTCATTAGACCTGCATTCGCGAATAGGCCAGCCATATTGCCATATCCGAAATATTTTATCAGACGGCCCTGATTCTTTTTGCAACATACGAGCAAGAGTTCGTACGTGAGATTTCTTACTACCACATTGGGAGTTGCTTGAAGTCGGCATAAATAATTTCTCAACTCGTTTCCTTCTTCGGGACGAGTGTAGACATCTCGTAACGGAGGAAGTATTACACTTCGTACATAGTGTCTCATAATTGGATTACTTGACACACATTTCACTAAAATTGCTAATACAGGCTGAACAAGTTCCTTGTGAGTGGAAGAAGACTTTTCATTATCCTCCAAGACATAGTGAAGATAGCGCAGTATGCTTTCTAAGGCGGTAACATTTCGATTTTCAAATATGCAACGCTTATCTGATGGTAGCGTGGCACCTTCGCATTTTATCATTAATTCGCTGAGACAACTGCTTGAGATATTCGTCAGAAGATCAATGGAATGTGATACAACAGAACGCTCCCTGTCAGTACTCATTGCACCAAACCGCAAAAGTAAATCGCGGATTACACTCGTCAAGTGAAGGCTTTGAATTTCATTTTCACTGGGACTCTTATCAGTCATGGATGTTACGTTGAACAATACTTTCAGCAGTTCAATAAGAATATCAAACTGTTCATCACTGAATTCAGAAATGTTCCTAAGCTTTTCGTCTAACAACTCGGTTAAGTAGGTGAGACCATTAAGCTCAATCAAAACTCGGCTTCGAACAGTGGTATCCAATGCAGTTATCAAAAACAATAGCTTCATGTCGAACAGCTCTATGGAAGATTCGGTTTGTGAAGACGACGACAATCGTTGAAATATTAGATCAACAACATTTTGGCGTACGCATTCTCGCCTTACTTCGGGATTTTGAAAGACCAGATTACACAGACACTTCAGGGCTTCTACAACTATGTCAACATTAAACGATTGATCGGAATCTGGTGTGGTGGCAGTAGAGATTGTCGAAGTCCCCAACGACAAATGGGCTAGATTAAGTAAGCAACCCACATCAGGAACTATATTGTTTTTAAGAAGGCTTGATTCGTCGCGCGATAAAATCCTTATTGTATTTAGACATTCAATATGGTACTTTTCCAAGCCAACATCGTTTAGAATCGAAAATACAGCTTTCCATAGGCTAACCCACAAGTCGTTATTGTGAAACTTCTCGAATTGAAAAAGATTTGCGTTCTGGAGGAAATAATGGCATTGCTCAAAAATAGATTACCAAACAAAGGCTTGTTTTCACACCTACCTCTTCGTTAAATGTTTGCAAAATTTTTGGGAACTTTTCAGCATTTTTCTCATTTATATATTTTATATGTTCCTCATCCATGTCGGTTACAGCAAATAGTTTCTGAAATACAATGAAAATACAACCATTATCATCACAGGGAAGCCATAAAAACACAATTAACTTGATCCGACATACTTAGTATGCGCACAATGTTAGTGACCAATTAATACTTCGAAATGATTATTACCTTCTATGCGCTTGCCGATACTTGTTCTAGATTTATGGAAAATAAATAAACAAAATGTCAAATTTATGAATGTACATTTAATAATAAGTTAGGATTGTCATACTTGGATTTTACTAGGGATCTATAAATCGAAAATCGATTAATCGATTATTCGAATTTTGGCATGAAAATCTAAAAAAGTCGAAATCGATTATTAAGCTAAAAATAATCGCAAAATCGATTTTAGATTTTCAACTAATTTTTAATTTTGACCACCAAAAATTTAGTTTAAATTTTGAACTAGAAAAATAAAAATTCTGATTTTATTAAATAAAATATCAAATTGGTGGAAATGAATCTTTGTGTTTTCAATTTCCTTGAATTTATAGTGTAATTATTTGGGGAAATAAAAATTAATGATTGGCACATGTTAAAAATTTTATATTGAACATTTTAATTTTTAAACAAATTTAAAAATTAACATGTTTGACTGGAGCACTAATTTTTTGCTTTTCTTACCAAATATTGTTAATAATACTCACAAAAAGACAAATAGATTTCATAAAATCGAATATTTTTTAGAATCATTATTTCTATGAAAATCGATTATGAAAAATCGAATATTCGAATTTTCATTGGTAAAAATAATCGAAAATCGATTTTTGATTAAAAGTCAATAATCGAAATGTCGAAAAATCGATTATTAGTTTGTACTATAGATCCCTAGATTTTACCAGAATTTACGAATTTTGTCCCCACATCGACCAGTTAAATTGAGGCGTATTTGCGTGTACCGTAAGCGTACCGTTGCGTACCGTTGCGTACCAGCGATTGTTTTTGAGAAACGACCCAATAAAAACAAGCATTGGAGAAACGCTTATATTCAATACGCTTTCAAAAAATTTTTAAAGAATTAGTTTGAATTCAATTTGAGAAATTGTTGAGAAAATCGCGTTCTCAACAAAAAACAGACATTACCCTCAACAGTAGAATTCAACACGTTAGCAACAATTTCTCAACATATTAGCAACAACTTTTCAAACTAAATTTCATTTTAATGCTTCAAACCTATTGGAAAATTTGTTGAAAGCAAGTATTTTGCAAGGCCATTTGAATTAATGTTGAAGATGGGATTCACTATCAAATTGATATGGCGTTGGACAGCCCATACAAATGATTACCCAACGTAGTAATATGTTCAAAACGCTTTAGTAGTAATACGCAATGCGCAGCATGCCTTTGAATAGGTGGCTCATTGCTGTACGTTGTACGTCACAGTTTGGGTGCACCCTTAATAAGAACATTTTTGTTGTCCCATATGATTCTTTCATAACCAATAGATATTTAGAGGCTTTGCAATAATTTCTATAAAGTTAACTGGAAATGTTATTTTCGCATAGTTCTAGACTATGGAAGGTGCGATGTATGGCCTTAAGTCGTCCATACATTTCGACACCGGCTCAAAACGCTCAAGCGGCGGTCCAAAGAGACCATGTTGATGAAAACAATGAGTATTGGGAGACACCACATTATCCCGAAATAATTGATACATCATTTAAGGGTAAAAAAGAAATTAAATCCAAAAACTGGCGTGAAGAAATACAAAATGCCCCCACAGTGGAAGAAAAACTTATGAAAATAAACATGCCAAGGTACTATGGACACAAAGTGGTTCTCATGAACGAGGAACGTTTGCCCTACAATTGCCTACCAGCCATTCAACATTATACCCGCACCGCTTTTGAGCCAATGCCGAATGATAAAGTTGATGAAAAATTGTCATCCTATGTTCAATCCTTAACCGGAAGTATAGTGGACACATTGGAATTCAGTCATGAATTTTTCAGGTGAATTACAAACATAAATATGTTGCTATTTTATTTAAAAAAAAAGAAACTTTTCAGCCAAAATATTTGGGATACATCAATGCAAAATCCTGTTGAACGGGAACGAGCATTCAGCCAGTTAATTGTGGAACAGATAAATAGGACTTTAATAAACAACCTCTCCATGGACTTTCCTCATCTTAATGAATTGGAAATTGATTTTAATCCCAGACATGAAGCGTTTTGGTCCGTTGGAGGAATAGAAGCGCCAAAAAATGTTGTTAAATCTAAGGAAGGCCAGGAATGGCAAAAAGATTCGGCGAAAGACCCTGTGGATCGCTTTATGCAATACAAAGGTAGACCAATGATGGCATTAAGGCACCGTTTGCAGTTACAACCGTGGAAAGATGAAAGCGCATACACCAATTTGGAATTGGCAAAACAAGTTCCGCGTATCGAATACGATCCAAGGACACTTGGCTTCTCTACTGACCATCAACACGGAACAAATATACCAGGTTCGTTCACTATGCAATTGTAGTAGTTCAAAATCGTTGACAGTTTAGTTCACAGGTTACTGGCCAAATAGCTCAACAAGTTTTGGCTATATTTCGTACCAAACGAGAGCACCTATTCAATGGCGACCGAAGAATTATGGAGAGGATGACCACGCCAATGCTTTGCATGCACATGCAATTCAATCTAGCTTTGCATGGCTCTTAGCCCAAGCGAACTATTTTGGTTTCAATACATTTTCGGAACTAACGTATCCATATAATGCCCAAACAATTATAACTTCCGGAAAATCATGGTCATTTTACGAATATCAATTGAATACAGTGTGCATGTATGGAAACCTTATCGAAGAAAATCCTCGCACAAATAGCTGTAGAGGGACCAACGAAATGGAAATGTACCAAGAATTCGATGAAAACGGCAAAATAGTTGGCTTTAATGAAGAAGTTTTAAAACATTTAATACAATGCTACACCAGAAAGCCCGATTTACAAAGAACGCCGGAGGAATTGACACCATATTTGGACAAACATGTCCAGCGAGTGGCCGACTATACAGATGTGGAAAAGCGAACATTTTTGGAAGAGACATTTAAGCACATGTGCTCGAATAGACCTCGCCATTTACCATTGCCCGAAATATATATGTGGGAAAAACTATACAAGATTGATAATAAAACACGACCACTAGAAGCAAGACGCCGGTTCTTTGAGGTATTTGTGAATCCATGGAAACGAACATTAGATCAATACGATAAGAAATATATTCCGAAAGCAGTACGCCCAGAGGGCCCAAAAAGCAAAAAGAAGTTTAAAGCTACTTACTATCCTTAGGATTGATTGTTCAAAATAAAAAATTTAATATCGTAAAACAAATTGGAATAAAATTTATTGTAAAATCAAACCTGTTGCTTTGATCATTAATGCTCCGCCTCAGCAAATGCCAAAGTTTTCTCAACCAATTCATTGATTTCTTTCATGTTTAAACTTCGAAAGCTTTCCTTGAGAGTGCTTTGCACGTTGAGTTCGTCATTCAAAAAGGGAAGAAATGCCTCCATTTGACTATTTTCCAATTTCAATGAAGCCAACATTATGGAATTCTATAGAAATGAAATATTAATGAAAAGCACACACTATGCTTGAGAACATTACGTGCCTCAAGAAATGCCTTTTTATGCATCTCAATTTGTTCATCAATTTTTTTCTCATCGCTCTCCGAATATGACTTCTCGTGGTCAAAATAGGCTGGTAGTAGTACATGTTCAGGGACTGAAAAGTATTTTTTATCCAATACTTCTGCATGTTTTACATGGTCCTCGATAGATTGCCAAATATTCTGAAAAACTTTATCCTTCTCTTCCAATAGACGCTGGTTTGTTACTTCGGAGCAAACGATCTTGTTTAAAATACCATCCAAGGCGTTGTTAATGATTTTTTTAACATAATATCTTCTTTCGACTGATACATGTTCATTAGAAAATCCAAAATGTTCAATCTCACGTTCCTGTTCCATATATAAATTATTTACAAACCACACAAAATTTCTTAAATTTGGTCGTTGTCCTTGGTCGGTCCTGTATTTGTACTTTATGCCAATTTAAAAGCGTTCCATCGTCCCCTCACCATGTCTCGTAACGATGGACCGAACGAAGATCATCATTAACCAAGTGCTGAAGATGTTGAAAGCGAGCGTTGTTGGGGGGTGTATTTACTGGAGCGTTTTTAATTGTAATAATGCGTATAGGCAAAATTGGCAAAGCAACAACAAAATAGTCGTCCAGACTATAAGCTTTTCCGGATGGAATGTCTGTGTTTGTAAAGAACCTTACAGTGTGGCCAATCGATACGAATTGTCGGCGATGACCAAATAATCGGTAAATGTGCTATCGATCCCACAAACATGCAGCATTATCGATTATGCCTTCGGACTTAACTTATAATGTGCACAATATATGGGATATGTTCGACACGTCCGGAATAACTGATAGTCTGTAAAGCACATTAAATGAATTTCACGAAAAATATTAATTCCTCATCATTCATTTTAACCGAAAACAACACAATACCAAATTTTTAATGAAATATATTTTCAGGTTAATCGTATTTTCATCGATGTTGCTTGTTTCTTGATCAGCTGATACGACACCGACACGTACATTTTTGTTTTTTCTGAATCTTACGACATGCTTACGTTGTGCAAATGTTGGATAATCATTTGTATGGGCTGTCGTATATCAACATAGACCAAGGAAGGTATAGACAACGAAAGTGAATTGACAGCGCTGTAGTTTGTCTGCACACCGTAGATGGCTCTTTTTCGTCCGCAATTGAGTGATTTTTTAATTTGGCTTTATTTTGTTTTCTTTCCTTTGTTTTCTTGATGAAAAACCAAATATTGTAAAAGCATATAAAATTCTATACATCCACACCTTTTTTGTAATGCAAATTGACTGATTTGAACGGTAATTCTCGTTTTCCAAAAAGAAATTGAGTCACTTGACTGCGCAATTGAGTGGAATGACTGCGCACTAGTCTTGTGTCGTTTCGGAACGAACTAGTTCCAATGAACGGTTCACTAAAAGGAACGACCGTCACTAGTTCCATCTCTTTCGTTCTCATCGTTCCTTTTGTCATTTAGTTTAATTTTCAATTTGCGCTCCATCGTTCCGCGGATCGCAGTTTGATTTTTTTTACTTCTGTTTGAGCTATTTGCCAATTCATTCATTTTTGGCGCGTATGTTTTTAAATCATTGATTGATATGCTGCTATTTAATAGAATCATTAATTTCATCTCATGCTCTTCGAAAACGACAAAAAAAATCGTAATTTCTTGCAATGAATAATTTTGCACAGAGTGTAGTATTATTAAATGCAACAATCCATCCAAAGAGTTTGGCTTCCTGAGTTTAGTTACTTCCTTAAATTTTCCATTCCTTTCATTATTTTTTCTTACTATAAACTATTTGAAGTAATTTCACTAAATTTTCCATATTTTTGTATCGTTCAATTGACCACGAACTTCGTTACACAAAGTAAACAAACAATGTCATGTCTGCCTTTAGTAGATGACAGTGATGACAATTATAAAAATCCGGAACGAAAAGGAACGATGGAACGATTTGAAGGAACTAGTTCCTTTGTACAAAAGGAACGATGAGTCCGAATCACTACGGTGAACGATTTTGCCCAAGACTACTGCGCACTGCAAATAAACAACACCATGGTGAATTATCAAGGTATGTCTCTATTTTAATTGGTCTATGATATCAAAAACAAACAGCTGACACGTCACGCTACGCTAACGACCCGTTTTTGGATGCATAACCAGGCCTTAATCCTTGCGCACGTTGTCATTTGTCATAGTGAAGATATGACAGAAAATGCGCTTGTACACTTTATATTTAGTTCGCTCATGAAAGTACACAACAAAAAAATACTCATCTCTGTCCTGTTACTGAAAAACATTTGTTTTATCGATATGTCAGCCGGAGACTACTACATTATCATATAATTATAAAAGAAAAAAAGAGTTGATGACAACAATAACGTGTATTGCAAACGATGGAGATATTCTAAAAAAACACTTTGGAAAAAACTGCCGCATTTACAAGTTATCAAATATAAAAAAAATTGGATGAACTAATCTTCGTGCAAAGTGGAGGGAATTTTCCGCCGCAAGTTTTATGAAGTGTGCAGAATAGTCTAGAAAAGGCGCGAAACGTGATCCTATTGAGTGTCCTCAAACCGTCCATAGATGTGAACCACGAGGTTTGTATATTAGCATTGTATATCTATACAAAAGTAAAGTAAATATGGCGACAATTGCGATTATATTAATAAATGTGTGCCGTTATATTCTGTATGTGATCTCGGCGTACATATTTATCGAATGCAAGTGATTGGAATTTAATTTAGTCATTAATAGTTAAAAATCAGATATAAACATTGTTATTTGTTGGTTGGCTAGTCCAAAAGAAACGTATGGGTATATAAGATTCTTATTATTCCATGTACAGTCTGCACTGATTCCAAAAAGTGCGTTGTTTGATATGATCATTTAAACAATATATTATATGAACGCGTACGCACACACACAAACGCACATAAACACGCATAATTGCACACCTATATCATCTCCAGGTCGGATTTGGCTATGTTGACCATCTTTTAAAGTAAAGCAGTGTTCTTGTTTTTACCGTTTTTGATATATAAGGACACACATTCTTGTAGTAAAAAATGTTGCGACTGCAGGGACTGGAATATAAAAGACGGGACTGCAAATCTGGTCTTATTTAATTTTTGGTGCTAACACATCTTTTTTGTTTTACTAGGATGCACAATTTCTCAGTAAGTTCAGATCAAAACCCACAAATAAAAAGCATTTGTGATTTGCTCATATGTGCTTGTTTCTTGAAGGAGCTATAATGCGGTCATGCGTCCTGTTACGCTAGGAATTCCATGCGTGGCGTAAAAAGCTAATGAAATGATCTCTCTTCCGTTTTGATGAAATATACTCTTTGGGCATATGTTTTTGAGAACTTTGCTCAGGCACCACTGGGTCACAGATACGCTCTTTGTGATAGCCACCTTCATGTAGAAGTTTTGTAGTTACAAATTCTCAAGCAACTCAACTGGGTTAATGACATCACGTAATTTTCTCTCCTTTCTATCCTTTGGGAATTTTTACGTTGATGCACCTTTTTGATAGTTTTTGTCGTTAAGCTATTAAAATTAATATCGCTATATATCAATATAGTACATCTGGAGAACTCTTGAAAAAGGTTAAGACGAAAGTCAGAAGGGATATTATTATTATTATCATCTTTATTTGTACTTTGAAGCCTTAAAGGCCAATTGAGGTAGATTACAATAAATCTACTAAAGAATAACTTCACGAAGCACAAAGTTTTACTTACAATCTATGATGTTTAAAGGTATGGAATTAAAATGATCACAAATATAAACTTAAAGAAAAAATGTAAAATTGACGTTACGGTTGCCACAATTGGCCTAAAGGCTTGGTTATTTTCACAATAAATATAAATAAATAAATAAATTTACTATAGGAAAAAAATTTTGCAAAATAAGGTTTTGTTGTTTGGTAGTTTTTTGGTAAAATTTTCTCCAAATTTTGGTAGATTATTTTTGGCTCAAGTGTCAACCGTGTAGATGGTACATCTCTGCCGGTGCTCATTGTGTATTGTTGAGGATCATTCTCTCCCTACCAAGTTGTAATTAAGTTTACCTAGAAAAGTTGTAATTTTAATTTTAATTTTGCAGGTTTATTACATATTGTAACAGCGAATAAGTGAAATATTTTTTTATTTGGCCTTATTGGCTTTGTATTACGAAATAAATGGAAATTGAAAAATAAATTGTATAAAGTGCAAATCGGGCGAAAGAAATTTGGTACACTTACCAATGCTATTAAATATACTCCTTGCGCAAAATTTGAAGTAAGTCAGGGCAAAAGTCTGGCTTTTGAGGCCATATAAGTGCAAATCGGACCGGAACCGATTTCAGTCAAATTTACCAAGCCTTGGGAGAATGTAAATTCTACTCTCTGTGCAAAATTTAACGAAAATCGGTAGTAAACTTTGGGCTCTGTGGTCATATGAGTGTAAATCGGGTAAAATATATATATGGGAGCTATATCTAAGTCTGAACCGATTTGGCTGATATTTTGCAAGTTTTTCGGATGTACGGAATTTGAGGAAGATCGGTTTATATACACGTCAATTATGACCAGGTCGGTGAAAAATATATATGGCAGCTATATCTAAATCTGAACCGATTTTTTAGGGATATATAGGGATCGTCTTTGAGCCGAAACAGGACCCTATACCAAATTTTAGGACAATCGGACTAAAACTGCGTGCTGTACTTTGCACACAAAAATACATCAACAGACAGACAGACAGACGGACATCGCTAAATCGACTCAGAATTTAATTCTAAACCGATCCGTATACTAAAAGGTTGGTCTATGATTACTCCTTCTTGCACAAACTTATACCCTGTACCACAGTAGTGGTGAAGGGTATAAAAAGATGTAACTATGTAGCGTTTTATAACAGCAAAGTACGAATAGCTACAAATAATTAATTAACAATCTTTGTATTTTTGTTTCTTTTTTTACAGATTGGACATAAAAATGTTCTGCATATGTGTAGAATCCCATATACTAAACCCTCTCAGCAAACTAATCCTTCAAATATACTTATAAGAGGTAAAATGCTAAATGTATTGCTTGTTGTCGCAACACAACAGACAAATCTCCGGAAAGCGTCGAATAGCAGAGAACGCAACTTCATCGAAATGTAATTACACTACAATTCTTCCATAATATACATACGTACATGAACATAACGCTCAAAGCTGCCTGCCATACTACTATATAGGTCGATTGTGTAACATAAGCTATAAGTTTTTTTTAGAAAAATCTCAATACTATTTATTAGATAAAAATCCAAGCACAAAGAAAAAAAATGCTATTTATAAGACGGCTATCTCGGGCAATTTTATAAACATACCCTTGAAGATTAGCCAATGCAATAGAAGAAAAATTACTGCATTATTATTTGTTAGTACTCCGAGAGAATTAGCAATTCAAAAGTTTTAAAAACTATAAAAAAATATATAGATGTTATTATGTTTAGCAATATGAAAATTTTAACTCCAAATTCTCAAGAAAATATGCCACTGTCATCATTGTCACCCACTGCAAGTCAAAAGCCAGTGGGACAAACCGTCGGTAATAGAGACTCCACATCCAAGGATTTTGTTAACGTTAATCATGGAGCCTCCGTACAGAAACCAAATAAAAGGGACCAATACCAAAAACATAATAATGGTCCGAATAAGACAAAATTCATTCATGCTAATGGCAATGGGAGCAGTAGCAATAAAATGCCTCAGCACCAGCAGTCTAAGTATCATCATAACTCCAATGTTGGTAATAAGAATAAAAAACAGCACTACATTAGCAATAGTAATTCGACATCTTCATTGAATCGTAAGAAGTTTTACCAACAACAGAATACTTTGCAACCATTTCATTATCACAATCAACAGCATCAATACCTATCAACGATGCACACGAGTCAACAGAAAGCTCAAACAACAACAAATAATGGCAATAACAACAACGCCACTTCCAACAATAATAATTGTCATTTAGTCAAAAATCAAAATTACTCGAGTAGTGAATTACAAAAAAACAATGTTGGCAACAACAACAACACGACCATCATCATCACTAATACAACCATTCCACAAAGTGATACTAGCATATCATCTATAATTTCAAGTGATTCACCCTGTAAATGTTCCTCTAATCAAGCCCACAAGTGTGGTAAATTATCACCCACAGTAGCCTTGCAAAAATATACTCCGATATTGCATAGGACGAATTCAAATGAGGACTGTTCGAATACTCCTGCAACATCTTCGAGTTTAATACCGAATGTAAAAAGTACAAGTGGATCGAAGACAGAAGCTATTTCGTCGAGTTGTGGTGCATGCTACACAAAATTTGGTAGACAACAGTCGCATGCTAATATGAAAATTAACAGTAAAAATAAGACGGACAATTCGTCATATAGGCAAAAAAGTTTTGAAAGTGACCAATTGTGTAAATGCAATAACGGATCGAGTTTCACTATGGGGCATAGCGGAAGTTTGCACTCCGCAGCATCGACAACATTTCAAACTGGTTCCAATTCCAAAAAGAAATCTTGGAAAAATTCAAATAATCTGTGTTGTACCGGCTGTAGCTGTACTGGCGGAGGAATATGCACTTCATGTTCTAGTTCCGCTAAGCCACAAGTGGACAAAGTAAGTTCAATTAAACATATATGTGTTGATAAATTATTTTTATTATTTTATTCCACATGAATAGTACGGATAGATCGTAGTATAGTGTACCTATTTTGACCTCTTCATCTATCTTCAAAAACTTCTTACAAAGACAATTTTTTTTAATGATATTCATGAAAGTAGAATTGGCGTATGTTTTACGATATCAAAGAAAATCACGTATCAAACAGGTATTTTTGCTCTTGAACATTGCAATGGAATGCTCTCAGAGAAGAAAGCAGAATTTATGACTAAGCTGATCTTAACTTATATCTGGAATTATTTTATTTTATTCGTTTCTATTTTAGCAAATTTTGTCAATATTTTATTTTCTCAAAAATTTTACTTCTATAGTAACATTTTCAAAAATTTTACTTCTATAGAAAATGTTCTCAAGATTTTATTTCTATGGAAAATTTGGTCAATTTACTTTCTATAAAAAAATTTCGAATTTTTTTTCTATATTTTTTTTTTAATTTTATTTCTATAAAAAATTTTGGAAAACTTTTTTTCTATGTATTTTTTTTAACTTTATTTCTATAAAAAATTTTGGAAAACTTTTATTTCTATAGAAACTTTTGTCAAAATTGTATTTCTATAGAAAATTTTATTTATTTCTATAGAAAATTTTGTCAAAATTTTATTTCTACATAAATTTGGTCAAAATTTTATTTCTCGAGAAAAATTGGTCAAAATTTTATTTCTATAGAAAATTTTGTCAAAATTTTATTTCCATTGAAAATTTTGTCAAAATTGTATTTCTATTTAAATTTTTGTCATCATTTTATTTTTATTGAAAAGATGGTCAAAATTGTATTTCTATAGAAAATTGATGTACCTTCATCTTATATGGAGAGGTTTATATTGCAAAATGTACCAAAACATCAAGAATTCTACCAATCTACCAAACAGTAAAAAAATCAAAATCATTTTTGGTAGAATTCTACAATCAACATTATAAATGAAAAAATATATTCCTGTTAAATCTTAATCAAATCTAGATGAAAAAGACAATGCGTATCAATTGAGTTATCTTCTTTTAATGGCACTATTTTAATAGAGTAACCGTGGAAATTTCAACGCGAACATCGAACATAGTACCGCCCTTAACCTTGTGACTACTTGATTCTTCTCGATTACCATTGATTTTTACCGCAATAGTGGGATCCTCCGTGGTGCAATGTTCTGCTTACCCAACTTGCATAAAAAGGATCATGACCTCAGTCTCAATATCGGTTGTGCACTAAACAGTTGTCCGTTAAGTTGCTCGAAGTCACGTTTATTATTCTTTTCATTTCCCACCTATTCTCATTTTTTTACTACACTCACCACATAGAGAATGGGTTAGCAAAAGCAAAATCCCACATACCATATAACCACGGTTACCACAGTTGGTAGAATTCTACCAAAAATGTTAGACTTTTTACTGTTTGGTAGAATTCATGATGTTTTGTTCGATTTTTCAAGATATTCCTTTCCAACTAAGGGGTACTTCATAATTTTTCCATAGAAATAAAATTTTGACAAAATTTTCTATAGAAATAAAATTTTGACAAAATTTTCTATAGAAATAAAATTTTGACAAAATTTTCTATAGAAATAAAATTTTGACAACATTTTCTACATAAATAAAATTTTGACAAAATTTTCTATAGAAATAAAATTTTGACAAAATTTTCTATCAAAATAAAATTTTGACAAAATTTTCTATCAAAATAAACTTTTGACAAAATTTTCTATCAAAATAAAATTTTGACAAAATTTTCTATCAAAATAAAATTTTGACAAAATTTTCTATAGAAATACAATTTTGACAAAATTATCTATAGAAATAAAATTTTGACAAAATTATCTATAGAAATAAAATTTTGACAAAATTTTCTATAGAAATAAAATTTTGACAAAATTTTCTATAGAAATAAAATATTGACAAAATTTTCTATAGAAATAAAATTTTGACAAAATTTTCTATAGAAATAATAATAATTCTATCAACATGTTGTCCTATAGGGCGTTGGTTGATTAAATAAATAAATAAATAAATAAAATTTTGACAAAATTTTATCCATATTTACTTCGAAATCTGAGGAAATATATTACGATTCGCAAGAATAAATAAAGTAATTCTTGCCATTAATAATGAGGACCAAGGCATATAAGGAAGGAAGTTTCAGTATTACTGAAACAACAATGTTCGCCGCCATATTTCCACTTTGATTGTCAATCAAATTGAAACATCGTTCAATAAGGGGAATTCAAAATAGATAAAATCTGGAAATGTATCGATGTACACTTCGAAATATGAGGAAATGTGTTGCGGTTCGCAAGAATAATTGAAGAAATTCTTACCATCAATTATGAGGACCATTTATTTCGTCGATACTTTTCTGTCATAAATTTAATGCAATTTGAATATTTCAAAATTTTTTTTGTATAAAATAATTTTATTTTGAATAAATATAAACAAATAAAAAAATTGTAATCAACTGATACCTTGAAATTACCTTTACAAATATGTCTTTATCTTGTCTAACTTCCGAACTTATATAAAGGTTGGCTTAGACACTAATGCCAAGCAGGCAAAATACTTTTCAAAAATTTCAAACTAGTTCTCTGTGTCAAAAAGTGTTGAAATTCTTACAAATGAAGTAATTTAGTTATCGGTTAAAAATCTTCACAGGAGGTAAATCTACTTGGAATTTTAGAAAAATATATATAGAATACTTTAGGTAAACGAATCTTTCATTTTCATCAAACAAATATTCACATAGAGTTTTTCAAATATGTACGAACGCTGTAGCTAAATGTGTATGCGTGTTAGCTAAATGCAAGTTAGTTTATGTTGCAATTAACAATTTAAATATTTATGTAGTTAAAATTTGCATGTATAATCCCGATTCAATTTTTGAACATATTTTGCATAGAGATTCTTTCCTTTATGAAATCAGCCCTCCCCGCGTATTTTAATGTTTGCCAACTAATAACTTTTCATGAAATCAATTATTTCATTTTCTTCTTTTCTTATGTAACAAAAACCTACATGAACGTATTTAGTTATTTCCTATACTAAATTCCTACAAAAATATGTTTTAATGACATTTCAGGTTATCCCTTCCGAAATCTTGGGAACGAAGAGATGCGAATGCAATTGTATTGATCTATCATTTGGAGATAACAATCCTCCACAAAGAACGCAGAACAAAAACGACAATTTCCAGTCTATTGTGATGGGCAAAGGGATTTCGTGTAATGAAAGTACTGAACAAAGAACTAGTCTTCATATTCCCCCAACGCCATCTGCAAATGATATTCCTTCGAATTCGGATATAGAAAAATCATTGCTCTCATCAACACCGGTAGTAAAAGGTCAATTTTCCGGTTCTTCGAATTCAACAGAAGTAACCAGTTTTAAGCATGAATCATCCGGATCGACTTTGGCAGATAGTCCCATTGCTAAAAGAAGTAGTAGTAGTGGTGAATCAAATCGCAATAATATTCTGAATACTCAAGACTCAACAACAAAGAACATAACATCCTCCAATTCATATTCATTGGATTTTTTACACTCGGTTGGTGTTCAAATGGCTGGCGGTATAAAACATGATGTGACAAATAAAACTGAAAACCTTATGGGGCCAATAACATCAGGTATGCTATAAAATTCGAATGGTTTATAGAGTAAAACTTAAATGAAAGCATAACTTTAATCAAATGAAAGACTACACAAACCTTTGTTAGTATTATCCTAACTACTACAGTGAAATCTCTCAAACTTGGACACTCTTAAAAACTCTCCCAAACGTGGAAAGTTGTCTGGGGACGTTTGCTATATTAACCAGGGCTGTGGAGTCGAGCCAATTTTGCTCGACTCCGACTCCAGCATTTTTCATCAGCCTCGACTCCGACTCTGGGTAATATAGCTAAATCTCATTTTAATACCTCTATTGTGGTGGGTACCGTAAATGGTACCGTAAATGGAATATAAATTATCGTATTTATTTATGTGTGCAAAAAAGATCTTAGTTTCACATTTGATGCCAATTGAACTCTATATTTAAAAAATTTAAGGCAATGTCGGTCCTATGTTTAATAAATAAGATAACCATATAAATACCCATCACACTATTAGAAGATACCAACAGTCTTCAGTATATGTATTTATAGGCAAGTAAAGAAAGTTCAAAGTCGAACGGGACTCATTGTATTATACCCTTAAACACATTGTGGACCAAAATTATTGATACCATCTCAAATCCTTTTCCTCTGTTAGTTAAGCTACATCTGTAGTTTAGTCAATGCATGGTTTTAAGCTGAAATCAAAAAAAAAAAAAAAACAACAACAGTGATTAAAGGAAAAAACCCAACAATAACAAAACAAAACGAATTTGTTGGGAATTTTATGTTCCCATATGCATGAATTTGAATTTGAACCGATTTAGACAAAATTGTATACACTTCTACAAAATCTATGTACTTAAAATTTAAATATAACGTTATGGGACGACTATAATATACCCTGCACAACTTGGTGTTTAGATCTACATTTCGATCAAATCTCAAATCCTTCAAATTTGTTGAGTGCTTTATATAAAGGTTTATATTTCCATTAACCAATATTTAAAACTGACGCGATTTGGACTATATTTTGTCAGACTTCTACAAAAGCTTGGGCACAGCAAATGCCTTGGGCACAGTATGGCGCATGTTATACATATGGGAAATATTTATAATATTAATAATATTAGGCAATTTTTCAAAAATGCATTTATGATTCATCAGTCGATAAATATGAATTAGAAGTATAGGGAAATTTGAGTAATGTTTATAACTTTTCGTTATAGCAGCAGTGAGTATCATCAGTAAGAAATAAAATTTTGAGAAAATTTGCTAAAAAGAATAAAAAAAAATTTAATTTTATTTTTGAGAAAATCTGCTATAGAAATATAATTTTCTTTAGGAATAAAATTTTGAGAAAATTGAGAAAATTCGAAATAAAATTTCGATCAAAATATCTATAGAAATAAAATTTTGACTAAATTTTTTTATAGAAATAAAATATGGACAAACTTTCTATAGAAATAACATTTTTTCTAGATCGGTGAGAAATCCGCAGATAATTATACCACGAATAAATTGTTCCCTTTTTGAGAGGGGGTTTATTGTTACAACTGCTAGGGTTTGGAACAATCTTCCTGTAGCAGTAAGGGATTTTGGGTTTCCTGAGAATCAATTTAGGAACTTGCTACTGACTAGTTTGAATGAATATATTTAATGTTGACTGTTATTTACCAATGGTAGGTGTTAGTTTACCTTTATTAATATTAGTTTTCTATGTGACTTTGGCCAAAGTGAGGATGGTGGACTGGTAGGCATAGTAGGGTAATTTAAGTATTAATGATTAGGATTGATAACTTTACAATTACTATTAATGTATTTTTTTAAGAACAATACGATTTATTGGCCACGAAGGCTTACTGTATTGTTAAATAAAATGAAATGAAATGAAATATAAAAATTTCTATAGAAATAAAATGTTGACTAAATTTGACTAACTTTTCTATAGAAATAAATTTTTGAAAGAATTTTCTGCCAATATTCGACATATGTATATACCCAGCAAAAACTAGGTAACCACATCTCATTACAATTGACATTACCAGGAGTAAAGCTGTCATTACACGTTGCATTACATTGCGGCGAGTTATAATGACTAACTTGTAATGACAAAAATAAATACTTCTCGGTAATTTTCGAATTGTTATTCTCAAATTTTTAGGCAGTTGTGTTAATATAAGTATTCACATAATCGAGCACAAAAGAATATGTAATGTAACGGTAATTCTGAAGATTTTTCCGTTAAGATTTTTTTATCACAAATATTTCATAATACTTGTGTTTAATGACATTGTCATATTATGTTTTAAATAAATGCTTTCTTATACCTCATGGACATTACACTTCCAAAATGCGCTTAAACTAAATTTCAAATGCCATTTGCCTTATAAAAAAGAGACTTAAAATCCACTTTTAGTAGATTTCGAACCTTATGTGAATTGGCTATTGGATATATTATAACGTAATTCACGAATCCAACTCCCTTAAACAACCTACATTTATTTCTATTTTAAGTGTGACATTAATTTGATCGGCGATAGAAATCAATATATTCGAGATTTGGTTGCCTGAGACAATAAGTGGCTATTTTGCAAGCTTTGGTGTATCTACGAATAAGTCATTACATATTAGGTGATTATATGCTTTAAATGCACTACTTATTTTGTGGCCGAAAGTATGCCTGGGGAGAAGTACTTTCCTCCTAGGACATGCTTATATAAATGTAATCCGAAGCGATGCTAATTAATAAGTGGTTATTAATTTTTAAATAGGCTTATCTACAAGATTACCGGGTAATGAGAGTTTTTGCTGGGTAGGTATATGGTCTTAAAATAAAATCGATTGTTCGAAATATTTAAAACAACAACAAAAAAATGGTGGGTGGTGGGCATTAAAATGCGTCGATTCATCCCTTCTGCTAGTCTAACATTCTAGGAAATTTCCAATTACATTCGGTAATTGGAAGTTGCTTTTCATATACAGTCATACCGTACATTGATCGAATGAATAACGCAATGGAAACTAATTTGCGTAAAAACTTTTTTAGATTCAAAAATGTGAAATGTTTTAAAACATTCAGTTTAGTCCGAGTCGGAGTCGAGCAAAATTTTTACGCCTCCGACTCCAGCAAAATCTTCAGACTCCGACTCCACAGCCCTGATATTAAGGGCGTTTTCGTTTCGCAAAAATATGTTGCCTTGGTGTTACATTACTTTTTCCCTTATTATATTTCCGCCCAAATGATAGTGTCATTCCAAAGTTATTGTTAATTCATAATACTTCATATTTTGCAATCAATTTCGAAAATGTTGCACTTTTTTTCCCAATCGAAATCGCCATAACATATTAAAATTAACCTCTCATACCCGGTCACCTCTTAAATGTGGACAAAATTTATGCGACAGTGGGTGTCCACCTTCCAGAGGTTTCACTGTATATATTAATTTATTTGTATGCCATCTAGATGTTAGGTGGATTAAAAAGTGATTCATTACCTCTCAGTAATGATGATGATGGTGTCATTTCATAGATTCCCTAAGTAATTGCACATGTAATGTAACACATCGTTCGGATTCATATTGGTAAAAGAATGTCACAACTACCTGTATCAATGCCCCTAATGCCTTCCTTAGCCCTAAACTGTCTATCTTCGTCAAAATGGCTACGCTTTTCAAAATGTGTTTTTGGTCGATTGGAAAATGATAAATTTAATAAACACCTTTGGGCCTTTTTATTTTCTTACATTGATTGTCGGTTTTGATGAAAATCCCATTTTTTGGTGGACCGGTAGAACCGGCGTTTTCGAGATCACAGCAACCGGCTTTCGTGTTTTCTATTTTCAAGGCTAAAGAATTAATTTACCAACTCGACTGAAAGGCTTTTTTTTTGGTCGCAGCCAAAAATACAAAAATAAAAATAATCGGCCGAATCCGATTATTTTCGAATAATTTCAAATTAAAGAAGTTTGCAGTGTTTTAGTTCAATGTTAGCATATTGTTCAATAAGAACAAAGGAATAAAAAACAACAATAAAACATATTCAGTCCTTGTCTTATAAAATTCTTTTGTGGAGCTTACTGACTTTTTAGTATTCAAAATACAGTACTTTGATATTATTATGACAAAAGAGGATTTTTTTTTAATTTTTCCATGCAAACACGATCTGCTTTCAGAAAAAAAGACGCCCCGTTGTATTGAACAATTGGAGCGCTTAAATAAATATTGCCGCTGATCTTGAAATTTGAAAAGGAGAACTGCTCCAATATTAAGATATGTTACCGTCACATAACATAGTAGGCTCCCTAATATATGAATCCATCTAATTTTTTAATCTTCTCAATTTTATTGGGCATGGAGTCATGTCATTTCCCATATGGAGGGCTTTGGTTGAGTCAAATTCAACACTGGTGCAATTCGATATGAAATATGTAAGTTATACTGATACCGAAGGCCGATTATCGATTTTTGGCCAAATGCCGAAGCCAATATTGATCGAGCTCCTCTAGTAGGCACTCATATCTGTTTATTTTAATAAACTGCAAAGAAAACATTTCCAAATTCTTGCAAAGCACACATGCATAAAAAATTCTGTCCATCATTTAATAAATTATCGAATTATTTCTTTCGTTGATTTATCGTAAAAATAAGATTAGACTTTCCTTTCAAAAGTACGTCTTAGAAGTCGGCTATTTGTTTAAAAAAATACGTCCACCGGTTTTGGAAAATAGTCCGTTTTTTTGTTAACGGAGGAACACCGACATTCAAAAAAAACCCTATTTTTTCATCGCACTGTATCTGTTGTTATTTGGATTGCATTGCCTTAGACACCTTCCTTCTACAGGACACACAAATGACATGAGACTCTTAATTTATTGTAAATTCCATCTTGCCATTCTTTGCATTGCACTATTGCAACCAATTTTCTAAAATTTCTCGTAAGCTTCTCATAAAACCACGTGTTAGTACTACCACACGTAGCAGGTATGTTATTGTGATGAATGTGTCAGTATTTCGCATTGGAAATAACGCAACTTGAACCTCTTGAAATATTTATTCAATTCTTTATTTTGTTTGTTTCCACTTCTTTTTGTTGAAAACACTGTAAATGCCAAATATTGATAATTGAGGTTTTGTCATCCATGTAGGAACATCTTCATATAACAGTCAATGCACTGAAAATTCGCCTGCACGCAGTGCTTACTCATATTCGAATCAACGCAATCCACGATATATGAATGAAGGAGGAGGCAATAATCAGCAGTCTTACCACCACCACCATCATCATCATCAGCCGACACAATTGACTATTGCTTCGTTCTTGCAGAAGGATCTTTTGGGTGAAAGTATCCTACCAAGCAGCAAAAGCTCTGGTAATAGTGCAAATAATTCAAATCTCAATAGTAACGCTCAATCTTCCAATACATACAATGAACCTCAAAGTTATGTGCGTTCCAATCAAAATTCTCGGTACTATAATAATTACTATCCACCACAATACCACCAACAACAAAGTTCCGTAAATGCCTCCTGTTACAGTACAAGTACCGGTATCAATCAAGGAGGAGCGGCAGATTTGTCACGCTTCACTTCCAATTCGAGGGCAGTTTATGGGAATTATTTAAATTACCATATTAATAGTGCGAATACAACAAATGGTGGCGCATTACAGCAATATCCAAATCATATATTGACTGGCAGCCAAGATTCGTCCAGGGCAACACGCATTTTGCAAAGCAATTGCGTTACTTTATCGGGAGACTGTGACTCGACTAGTAAAAAGAATTCACATGGCTCTACCTCTTCGACATCATCATCTTGTTCGTCAAGTAATTCCTCCACTGGAGTCAATTCTACTTCAGTTCATAGTCGTAAACAAACACATTTGTCTGCCCAAAACTCATCGAAATCAATATCCCACCAAACTTCGGCTATAGAAACATTGCCGTCAAAAATAAACAACCAATATGGTGGTAATCAACGCCAGGGACAGCATAGAGGTGGGCATCATGGTGGACACCATGCACATAGCCATCATCACCACCACCAGCATCATAATCAGAGTCACTATAGTCATCATTCTCATGTGATAGCACATAACACTCCCAGCACTCCACAGCATCAAAACTATTATAATTTGACATATGTGAGTACCGATGGTAATATAGGCGGTGCAAATTCCAGAGGTTGTAGTCCCGCACCAACTTTGCCACCCACACCATCGTCATCGAATCCCAGTCCGAAGCCATTGGAAAAGATTTCTCAACCGATTCCGGCGGGTATGATGGCCAATATTCAGCGCTATTCTTTAGGATCTTCAACATCCTATCAACACTATCAACCGAATCAGTTTCTAAATAAAAAACTTTTGGCACCATTATCGCTAAGTGTACCATCCCCTTCGCCCTCTCCGACGCCATCACACATGAGTGGAACGCCGATGACAATACAACCTCCAGCACTGGTTCCACCTAATATAATATGTTGTTCTCAGCTTGATGAAGCGACTACAGCTGCTGCGGCAGCTGCAGCGAAAACGGGAATCATTGCGGGCAATGATTACGATTCTGATGCCTCATCGACGCACTCTTTGGCATTGTCAAATCCTCTTCAACATAGAAAATATCAGCAGAGCTGTAGGTCACAATCCTTGTCGACTTCGTCGTCCGTAACATCCCTATGCAGCTCGAGTAAACAGCTCCCGGTTGAATGCAAAAGTCAACCGGGAACACCAGTCGATGTTAGTGCCGCTACTACTCCTCTGGGGAGTCCCATAGATTTTACGACATACGCCCCCTCTCTTGTTCATTCATTTCCCAACATGCATATATCATCCACGACGAGTGGTGGTACTCAGTTTCAG